>NC_029789.2:109484501-109605626 GCF_000816755.2 Arachis ipaensis
GAATGGCGAACAGGCTTTCCAGGATTTCAAAAGATTCCTAGGACAACCACCTATTCTAACTCAGCCACGGGAAGGAGAACCACTTGTATTGTACCTTGCAGTAGGACATCGGGCAGTAGCTTCAGCACTGGTCAGAGAGGACGAAAATGGACAACAACCTATATACTTCATCAACAAGGCAATACAAGGGTCCGAACTGAACTACCAAAAGATAGAAAAATTCGCCTATGATCTCATACTAACGTCTCAACGACTTCGCCCATATTTCCAAGCCCACATCATCAAGGTTCGGACCAACCAGCCCATAAAAGGCATTCTGCAGAAAATAGATTTAACAGGAAGAATATTACAGTGGGCAGTTGAGTTGTCCGAATTTGACCTTCAATATGAAGCTTGGACAACCATCAAATTACAGTATCTAGCCGAATTCGTTGCAGAGTTTACTGACACCCCGAAAATCCCTACAGAATAGAATCTCTACGTAGACGGCTCCTCAAACAAAACTGGAAGTGGCGCAGGTGTGATAATAGAAAGCGACCAGGGAACCCAAATCGAACTTTCTCTCAAATTTGGGTTCCCTGCTTCAAACAACCAAGCCGAATATGAGGCATTACTAGCTGGTTTGAAGCTGGCTAAGGAGGTCGGAGCTCAAAAACTTATCATCTTCAGCGACTCACAAGTAGTCACCACACAAATAGCAGGAAGCTACCAAGCTAAGAATCCTACCATGAAAAAGTACTTGGAGAAAACTAGGGAACAGCTCGAACAACTCAGGGAATATGAGGTCCGCCATATACCTCAGGAACAGAATGCTCGAGCTGATGCACTCTCAAAACTAGCCAGCACCAAACCAGGGGGCAACAATAGAAACCTCATCCAGGAGATACTATAGAATCCATTAATCTCGGAAGAAGAAAAGGTCCTAGCCATAACAGGTCGGGATCAAGGATGGGTGATGGACCCCGTGGACTATGTTGGTATAGGATTTCTCAATAAAATCCCATTGCAAGTATAGCTCTTCCCAACAACAATCCTCGAGTATCAAATTTAGAAGAGAATTTGGTTGTCACAAGTTCAACCCCAATAAAGTAACCGAAGTATTCAAATCTCAGGTCATCTCACAAGGAATGGGCAAACATGTGCTTCGACATTGGTTAGAAATCTGGGGTTGTAAGTCATGAGCAAGAATTTAAACTAGGAATCTTAACAAGCAAGTAATCTTGGAATGCAAGAAACTAATTCAAACATTTCGAGCAAAATGTAAATAATTCTAAACTAAGCAAGTAACTATAACTAGGACAAGGCAATCAAGGTTTTTGGATTTTCAAATATGAATGACAAAAGCAACTCTTGGCTAGACATAGGAATTTGGGTCACCATCCTTGTCTAATAACCATATCTTGACAATTATGAGGAACCAAACTCATTAAGTTTACTTCTATACTTGAAGTATGTTAAATGGTTTGGTCAACATCAACCCATAAGGTCTAACCTAACTACCAATTAACTTGATAGTAGGCTAGTGTCAATGGCTATCAAATTGACCACTAAGGGTTCCCAAATCATCACATCCATTAGACCCAATGACTCAAGTTTACCCAATCTCCTTAGCCTAGGCCAAGAGTAAAAAGGACTACTCCATAATCAAAGGAAACATTTCATCAAACACATGGTAAGCATTAATAAAAGACATATTCAAATTAAACTGAAACTAACAAGTACCCATTAACAATTATCAACATACAATCACTCAAACAACACAATTAATCATGGAAATCATCAACACAACAATAACAAATCAAGATCCACAAGATTCATGAAATGGGTATAAAATGACAAACAACAAGGAAACATAAAACTAACACAAGATCTAAACAAAATTATACTAGAGAATTCAAATTGAACAATTAAAAATAGTAATTAATAAGATCCAATTCAAAATTCAACAAGGAAAGATCAAATTAAAGCTAGATCTAAAGAGAAACAAGGATTTCTCTTTTTAGAAGAACAAAGAACCAAAACTAGCTAAAAATTATGTCTATGTGTAAAATGATTGATCCCCCCTTTCCCCCTAGCATCCTTGGGTCTTTTCCATGCAGAAATAGCTTGAATTTGGGCCTGATGAGCCTCAGAAATCGCCAGGCACGATTCCTTTAATGAGGTCACGTGCAGCCTTCCGCGCGTTGATGCACGGAAAACTTGTCTCGCAACAAATTTCCTTCGGCAAGTGTACCGAATTCGTTGTCAAGTAATAACTCACAAAAGAGTGAGGTCGAATCCCACAGAGATTAACGGATTAAGCAATCAATGGTTAATTGATTATCCTAGTTAGACGAATCAGATTTGAATGATGAGCAGCAGGAAGTGTAAATTGCATGAATGTAAAGAAAGCAATAAAGTGCAGAAAAGTAAAATGGCAAGAAAAGTAAATGTAAGAACTATAAAATAAAATGAACATTGGGATCAAGAGATATTGCAATCCTCTGGATCAAGTTCATTCTCATCTCTTCCTCAATCAATGCATTCATTGATCTCCTTGGCAATCTTAATTGATCGAATTCCAATTTCTTGGAATTCAATCTCTCAAATCTTGATCAATAGCCAATTCCTTGGTCAATTGCTCATGAGAAGAGATGAAGTATGGTCACTGATTATACCACATGCATTTCCCAAATCAAGTGTTGGAAGGATTATAGTCACATATCCATCCACACCCAATTTGGTCCAGCATGAGAAAGCATTTCTAGCATGATCTCTTCATTCCTCTTTCAAGGTTTAGAAGAGATCCAAATATGAATAGTTTCTTTTCCAAGATAACTACCCAATTGGATGAAGATCGAAAGCTCTCTAGTAAAATCAAGAGGAAAGAAAGAAGAAGAAGAATAAGAACTACACTTAATCCATTAAATTACAATAGAGCTCTCTAACCCAGTGTAAAGAGTTAGTTGATCATTGCTCTACAAAAATATAAAAGAAAGAAAATGTAGAAAAGTAAAGATGAAGATTCATACTGAAATTGAAAATTCAACATTCATAAATGAAAATTACAACTAAAAGAAAGAGAAGGAAAAGTGTGTGAGGGGAGGGAGTCCAAAGACCCCTCTTCAATCCCCCATTCCAGAATTTCCAGAATTTTCCGAATTTCCCGAATGGCTTCAATGTAAAAACTAAGGCCTTTATATATGCTCTCCTAAATTACAAAATGAAATTAAAAGCAAATTACGTTTGTAGAGAGAAGCAATGAAAAAGTGAAAACAAAAGTCCCAGGCGAGCCAGAAAAAATAGAAGGGAAAGGATGGAGTTACAGTAAGCAAAGAGAAGGAGAAACGGAAGCAAAATCTTTTGGAAGTTCAATTCAAAATGAAAAAGAAGGAAAAACGGAAAAAAAGAAGAGCTAATGGGTTATTAAAAACCCTCGCACATTCCTAAGGCAAAGAAATGCGCATTTCCAAAGGATAAAGGAAAAGAGAAAACATTCCGCATTCAGAGGGAAACTCTACAAAAAGAAATCGACAATGCTCGAGCTCGGCTTCTCTAGAAAAGGATTGAAGTCCTAAGCCAAGATTCGACCTCAAAAGGAAGACCACGCTCGAGCAGGGGCACTGTTCATACCCTGGGTCGAGCTATCCGACTCGGGCTGAGTCAACCGACCTCTTCAGGTTAGGATTACCCGACCTCTTCTTAAAGAGTTCGGCCAAATCGCCAGAGGAGCCCAAAGCAGGCCCAAACAGAGGAGCACGACCCAAGTCCAAAGGCAGCTCAAGCCTAGAGAGATAAGGGCGGTTCCCACAAAGATAAAGATAACTTTACTCAAAGATAAGATAAGATAACTATCTTATCTCCAGGAAAAGATCACTCTACAATATTATAAATACGCTGGAGCACCCAGGTATAACTCATACTCTGATTCCATTAAAAACCTACTTAATACCCTTGCTAACTTAGGCATCGGAGTTCCTTGCAGGTACCACCACCCTCCGGTGATGAAGGATCAGCAGCATTGCCAGTCCAACAGGTCGGACGCGGCAGCTCCGGCCACCACCCACAAGCCGGACACGTCACCTCCGACCAGCACAGAAGATCTCGTCCGAGATCAACCTGTAGTTTCAGGTAACCCTTGGAACAGCACCCTTTGGAGGCAACAACAGGGCAAGAACACAGAGAAGAGAAGTCGGCAATCTATACCCAAACAGTCCGAACACTTCTCAAACAAAAGGTCAAAACAAAAGCTAGAACTTTTGTACAAAAGGACTCAGGCAACGACAAAAAGAAAAGTCACAACAAACGATCAAAGACACAAACTTTTTGCAGAAAGAACCAAAGTTTTTCAGAGCAAAAACCCAAATACAAAGTCAAAGCTTTACATCAAAAGCATGCATAGTTGTCGAAAGTAAAAAAAAGAGAGAGAAAAGAACGACTAACCTACAGAAAAGAATATGAGAAACGGCTCAAATCAAGAACAACGAAGATACTAACTCCCAAACTCAAAGGGAAGAGCTCGACCTACTTCCAGAAGTCTGAGAAAGAGCTCAGATTAGAGAAGAAGCACTAAAGCGTCGAATGGACCTAAGGTTGGTTAGGAGAAGGGAAGCTAGCAGCCAACTGGAAAGGACCATACCAAGTTGTTCAGAAGTACTGGGGAAAGGTCACCACAAAGTGTCCGACCTCGAGGGGCGAGAGCTACCAAGGTCATGCCATACCTGCAATCTAAGAAGGGCGCCAGGCCGAGATCTAAAAGATTGCCCGACCTAGGGGTAAGCACTAACATGTACACAATCTTATTCATATCTTTATTTTATTGTTTAAAAGTTTGCAGATTCCCTAAAAAGTTTCCTACCAAGACGCATTAATCTGAGCGCAAGAATTCATCGCCCGATTTTGACAAGTTCGGCAAAGATGAAAACCAAATTCATCGCCCGATTTTGACAAGGTTGGCAAGGATGAAAACTAAATTCATCGCCCGATTTCGACAAGGTCGGCAAGATGAAAACCAAATTCATCACCCGATTTCGACAAGGTCGGCAAAGATGAAAACCAAATTCATCACCCGATTTCAAAAAGATCGGCAAGGTGAAAGCGATAAAAACAGATTAATGCAAGAAGTTATAAAAAGTAATCCATAAAAAGTGGCCTGACGAGATCTGACTAAAAATGGAATACTAAAAATAACTTAGCTTGGACCGACAGGAAGAAGTCGGACCAACGAAAGCTATAGCTTGGACCGACAAGAAGAAGTCAGACCAACGAAAGCTACAGCTTGGACCAATAAGAGAAGTCGGACCAATGAAAGCTAAAGCTCAGATCGACAAGAGAAGTTGGACCAACGAAAGCTACAGCTTAGACCGACAAGAGAAGTCGGACCAACGAAAGCTAAAGAAGGATCGACAAGAGAGGTCAGACCAACCAAAAGCGTGCGCTAAAAGGGACATAGCTTTGCCCAAAAAGCCACGTCTCCATGACAAGGCTATCGAAATTGTTCAGAGTAACTAAAAAGGGTTCCACGAAAACACTAAAAAGTTATCGGACAAGTTTTCCCAGAGGTCATCTCGCCCAAACAGGAGACAGACAAAACAAGATCTGATCAAAAAGAGGTCGGACAGCAAAGTACCAACACTCTATAAACATCTCACAAAGGCCAAGGAAAGGTCAAAAGGCCAAAGCCAGAAGTGCTTCGCTGAAAGGTACGAAGTCTTGAAAAAAGACACTACTTAAAAAGCGAAAAGCACGGCCTCAAAGACAGAGCTAAAAAGTCGTCCAAACAAACTAAAAAGAAAGGGTTCAATATGAGAACACCACCTAAAAAGTTGTTGGAAATTGACTATAAAGCTCGGATAGCAAGAAGATGCTTGAACACGACTTTCCCAAAGAGGTCGAAGCTTAGAAAGCACAACCTCATGGAAAGGTCGAAGCTCAAGCAGTGGCACTGTTCATACATCGATTCGAGCTATAAAGGACCGGGTTGGCCGACCTCTTAGAAGGTTGGTAATAGCAAAAATCGTTGTCGGTCTAGATTTTCTCTTGTAGAAATAACAATTTCGTTGTAAGCATAGCTCCAAACCAACAAACAACTCTCGCATCAAATTAAAATATGGTTTTGTCACATGTACAAACCCCAAATAAGAATTAACCGGAGTATTTAGACTCCGGGTCATCTCACAAGGAATTGCAATGAAGTGTCTAATTATTGGCTATGAAGATCAATGGGGTTTTTGATTGATAAGGGGCAAGAAAGTAAATGACAAGGAAAGTAAATCAAGCAAATAACTAAAGAAAACAAGTAATAAAGAGAGAGACATTCATGGCAAAGATTGAGATCATAGGCTTTCTATCCTAGTCATGCAATAATTAATTCATCTTATTTAGTCAACTCCAACAAATAGGGAGAAAGTCAAACAAGACTAATCAATCATATCACAATGATAACAAGAATTTATCTTATTACATCATCTCCAATATTGGAAGAAGGTATCATATTATCTTCCATGAGAGAAAGTCTAACAAGACTAGCTAATCTCAATCCAAAAGTCCTAATCAACTTACTAATTGAATTAGCAAAAGATTAGCGTCAATGGAAATAATATTAGCTAACAACTCTAGATCACCAACATAAGTTGGGTTTTCATGACTCAAGATTGTCCAATTACTCTTTCCAAGCCAAGAATGCTCAAAATCTACTCTAACATCCTTCTAAGAATTTTATCAAACACTTGGAAGGCATACAAGGAAAGCATGATAAAAGTGCAAGAATAATAAATCTACCAACTACTAATTGCAAGAAAAGTAAATTCACAACTCAAATCAACAATCAAAAGATCATCAAATATTAAATTTCATTAAAGAAAAGATCCAAATCCAACAAAGGGTTCATGAACATAAAAAAAAAGACATAAAAGTAAAATTGACAAGAGAACTAAGAAGAATAGAGTAGTAGCAACAAGAAATTAAAAGGAGAAACTAAATTAAAACAAGAATTAAAAGTTGGATTTAAGAAAATTGGGGTTTCAAGAATGAGGAACAAGTAACCTAATGGCGAGTAAATTAAATGGCAATTAAAATAAATAAATAACTGTAAAGCAAACTTTTGGCAAGGTATGAGAAATTGGGAGTCCAGACTTAGTTATCCTTATCAATAACAATGAAAGTTGAATCTTAATTCCACTTTGTTAACCTTTACTCAGATAAAGGAAGGTCAAGGGATTAATTGGTTTGATCTTCGAATCCTATTTATTTCCTAAGAAAAGATTGGGATTATGGAAGTTCAATTCAATTAACAAAGATAACAGTTATCAATTATGCTGTTGAATTGGATAACTCCTGAGTTACTGATTTCTTAACCAAGACCAAAAGAAGAAAAATAAATCTACGTGGAATAAAAATGTCTTCAGAGTAAAAGTAACAATAGCATGAATAAGAGAAATCAATATTAAATTGAAATACCTCAAATAACATTAATTCAAATAATGTGTAACATGAAAGGATTCATAAAGTAGCTTGCAAGAGTAAATAAAAGGAATATTGAACCTGATCAAAAGAGATAATCCTGAAAGTGAATAAAAATCCTAAATCTAAATTCTAATCCTAAAGAGAGAGAGAATCTCTTTCTAAACTAAATCTAATTCATGGAAAGTAAAAATTGGCGAGCTCTCCCTGAATGGATGCATTCCCTCACTTTATAGCCTCTAATCTGTGTTTTTCGGGCCGAAAACTGGGTCAAAACAGCCCAAAAATCGCCCCCTGCATATTTTGGTACGTTCAGGACGCGGACAAGTGACGCGGAGGCGTCGTCCACGTGGCCGCGCGAATTGAAGTTCGCAAATGCGACGTGTCCGCGTAGATCACGCGTTCGGGTCACCTAGCGTCAGGGCAACTATGTCATATTACATATCAAATCGAAGCCCCGGACGTTAGCTTTCCAATGCAACTGGAATCGCGTCATTTGGATCTCTATAGCTAAAGTTATAGCTGTTTGAGTACGAAGAGGTCAGGTTGGACAGCTTAGCAATTTCTCCAACTTATTGTATTCCTTCCACTTTTGCATGCTTCCTTTCCATCCTCTGAACCATTCCTGCCCTGTAATATCTGAAAACACTTAACACACATATCAAGGCATCTAATGATAATAGGAGAGGATTAATAATAAGTAAATATAAGATCAAAGAAGCATGTTTTCAATCATAGCACAAAATCAGGAAGGAAATATAAAACCATGCAAATATTATGAATAAGTGGGTAAAGAGTTGATGAAATCCACTCAATTGAGCACAAGATAAACCATAAAATAGTGGTTTATCAACCTCCCCACACTTAAACCACTAGCATGTCCTCATGCTAAGCTCAAGAGAAGCTATAAAGATGAAGAGGAATGGTAGAAAGTATGAAATGTAATCCTATCTATATGAATGCAACTAAATGCAAAATGTTTCTACCTACTTGGTTAAAAGTAAATAAGCTTTTCAAGACAAACATAAATCAAATTTCACTAATTCAAATTATACAATAAAAGACAAGTAAACTTGTAAGAAGATAGCTCATGAAAGCAGGGAACATAGAATTAAGCATTGAACCCTCACTGGTAGTGTATATCACTCAAACTCTCAAGTGTCTAAGGTCAATCACTCTACTCTTCCCTAATCATGCTTTCTAAACTTTATTCTTCATCTAACCAATCAACAAATATTTAGCATACCAATGCAACATCATGAGGTCTTTTCAAGGTTGTAATAGGGCTAAGGTAAAGGTAAGGATATATGTATGGCCAAGTGAGCTATAATATGAATCTTTGACTAACCTAAGCTCTCACCTAATATACATATACTCTATATACTTTTAAATTCATTCCTAACTATCCATAATTTCCACTTTTGTATGATTCCCATACTCATGTACCAAATTTTTTATATTTCTTTACTTTTATCACATGTGCATTGATCTTTTATTAACTTAGCATTGGGGTAATTTTGTCCCCTTATTTATTTATTGAAATTTTTTTTTTGAATCATATAAGCAAACATAACTTATTAATGCACATGAATTTTTCATTATTTTTCTATTTTGGTTTTTCATGAGTAGGTTTCCCAAATTTCCAATATTCAAATAAATTAGAAACATGATACATTCCCTTATTAACCCATGTTCCCACAGTTTCCCCACACTTAGTTGATGCACAATTTCTATCTTAAGCAAACCGAAGATTCACTTGGGATTTTTAATTTGTTTTTCTGCTTAAGGCTAGTAATGTGGTTATAGAACAAGAGGGGATTAAGCTCAAGGGGCTAACAAAGGTGATGTAAAAGGTAGGCTTATTTGGGATAAGTGAGTTAATAACAAATAATGGCCTCAATCATATGCAAGCATGTAAATACACTAAATATTGGACATATAGAATGGAACAAAGCAAAGATTGCAATCATAGTGAAGAAAATACACAAGAATAAAAATTTATGGTTAAATAATGTAACCATGTAAATAAGCTCAAAATCTCACAGGTTGTGTGTTCTTTAGCTCAAAAACCATGTTCCAAATACAACTTCAAACAAGTTTTAACAGAAATTTTTTTTTTAAAATTTAAATTAGTGAAGTACTATAAAAATTTCTTGAAAAAGAAAATATTACTTCAACCAAGTAGTAACTAAATGCACAAAATCAAATAAACATGCAATCAAATATGTAAATGCAACAATGAATTAACAAAGAAAATAAGACAATGGTGTTGAAAGGAGGAAAATAGCTAACCCATGGAGATCGGTATCGACCTCCCCACACTTAACGATTGCACCGTCCTCAATGCATGCTGAGATGTGCGGTGGACGGGCTGCTACAACTGATGCTTTTCTCCAAAGATTGTGCAGATGGACTTGTCTTATCTCCCCATGTAAACGTCTTCCAGTTCCCTTCCGGGTGGCCATCCTGAAAGAAAAAGGGAAGAAAGGTAACCTAGTAATAAAGATAAGAAAATAAATGAAGTATGGGTGGGTTAATGCCAAATGATAAGGGTCTCATTTACATGGAAGCTTCAACATGTACGTGAGAAAACAATAGAAGCTTCAACATGTACGTGAGAAAACAATAGAAGCCATGGCATACCAATGGTGCAAGATTTGAAACATAGGGGAGGAGAGTGTGGGTAATGAAAGACAGTATAAGCTCATGTCAATGCAAAAAGGAATACAAATATCATAAAAGAATAGCATTGATTTAAATAATATTACCCAACAGTGTGAACAAGTCACTAAGCACCAAATAATATCAGAAAAGTTGCAATAGTTAAATAAAAAAGTCAACACCAAAGGAAAAATAATAAATGTAGAAAAGAAAAGAAAAAATATGCACTAAATTAAAATGCAATGAATAAAATATGCAAATAAATTAAGTAAAATAAAATGAAAGATAAGAAGAATGAGAAGTGAAAGAAGTGAGTAAGAAAGGAGGGAGGGAAAAATTAGGATTGGGGAAGAAAAGATAAGATATTTGGCAAATTAGGATAAGCTGTGCGGCACAGGCGACGCGATCGCGTGGGGCACGTGGTCGCGCGGCTTGCGCTTAAACTGATTGACGCGGTCGCGTCGGTCACGCGGTCGCGTGACCCATTTTATGCTGTTGGCGCGAGGGCAGCCTCACTCTCGCACAACTCTCTGTTCAAAATTTATTAATTGCCAAATATTGGGTGACGCGATCGCATGGGGCATGCGATCGCGCGAGTGGCCACTTAGTAGGATGTGACGCGGCCGCGTGGGGCACAGGGTCCCGTGAGATGGACTGCGCGTCCAGTGCCAGTCCAGCACCACTCTAGCACAACTTTCGGCTGTGCAGCATTATTACGTCGAAATCCTGGTCACGCGGCCGCGTGGGGAACGTGGTCGCGTGGGAGGCCATTATTCCCATATGACGTGGTCGTGTCAGCGACGCGGTCGCGTGTGACGATTTGTGCCATTGGCACGCTTTCAGCCACGCTCTCGCCTGACTCTCTGTTCAATTCTTTTCTTCCCAACGCGCTTGTGACGCGGACGCGTCAGCGATGCTGCCGCGTCGCATGCGTGTTTTCCCCCTTTTTTTTGATGCAGTATGCAGAATGCAATGCTTATATGAATGTTATGCAAAACTCCAGGTTCAATATAATAAAATAAAATAAAACTCAAAAACAAATAAAACTAAATAAAAATGAAAAGGGACGATCATACCATGGTGGGTTGTCTCCCACCTAGCACTTTTAGTTAAAGTCCTTAAGTTGGACATGGGAGGAGCTTCCTGTTATGGCGGCTTATGTTTAAATTCATCTAAAAATCTCCACCAATGCTTGGAATGCCAATAGCCTCCGGGATCCCAAACTAGGCATGTGAAGCTTCTGAGCAGCTTCAAACAGATTTTTAAGCTCCCGAGGTGATGAATATCAGAATATTTTCCAGGATCCCAAACTTTGGTTCTAAATCCGCCTTTGTTTTGATCTATATTTTTCCATCCGGGCGGTTTAGAAAGTGGATTCTCACCATGGTAACCAAACGTTTTCCGAGATCCATTCAATTGAGCATCATACCAATCTGTGCACTTCGATTTGAAGCATGGAACCTTATTGAACCTTGTACACCAGCTCTGAATACAAGCCATTTCCCTCTTACTCTTAAAGCCGCAGAGAGCTCTAAGCTGGCCATCTGTTTCAAGTAAACCATATTCAAGTGAATAAGTAAAGTTAAAGGTTAAGGATTGTACCCACTTGAAGCTTGTATTAGGCGGTAATGGCCTTGGGGTAGATGTTTCTGGTGGTTCTGTAAGTTCTTCTCCCTTGTGCTCTTCTGTGAATTCCTCCACTTCCTTGTAAGGTTCTTCGAATGCATCTGAGTCCTGGTCAAAGTCTTCTATATCTTCCTCATCACTTGAGTCATAGATTTGAGGTTGAGAGAAATCTACCTATGCATCATCTTCGTATTCAATTGGGGAAGATTCTTTGATCTCAGAGAATTCACTTGTGGATGCAAGTTCATCACTAAGAGAGCTTGACTTGTGACTTTCATCATCAAGGGAATTTGTGTCCTGGGTTATTCCGTCTAGTTCTTCATAAACGACTTGTCTTGGGGATTGTGCAACATCCTCTTTAGCATCAACTGTAATGTCCTTGACGGAGTTTTCCTCAGCTCTGGATTCCCATGAAGGTTCAGCATCTCCTAGATCTTCAACCAACTCTTCTTCTTGTACAATGACAGCTTCTTCTACTTTTTCTAGTACGAATTCATGCTTTGTCTTGTCCACTGGAGTTTCTAGTGTTTCCTTCATGCTACGCTCTTCATTAGATTGTCCACATGGGGCTGTGGTTGGTCCTTGAATGTTTGCGCATCTAGAAGCTAATTGAATTATTGCTTGCTCCAGTTGTTGAATGGTTGTTTGAAGTTTATTTACTATTACCTTGAGGCAAACCTCTGATTCTCGGGGTGATGGATTTGGATATGAAACATAGGGAAGTGGTGGTGCTTGGGAGTGATTGGATTGGAACTGGGGTGGAAAAGGATCATACGGTGGCAAATGTTGAAGAGAAGCTTGTGAGTGTGGTGGTTCGAGGTTATATTGAGAAGATGGTCTATAGGCACGGGGTGGGGCTTGTTGGTAGTTACAAGGTTGTCCACCATATCTATCAGCTGGGTATGCATTGTAGAATGGTTGTTGTCCATGATATCTTGGAGGGTGTTGTTGCCTAAAGGGTTGATTAGATCCTCTTGGCTCCATCCATCCTTGATTGGTTTGACCTTGATGCAAATTTCTGCTGTAACTTCTATTTCCTTCGACAAAGTTAGAACCAAACTCAAAGCGAGAGGGGTGAGAGTTCATAGTAGCAAATAAAATTAAAAAGGAAAAACAGAAATAAATAAACAGTTAAAGGAAAAATATGTACAATAACCAATAATAAGGCACACGTTAGCAGTTCCCTGGCAACGGCGCCATTTTGACGTTGGGCATTTTTGCCAGTAAAGAATGTCATAAAAACAGTCGCATTGCAGATATAGTTTCTAAACCAACAAAATTCCCTTTTTTGCAAACGTTTTGGTTGTCACAAGTAACACACCCCTTAAAATTGATAACCGAGTATTTAACCTCGGGTCGTCTTCTCAAGGAACTGCAGGGAAGTATGTTCTTATTATTGGTTATGGAGATTATAAAATTGGGGTTTCAAGAATGAGGAACAAGTAACCTAATGGCGAGTAAATTAAATGGCAATTAAAATAAATAAATAATTATAAAGCAAACTTTTGGCAAGGTATGAGAAATTGGGAGTCCAGACTTAGTTATCCTTATCAATAACAATGAAAGTTGAATCTTAATTCCACTTTGTAAACCTTTACTCAGATAAAGGAAGGTCAAGGGATTAATTGGTTTGATCTTTGAATCCTATTTATTTCCTAAGAAAAGATTGGGATTATGGAAGTTCAATTCATTTAACAAAGATAACAGTTATCAATTATGCTGTTGAATTGGATAACTCCTGAGTTACTGATTTCTTAACCAAGACCAAAAGGAGAAAAATAAATCTACTTGGAATAAAAATGCCTTCAGAGTAAAAGTAACAATAGCATGAATAAGAGAAATCAATATTAAACTGAAATACCTAAAATAACATTAATTCAAATAATCTGTAACACAAAAGGATTCATAAAGTAGCTTGCAAGAGTAAATAAAAGGAATATTGAACCTGATCAAAAGAGATAATCCTGAAAGTGAATAAAAATCCTAAATATAAATCCTAATCCTAAAGAGAGAGAGAATCTCTCTCTAAACTAAATCTAATTCATGGAAAGTAAAAATTGGTGAGCTCTCCCTAAATGGATGCATTCCCTCACTTTATAGCCTCTAATATGTATTTTCCGGGCCGAAAACTGGGTCAAAAACAGCCCAGAAATCGCCCCCTGCGTATTCTGGTACGTTCAGGTCGCGGACAAGTGACGCGGAGGCTCGTCCACGCGGCCGCGCGGATTGAAGTTCGCAGATGCGACGCGTCCGGGTGGATCACGCGTTCGCGTCACTGAGCGTCAGGGCAACTATGGCATATTATATATCAAATCGAAGCCCCGGACGTTAGCTTTCCAATGCAACTGAAGCCGCGTCATTTGGACCCTTGTAGTTAAAGTTATAGCTGTTTGAGTGCGAAGAGGTCAGGCTAGACAGCTTAGCAATTTCTCCAACTTATTGTATTCCTTCCACTTTTGAATGCTTCCTTTCCATCCTCTGAACCATTCCTGCCCTGTAATCTCTTAAAACACTTAACACACATATCAAGGCATCTAATGGTAATAGGAGAGGATTAATAATAAGTAAATATAATATCAAAGAAGCATGTTTTCAATCATAGCACAAAATCAGGAAGGAAATATAAAATCATGCAAATATTATGAATAAGTGGGTAAAGAGTTGATGAAATCCACTCAATTGAGCACAAGATAAACCATAAACTAGTGGTTTATCACTCTCACCAAACACATATAACACCTATACAATTCTAATGCAATACCTAGCTACCCATGATTCCCACTTTTTCACATACTCATGCATTCTCTTAAATTCACATTCCATATGCATTGATTTTATTGAACTTTACTTTGGGGCATTTTTGTCCCCTTTTTATTTCTTTTTCTCTTTTTCTTTTTCTTTTTTTTATATTATATTTTTTTCTTTATCATCATTTTTTTCAAGTATATACAAATGTATCAATGCATATGGTTTTACATATAGTGCATGAATATGTACTCAATTCCCAATATTTTTAGCAAAAATAAAAATTACACTTTTACCTCAACCAATGTCCCAAGTTTCCCATACCCAAATGATACACACTCTCACTAGCCTAAGCTAATCAAAGATCCAAATTAAGGACATTTATTATTTTTCACTTAGGGGTAATGATGTGCTATAATTAAGAACAAAAGGGATTAAAATCGGCTCAAAATTGGCTAATAATGGTTGATGAAAGGTAGGCCATTTGGGTAAATGAGCTAAATGAAATGATGGTCCCAATCATATAAATGTATGAATACACAAAATAATGGACATAAAGAATCAAAGAAATCAAAGATTACAATTATAGAAAGAGAATAATGCACACAAGAATGAAAATAAGTGGTTATATGATGTAACCAAACAATTGGGCTCAAAACTCACATGCTTGTGTTCTTAACTCAAAAACCATGTTCCAAAATAAATTCTTCAAGCAAGTTCAACAAGAAAAATTTTTCAAATTGGTAGGGTGCCCTAAAAACAGTTTCTTGGAGAAGAAATCATCACCCTAACCAAGTAGTCCTAACATAAAAAGAAATGATAGAATATATACAAATTATAATTAACATGCACCCTATTATGCAATGCAACAACTAACTAACAAAGGAAATCAAGAATTGGTGTTGAAAACGAAATTGTTACCCATGGAGATCGGTCGGACGACCTCCCCACACTTAGAAATTTGCACCGTCCTCGGTGCATGCAAAGAAGAGTAAGGTGGACGGGTTGCTACAATTGATGAGTTTCTTCAAAAGGTTGTGCGGGTGAACTTGTTTGTTGCCCCATTTAGAAGCTTTTCCATTTCTTTCCTTCTTGGTGGCCAACCTAAAAGGAAAGAAAAAGAAAGAAAATTAAGCCTACAACAAAGATATGAAAGCAATTAGAACATAGGCGGGGCTAATGCCAAATAAAAGTATGATTCTCAAATACATGGTAGCTCCAACATGTGAGTGAGAAAGCAATTCAAGCAAAGGCATATTAACTAATACTTGATGCAAGAACAAAGTTAAAGCATGAAGAGCACTCAAAAGCATCAAGTTCAACTAAAAAGAATGGGTCATGAAAGACATGTGAGCTCATATCAATGCACAAAGAATATAAGAGTTATACAAGATCAAGCATTGATTTAAAGGTTTCATTACCCAACAATATCAAACAAATCAAGAAGCACCAAGATTAACCAAGAAATTCTCAACAATTGAGTAGGAGAATTCAACACCATTATTAAAATAAGAAACTTAGAAAAGAAGATAAGAACAAGCTATAAAAATAGAATTAAAATGCAATGAATGAAAATAAGCAAATGCAATAAAAGAAAATGGAAGAAAAGAAATTTTTTTTTTTACCGGCGCGGACGCGTCATGCACGCTTCCGCGTCGATGCACAGTTTGGCCAAAGGACGCGTATGCGCCAGGTGCGTGCACGCGTGGGTTGCAGGCACAGAATAGGCACAAACTGGGCATAACTCTCTGGAACATGTACCAGGAGGGCAGGTGGCGCTATCGGCGCGCACGCGCACAGCGTGCGTCCGCGCACATTGCGCGATTAGCTTCAAGGACGCGTACGCGTGGTGCGCGCACGCGCGGGTGGTTTTGTGCCTCAGGCATGGTGCTAGCGCAGTGTAGGCGTAACTCTCGGGTCAATGTATGGAGGGGTGAGATTTTTGCATCCACGCGTCCGTGTACATGGCGCGTCCGCGTGGATGGTCGAAAATGCTTGAGGCGCGCGTACGCGTCAGGTGCACGCACGCGCGGGTTGGTGCTCTGTTTTTCAAAATTTTTCCAAGTTCTTGCACCAAACCAAGCATTCCAAACCTCCAAACAGCTACCAAAACACCATAAAACCTTATTTAACATATTATACTACCAAATAAACTCAACAAACTCAACAAAACATGAAATTAAACTAATTACCAATATGTACAAAAGGGAAAAATGAAAAGAATTTACCATGGTGGGGTGTCTTCCACCTAGCACTTTTGTTTATTGTCCTTAAGTTGGACTTATGGGGAGCTCCTCTTAAGGTGGCTTGTGCTTGAAGCTATCCTTGAACATCCACCAATGCTTGAGTCTCCAATAAGCTCCATTCTTCAATTTTAATGTCTTCCAGTTTTGATGGAGTTCTTCACAAACCATGAGCTCCCAAATTTGATTCTCCTTGTCCAATCCGGGATCCCACACTTTGTTTTGACACCGATCTTCAAATTGATCATCATGATTCCAATTGGGTGGTTTAGCTTTGGAATTCTCAAAGAAGCCTCCAAACAACTTCCTAGACCCATACAATTTAGCTCCACACCAAACCTTGCAATTAAACTTTGATCAAGCAACCATAATGAACCTAGAATGATGCTTCCAACCACTACACAACTCTCTCCTACTCTTAATTTCACAAAGAGCTCTAAGTTGACCATCATTTTCAATCAAACCATATTCAAGTGGGAAAGTGAAGCTTAGGGATAGAAATTTTACCCACTTGAATGTTGTATTGGATGGTGACTTAGGAAGGGATGTCTCCAATGGTCTTGCAAGTTCCACTCCCTTGTGCTCTTCTTTGATTAGTTCCACCTCTTCACAAGCTTCTTCAATCTCAACCTCTTCCTCTTGGTAGCTTCCTTCTAATTCAATCTCTTCTTCATTGCTTACCAAGGGCATCGGAGGTGAGGTATCTTCTTCCTTACCCTCTATGTCAAACTCAATTGGAGAGGATTAAATTATACATAAGAATTCTTCAATGATTGAATCCATCTCTTGGTCAACCTCTTCAAAGGTTTCAACCACTTCTTTCGGCTCAATTGTCTTAACTTCTTCCCCTTGTGGCAATTCTTTCTTCAACTCCTCTTCTTCACCTTGAAGCTCTAAACTCACTCCCTCACTATGCTTCTTGGTTGCTTCTCCACATTCATCAATGGAAGTGCCTTGGTTGCTTAGGCTTAGTCGGGAGGAGGCCATATTGCTAACGGCTTCCACTAGCATAGCCATCTTGGCTCCTAGATCTTTAAACTTCTTTTCATCCTCCTCTTGTCGTCTTAAGATATGAGATTCAAGATCTCTCAATTCATGCGTGGGGGCATCATTGGGAGGTGATGGTGGAAGGGAAGGTTCATTGTTTGAGGGGAAGGCATTATATTTGGAAGGTGGTTCATTTTGGTAAGGATATGGAGTTGGCGTATATTGAGGTGGTTCTTGAGAGTAATTGTGTTGGAATTGTGGTGGTTCTATGTATGGTTCATATGGCTCATAAGGTGGTTGGTAGGGTGGATAAGGGTTGGGGTCATATGGGGGTGTTTGGTGGTAGGGGGCTTGTGAGTAAGGTGGTTCAAAGTCATGTTGAGGGGGTGGTTCATAGGCATATGGTGGTGGTTGTTGACAATCACAATAAGGGTCACCACATCCATCAGATTGATATGCATTAGGATGAGAGTTATACCCATAAGAATTCGGAGGGGGTTGTTGCCAAGAAGGGTGATCAATCCTTTGAGGCTCCTCCCAGCTTTGATTGTTCCATCCTTGATACATATTGTCATTATAGTTCTCATTCCCTACAACATAATTTGAGCCAACCTCATAGCCAAAGGTGTGAGAATTCATAATAGCATATGAAAATAAAAATAAAACTAGTAAGAACTAATAAAAACTAACTCCTAAAACAAGCAAAAACTAGCAAAGAAGCATATTAACATATATACAATAGCCAATAACATAACACCATTGAAACTCCTCGGCAACGGTGCCATTAATTTGATAGCAAAAATCGTTGTCGGTCTAGATTCTCTCTTGTAGAAATAAGAATTTCGTTGTAAGCAGAGCTCCAAACTAACAAACAACTGTCGCATCAAATTAAATTATGGTTTTGTCACATGTACAAATCCCAAATAAGAATTAACCGGAGTATTTAGACTCCGGGTCCTCTCACAAGGAATTGCAATGAAGTGTCTAATTATTGGCTATGAAGATCAAGGGGGGTTTTGATTGATAAGGGGCAAGAAAGTAAATGACAAAGAAAGTAAATCAAGCAAATAACTAAAGAAAACAAGTAATAAAGAGAGAGACATTCATGGCAAAGATTGAGATCAGAGGCTTTCTATCCTAGTCATGCAATGATTAATTCATCTTATTTAGTCAACTCCAACAAATAGGGAGAAAGTCAAACAAGACTAATCAATCATACCACAATGATAACAAGAATTTATCTTATTACATCATCTCCAACATTGGAAGAAGGTATAATATTATCTTCCATGAGAGAAAGTCTAACAAGACTAGCTACTCTCAATCCAAAAGTCCTAATCAACTTACTAATTGAATTAGCAAAAGATTAGCGTCAATGGAAACAATATTAGCTAACAACTCTAGATCACCAACATAAGTTGGGTTTTCATGACTCAAGATTGCCCAATTACTCTTTCCAAGCCAAGAATGCTCAAAATCTACTCTAACATCCTTCCAAGCATTTTATCAAACACTTGGAAGGCATACAAGGAAAGCATGGTAAAAGTGCAAGAATAATAAATCTACCAACTACTAATTGCAAGAAAAGTAAATTCACAACTCAAATCAACAATTAAAAGATCATCAAACATTAAATTTCATTAAAGAAAAGATCCAAATCCAACAAAGGGTTCATGAACATAAAAAAAAAGACATAAAAGTAAAATTGACAAGAGAACTAAGAAGAATAGAGTAGTAGCAACAAGAAATTAAAAGGAGAAACTAAATTAAAACAAGAATTAAAAGTTAGATTTAAGAAAATTAAACCTAAACTACCCTAAAATCTAGAGAGAAGAGAGAGCCTCTCTCTCTAGAATTCTACCCTAAAACATGATGAAAACTAAACTATGACTACTTGGTTTATTCTCCCTTCAATCCTTGGATTCAATAGCATCAGAAATGGGTTGGATTGGGTCTAAAATGAGCTGCAAAATCGCTGGGGGCGATTTCATTAAAGTGGACCCACGGGCAAAATCGGCGCGCACGCATACATGGCGCGTGCGCGCCCCTGAACGCAAAGCAACATATAGCAAATTTTATATCATTTTGAAGCCCTGGATGTTAGCTTTCCAACGCAACTGGAACCGCCTCATTTGGACCTCTGTAGCTCAAGTTATGGTCGATTGAGTGCGAAGAGGTCAGGCTTGACAGCTTTACGGTTCCTTCATTTCTTCATGAGTTCTCCCACTTTGCATGCTTTTCTCCTCACTTCTTCTATCCAATACTTGCCTTATGAACATGAAATCACTCAAAAAATATATCAAGGTATCAAATGGAATTAAAGTGAATTAAAATCACCAATTTTAGGGGCTAAAAAACATGTTTTCACATTTAAGCACAATTCAAGGGAGAATTACAAAACCATGCTATTTCATTGAATAAATCTGGAAAAAGGTGATAAAATTCCCCAAAATAAGCACAAGATAAACCACAAAATTGGGGTTTATTAGTTGGCCCATTACCGACCTCTTCACAAAGAGCTCGGCGAAGTTGACATAAGAAGCCCAAGCAGGCCCAAACAAAGGGACACAGCCCAATCTAAAGGCAGCTAAGGCCTAGAAAGACAAAGGCGGTTCCCCTCAAAGATAAGATGACTTCACTTAAAGATAAGATAAGATAACTAACTTATCTTATCTAGAAAGGTCAGCTCACACTACTATAAATACACTGGAGCACCCAAGTATAACTCATATTTTGATTCTACCAAATACCTGCTTAAAGCCCATGCTAACTTAGTGATTTGCTTGAAAACCGTCTCTCAACAAGTTTCCTACCGGCAAGTGCACCGGATTGTCGTCAAGTAAAAACTCACTGTAGAGTGAGGTCGAGTCCCACAGGGATTGGTAGATTGAGCAGTGTTAATTGGAGAATTATGCTAGTTGACCAAAATCGGAATTGAATTGGGAATCGCAGAAAGTAAAAATTGGTGGGAAACTTAAATTGCAAGAAATTAAATGACAGAAAATTAAATTATTGGAAATAAAGAACATGAACTTAAATTTAAAGAAATTAAAAGGGAATGGGGATTTAACATGAAATTAAAGAAGCAGAATGTAAGTAGAATGGGTAGATCAGAGATGGGGGAATCATTGGGTTTAGGAGATGTATAATTCTTCGGATCAAATTCATTTTCATCTCTTCCACAATCAATGCATTCATTGATCTCCTTGGCAATCTTAATTGATTGGAACCCAATTCCTTGGCTCACTAATCTCTCTAAGCATGAACAATTGCCCAATTCCTTGATTTAAGTGCTCATGGGAAGAGATGAAGTTTGGTCACTGATTATACCACACAAATTTATAGATCAAAATGTTGGTTGGATTACATGTCACTATATCCATCCAAACCCCAATCTAATCCATTTTGAGAAAGCATTTTTAGCATGATCTCCTCATTCCTCTTCCAAGGTTTCGAGGAGATCCAATTATGAATAGCTTCTTTCCCAAGATAACTATCCAATTTTATGAAGAACGAAAGCTTTCTAGAAAAATCAAGAGAAAAGAAAGAAGATGATGAATGAAAACTAGTATTGATCTATTGAATTTACACAGAGCTCTGGTGCACGAAATCATAATCACACTTTTGCAATTCTGCACAACTAACCAGCAAGTGCCTGGGTCGTCCAAGTAATACCTTACGTGAGTAAGGGTCGATCCCACGGAGATTGTCGGCTTGAAGTAAGCTATGGTTATCTTGTAACTCTTAGTCAGGATATCAATAATTCTCAGATTTAATTGTAAAAAGTAGAAGAACATGAAATAAATACTTGTTATTCAGTAATGGATAATAGGTTGAGGTTTTGGAGATGCTTTGTCTTCTGAATCTCTGCTTTCCTACTGTCTTCTTCTTCATGCACGCAAGGATCCTTCCATGGCAAGCTTTATGTTGGGCATCACCGTTGTCAATGGCTACTTCCCGTCCTCTCAGTGAAAATGTTCCAAATGCGCTATCACTGCACGGCTAATCATCTGTCGGTTCTCGATCATGTCGGAATAGGATCCATTGATCCTTTTGCGTCTGTCACTACGCCCAACACTCGCGAGTTTGAAACTCGTCACAGTCATCCCTTCCCAGATCCTACTCAGAATACCATAGACAAGGTTTAGAATTTCCGGATCTCAAGAATGACCGCCAATAATTCTAGCCTATACCACGAAGGTTCCAATCTTATATTAGAAACCCAAGAGATACACATTCAATCTTGATAGCATGTAGAACGGAAGTGGTTGTCAGGCACACGTTCATAGGTGAGAATGATGATGAGTGTTACGGATTATCACATTCATCAGGTTGAAGTGCGAATGAATATCTTAGAATAGAGGCAAGCATGATAGAATGGAAAACAATAGAAATTGCATTAATTCATCGAAACACAGCAGAGCTCCTCACCCCCAACCATGGGGTTTAGAGACTCATGCCGTAGAGAATACAATATGAAACGTGTAAAGTGTCATGAGGTACCAGATGAATTACTAAAAGTAGTTTTTATAGTAAATTAGTGACCTAGGGTTACAGAAAATGAGTAAGCTAGGGTGTTTAGTGTAAAAATCCACTTTCGGGGCCCACTTGGTGTGTGCTTGGGCTGAGCATTGAAGCTTTCATGTGTAGAGACTTTTCTTGGAGTTAAACGCCAGCTTTTGTGCCAGTTTGGGCATTTTACTCCAGCTTTTAGCCTGTTCTGGCGTTAAACGCTAGAATTCTTAAGCTGACTTGGAACGCCGGTTTGGGCCATCAAATCTTGGGCAACATATGAACTATTATATATTGCTGGAAAGCCCAGGATGTCTACTTTCCAACGCAATTGAGAGCGCACCAATTGGGCTTGTGTAGCTCCAGAAAATCCTCTTCGAGTGCAGGGAGGTCAGAATCCAACAGCATCTGCAGTCCTTTTTCAGCCTCTGTATCAGATTTTTGCTCAGGTCCCTCAATTTCAGCCAGAAAATATCTGAAATCACAGAAAAACATGCAAACTCATAGTAAAGTCCAGAAAAGTGAATTTTAAATAAAAACTAATAAAAATATAATAAAAACTAACTAAAATATACTAAAAACATACTAAAAACAGTGCCAAAAAGCATATAAATTATCCGCTCATCACAACACCAAACTTAAATTGTTGCTTGTCCCCAAGCAACTGAAAATCAAATAGGATAAAAAGAAGAGAATATACAATGAATTCCAAAAACATCTATGAAGATCAGTATTAATTAGATGAGCGTGGCTTTTAGCTTTTTTGCCTCTGAACAGTTTTGGCATCTCACTTTATCCTTTGAAGTTCAGAATAATTGGCTTCTATAGGAACTCAGAATCCTGATAGTGTTATTTATTCTACTAGTTAAGTATGTTGATTCTTAAACACAGCTACTTTATGAGTCTTGGCCGTGACCCTAAGCATTTTGTTTTTCAGTATTACCACCGGATACATAAATGCCACAGACACATAACTGGGTGAACCTTTTCAGATTGTGACTCAACTTTGCTAGAGTCCCCAATTAGAGGTGTCCAGAGCTCTTAAGCACACTCTTTTTGCTTTGGACCACAACTTTAACCGCTCAGTCTCAAGTTTTCACTTGACACCTTCACGCCACAAGCACATGGTTAGGGGCAGCTTGGTTTAGCCGCTTAGGCTAGGATTTTATTCCTGAGGGCCCTCCTATCCACTGATGCTCAAAGCCTTGGATCCTTTTTATTACCCTTGCCTTTTGATTTAAAGGGCTATTGGCTTCTTCTGCTTGCTTTTTCTTTCTTTTTCCCTTTTTTTTACTGCTTTTTCTTGCTTCAAGAATCAATTTTTTTTATTTTTCTAATTATCAATAACACTTCCCCTTTTCCATCATTCTTTCAAGAGCCAATAATTTTAACATTCATAAACAATAAATTCAAACATATGCACTGTTCAAGCATTCATTCAGAAAACAAGAGTATTGCCACCACATCAAAATAATTAAACTGTTTTAAAATTTGAAATTCATGTACTTCTTTTTGTTTTTCAATTAAAAACACTTTTTATTTAAGAAAGGTGATGGATTCATAGGACATTCATAGCTTTAAGACATAAACTTTAAATTTTATTAATCATGGAATAACAATAAGACTCAAAAATAAATATAAGAGCAACCCAATAATAATAAAAGACAGAAAATTAAAACCAGAAAAATAAATGACTCTTAAAATAGATTCCTAATAATAGAGGTTATCACAGAGTTAGGACTCAACAACCTTGATTTTGAGCAATGGATGCTCCTCCAATCTGTGGGGTGTTTGGTCCTTCAAGGGAGAGCTTCTGGCATTTCAGCTCCTGTAGCTCACGCCCCTGCTTCTCCTGTTCCTTGAGCAGCTTGCAGAGCATGCAGTTTTGATTCTGCTGTTCTTCCTTAAGTTATTCCATAGCTTCTTGCAGCTTGGTAACAGATGCTTCTCGGCAGGTCCAGTAGTCAATTTCAGGGATTTCTGGGAGGAATTTCTGTGCCCTCCTTTCGATGGAGTTGTCTTGCACTTGTTGTCCTTCCATTGACTTCTTGGTGATTGGGTGTTCGATTAGGATGAATTCATTTACTCCCATCCTCACCCCAGCATCTTTACATAGCAGAGAAATTAAGCTTAGATATGCCAGTTTGGCTTCAGTAGAGTTCTTGTTTGCAATAGTGTAAATCTCACAAGAAATCAGATGATGAATCTCCACTTCCTTTCCCAGCATAATGCAATAAATCATCACTGCTCTTTTGACAGTGACCTCAGAGCGGTTGCAAGTGGGCAGTATGGAACGCCCAATGAAGTCCAACCAGCCTCTTACAATTGGTTTGAGATCTCCTCTCTTGAGTTGGTTTGGGACACCTTTTGAATTGGTTATCCACTTAGTTCCAGGGAGGCATATGTCCTCTAGAACTTGGTCCAACCCCTTATCTTCTCTCACCATTCTCCTATTAAAGGATTCTGGATCATCTTGTAGTTGAGGCAATTTGAAGACCTCTCTTATTTTGTCCAGATGGAAGTAAATAATCCGTCCTCTGACCATGGTTCTGTAGGTATGAAAGGCGGTTCCAGTTATTCTCTGCTTATCTGTCAGCCACAGATTTGAATAGAATTCCTGAACCATGTTTCTTCCAACCCTTGTTTCAAGATTAGCTAGAATTTCCCATCCTCTGTTTTGAATTTACTCTTGGATCTCCGGATATTCATCTTCTTTCAGATTGAATTTAACTTTCGGGATCACTGACCTCAGACCCATTATTTTGTGGTAATGGTCTGCATGTTCTTTGGTTAGGAACCTCTCTTGATTCCAAAGACTCTATGGAGTATTGTCTTTCTTGCCTCTTGATTTGGTTTGTTTTCCCTTAGGTGCCATGATCTTGATGAGTCTTAGCTCAGTGATCACGGAAAAGCACACCAAACTTAGAGGTTTTCTTGCCGTCAAGCAAAAGAAAGGAAAGGGGAGAGAGAGGAGAAGAGGCAAATTTGAATGGTGGAGAGGAGGGGATGGCCGAATGTGTATTTATAAGAGGAGGGGAGGGATTTCGAAAATTTTGAAAGAGATATGCCATAGAGATGTGATTGGTGGAAGAAAATAAAATCATGATATGAAAAAGATGAGATTTTCAATTGAAAAAGATGTAAAGAGGTTAAATCTGATAATTTGGTTATGCATCTAAGAAATAAGAGATGATATGATGGGTTTGAAAAGATTTGAAAAGAAATTAAAAAGATACTTGAGTTTTTGAAGAAGATTTGGGAAGGATTTGAAAGAAAATTGAAAAGAGATTTAGAGAATTATTGAATTTTTGAAAATTGAGGGTGAATAATGAAAGTTGGAAATATGTTTATGCAGAAAATTATGAGTTAAAACATGAAAATTTGAAAAAAATTTGAATTTGGAAACAAAATATCCTCCCCCTGCCTTTCTGGCGTTAAACGCCAGAAGCCCCTTTATCACTGGGCGTTTTGCTGAACGCCCAGGATGCTGCAATTCTGGCGTTAAACGCCCAGAATGGTACCAATTCTGGCGTTTAACACCCAAAATGGTACCTTTACTGGCGTTAAACGCCCAAAATGGTACCCATTCTGGCGTTTAACACCCAAAATGCCCTTTACTAGTGTTTTCTTATCAGCAAGCTCCTTTTCTCTGCTTTTTGCACTGAATCCTTCTGTAACTCTGTGAATTCCTTCAATTTTGATGATTAACCTTTGAAGAATATGTATATCAAATTTCTACAAGTATTATTTAAAACAAATAACCTGCTAATGGCTGGGTTGCCTCCCAGCAAGCGCTTCTTTATTGTCTTTAGCTGGACCTTTACTGAGCTTCATTCAAGCCTCAGTTTTGAGCATTCTTTCTCAAAATTGCTTTCAAGATAATGTTTGATTCTCTGTCCATTAACAATGAACTTTTTGTCAGAATCAATATCTTGAAGCTCAACATATCCATATGGTGACACTCCTGTAATCACATATGGTCCCCTCCACCGGGATTTTGATTTCCCAGGGAATAATCTGAGCCTAGAGTTGAACAGCAGAACTTTTTGCCCTGGCTCAAAGACTCTGGATGACAATTTCTTGTCATGCCACTTTTTTTCTTTTTCCTTATAAATTTTTGCATTTTCAAAAGCATTGAGTCTGAACTCCTCTAGCTCATTTAGCTGGAGCAATCTTTTCTCACCAGCTAACTTAGCATCCAGGTTTAGGAATTTGGTTGCCCAGTAGGCTTTATGTTCCAGTTCCACGGGCAGATGACAGGCCTTGCCATACACAAGCTGGTATGGAGAGGTTCCTATAGGAGTCTTGAATGCTGTTCTGTATGCCCACAGAGCATCATCCAAGCTCTTTGCCCAATCGTTTCTACGGGCAATTACAGTCCGTTCCAGGATTCTTTTTAGCTCTCTATTAGAGACTTCAGCCTGCTGATTTGTCTGTGGGTGATACAGAGTTGCTACTTTGTGGCTAATTCCATATCGGACCATAGTAGAGTAAAGCTGTTTATTGCAGAAATGGGTGCTCCATCACTGATTAGTACTCTGGGAACACCAAATCAACTGAAAATATGTTTCTGTCTGCACATCTCTTAAAGAGATATGGTTCATCCCACAAGTAGTACTTTGCATTAGAAATTAGTTTTTTCTTTTGCACCCTGCTGTACTCCTGGGGTATGAACCTCACAGCTTTATCATTTATAATGTCTGCAAACCATGGTGCTTCCTGAATGGCAAAGAGTTGCTCATCTGGAAAGGTCTCAGAGATTTTAGTAGAAGGGAAGGATGCCCCAGCTACTGGTTCTATCCGGGACAAGTGATCAGTTACTTGGTTCTCTGTCCCTTTTCTGTCTCTTATTTCTATATCAAACTCTTGCAGAGGCAACACCCATCTTATGAGCCTGGGTTTTGAATCCTGCTTTGTGAGTAAATATTTAAGAGCAGCATGGTCAGTGTACACAATTACTTTTGATCCTACTAAATAGGATCTAAACTTGTCAATGGCATAAACCACTACTAGCAGCTCTTTTTCTGTGGTTGTGTAATTCTTCTGTGCGTCATTTAGAACACGACTGGCATAGTAAATGACGTGCAGAAGCTTGTTATGCCTTTGTCCTAACACTGCACCAATGGCATGGTCACTGGCATCACACATTAGTTCGAATGGTAATGTTCAGTCTGGTACAGAGATGACTGGTGCTGTGACCAGCTTAGCTTTTAGGGTTTCAAACGCTTGCAGACACTCTGTGTCAAACACAAATGGCGTGTCAGCACCTAGCAGATTGCTTAGAGGTTTTGCAATTTTTGAAAAATCCTTTATGAACCTCCTATAGAATCCTGCATGCCCCAAAAAGCTTCTGATTGCCTTAACATTGGCAGGTGGTGGTAATTTTTCAATCACCTCTACCTTGGCTTGATCCACCTCTATTCCCTTGCTTGAAATTTTGTGCCCAAGGACAATTCCTTCAGTCACCATAAAGTGACATTTTTCCTAGTTTAAGACCAGGTTAGTCTCTTGGCACCTTTTCAGGACAAGTGCTAGATGATCAAGATAGGAGCTGAATGAGTCTCCAAACACTGAGAAGTCATCCATGAAGACTTCTAGGAACTTCTCTTCCATATCAGAGAAAATAGAGAGTATGCACCTCTGAAAGGTTGCAGGTGCATTGCATAGACCAAAAGGCATTCTTCTGTAAGCAAATACTCTAGATGGACATGTGAATGCTGTTTTCTCTTAGTCATGAGAATCCACTGCAATTTGGTTGTAGCCTGAATAGCCATCCAAAAAGTAGTAGTATTCATGGGCTGCTAGTCTCTCTAGCATCTGGTCTATGAATGGTAAAGGAAAATGATCCTTTCTGGTGGCTGTATTGAGCCTTCTGTAGTCAATACACATACGCCACCCTGTAACTGTTCTTGTGGGAACCAGTTCATTTTTTTCATTATGAACTACTGTCATGCCTCCTTTCTTGGGGACAACTTGGACAGGGCTCACCCAGGGGCTATCAGAAATAGGATAAATAATCCCAGCCTCTAGTAACTTAGTGACCTCTTTCTGCACCACCTCCTTCATGGCTGGATTTAGCCGCCTCTGTGGTTGAACCACTGGCTTAGCATCATCCTCCAATAGGATCTTGTGCATGCATCTTGCTGGACTAATGCCCTTAAGATCACTTATGGACCACCCAAGAGCTATCTTATGTGTCCGTAGCACTTGAATTAGTGCTTTCTCTTCTTGTGGATTTAAAACAGAGCTTATGATCACTGGAAAAGTGTCATCCTCTCCCAGAAATGCATATTTCAGGGATGGTGGTAGTGGTTTGAGCTCGGGTTTAGGAGGTTTCTCCTCTTCCTGAGGGATTTTTAGAGGTTCTTTAATTTCCTCTGGTTCTTCCAGATCAGGCTGAACATCTTTAAAGATGTCCTCTAGATCTGATTCAAAACTCTCAGTCATATTGATCTCTTCCACCAAAGAGTCGATAATATCAGTGTTCATGCAGTCATTTGATGTGTCTGGATGCTGCATAGCTTTGATAGCATTTAACTTGAATTCATCCTCATTGACTCTCAGGGTCACTTCCCCTTTTTGTACATCAATAAGAGTTTGTCCAGTTGCTAGGAAAGGTCTTCCTAGAATGAGAGTTGCACTCTTGTGCTCCTCCATTTCCAACACTACAAAGTCAGTGGGAAAGGCAAATGGCCCAACCTTGATAATCATGTCCTTAATTATGCCTGATGGATATTTAATGGAGCCATCAGCAAGTTGAAGACATATCCGGGTTGGTTTGACTTCTTCAGTCAACCCAAGCCTTTTGATAGCAGATGCAGATATTAGATTGATACTTGCTCCAAGGTCACATAGAGTTGTCTTAGTACAAGCACCCTCTAATGTGCATGGTATCATAAAGCTTCCTGGATCTTGAAGCTTTTCTGGTAAGCTTTTCAGAATGCCTGCACTGCATTCTTCAGTTTCAGTTTCTCTCAAATCCTTCTTATGACTTAAGATCTCTTTCATGAACTTAGCATAAGAGGGTATTTGCTCAAGTGCCTCTGCAAATGGGATCTTTATCTCAAGAGTCCTGAGATAGTCTGCAAAGCGGGCAAATTATTTATCCTGCTCCGCTTGGCGGAGTTTCTGAGGATAAGGCATCTTGGCTTTATATTCTTCAACCTTAGTTACTGCAGGTTTATTCCCTACAGAGGTGGTTGGAGAAGCCTTCTTAGAGGGGTTACTATCAGTACTTGCAGGTGTCTGATCCCTCATTGGCGTTTGAATGCCAGGATTGGGTGCTGGATGGGCGTTTAACGCCAGCTTCCCACCCTTTTTTGGCGTTTGAACGCCAGAAGTGGGCATCCACTGGGCGTTAAACGCTAGTTTCTCACCCTTTTCTGGCGTTTGAACGCCAGAATTATTCCTCTCTAGGCTCTTGCTGTCCTCAGAGGGGTTTTGGGCAGTGGTTTGGTCATCCTCTGTCAGTTGTTCCTTTCTTTTCTTTTTTGCTACTTTGAGCTGAATTATTCAATGTCTTCCCGCTCCTTAGTTGGACAGCTTGGCATTCTTCTGTTATCTGTTTAGATAGCTACTGTCTTGTCTGATTCAATTGTGCTTCCATATTCTTGTTAGAATTTTTACTGTCTTGGAGCATCTCTTTAAATTCTACTAATTGTTTTGTCATAAGGAGTAATTGTTGATTAAGCTCAATAATCTGTTCTTGAGGATTAGGATCAGTAGTTACTGCCCTGGCCTCTTCCTTTATGTAGGACTCACTGCTAGAGTACAAATGTTGATTTCTAGCAACCGTATCTATGAGTTCTTGAGCCTCTTCAATCGTCTTCCTCATGTGTATAGATCCACCAGCTGAGTGGTCTAGAGACATCTGAGCTTTTTTTGTAAGCCCAGAGTAGAAGATGTCTAACTGTACCCACTCTGAAAACATTTCAGAGGGGCATTTCCTTAGCATCCCTCTGTACCTCTCCCAGGCATTATAAAAGGATTCATGATCCTCTTGTTTAAAGCCTTGGATGTCCAGCCTTAGCTGTGTCATCCTTTTCGGAGGGTAAAATTGATTCAGGAATTTGTCTGTTAACTGTCTCCATGTTTTTATGCTTGCTGTGGGTTGGTTATTTAACCACCTCTTAGCTTGATCTTTTACAGTAAATGGAAACAATAATAGTCTGTAGACATCCTGATCCACTTCTTTATCACGTACTATGTCAGCAATTTTTAAGAATTGTGCCAGAAACTCAGTAGATTCTTCTGTGGAAGACCGGAATACTGGCAATTTTGCTGCACCATGATGATGAGCTGAGGATTTAGCTCAAAGCTGCTTGCTTTGATGGGAGGTATACAGATGCTACTCCCATATGCAGCTGTAATAGGGTTAGCATATGACCCCAGAGTCCTTCTGGACTGTTCATTTCCACTTATGTCCATGATGGAGAAAAGAGAATTGATATGGATTGCAATTAAATTATATTTTTAAATTTTATTTTATTTAATTAAAAGTAAACGAAAGAATAAAACAAAATAAATGGCAGATAAAATAAAACTTTCGAAAATTAGAAGAAAATAAATGCAAATTGAAAACTAAATTAATTAATTAATTAAAAAGATTTTGGAAATTAGCAATTAAAAAGATATGATTGAAAATTATTTTAAAGAGATATGATTGAGAAGATATGATTGCAATTTATATAAAAAAAAGATATGATTAAAAAGATATGATTGAAGAAATTAAAAAGATTTGATTTTTGAAAAAGATTTAAAAAGATCAATTTTTGAAATTATAATTTTGACTTGACTAAAAAAAAATATATGATTTTGAAAATCTTTGACTAATTTAATGCAAAATTTCAAAAATTATGAGTAAAATAAGGAAAAGATAATTTTTTGATTTTTGAATTTTAATGAGGAAAGAGAAAAACAAAAAAATGACACTAAATTTAGAAATTTTAGATCAAAACAAAGAGAACAAACAAGAAAACTTTGAATGTCAAGATGAACACCAAGAACACTTTGAAGATCAAGATGAACACCAAGAACAAATTTTTAAAAAATTTTTAAGTAAATAAAAGCACAAAAACACACCAAACTTAAAATTTTTAGAAAATCGAACACAAATTTTTGAAAATTTAAAGGAAAACACAAAGAAGACACCAAACTTAGAATTTTTAAAGATCAAGAAAGAACTAAGAACATGCAAATTCGAAAAATTAAAAGAAAATAAAAGCATGCAATTGACACCAAACTTAAAATATGAAACTAAACTCAAATAAAAGACTCTAAACCAACAAAAATAAAATATTCCTAATCTAAGCAATAAGATAAACCGTCAGTTGTCCAAACTCGAACAATCCCCGGCAACGGCACCAAAAACTTGGTGCACGAAATCACAATCACACTTTTGCAATTCTGCACAACTAACCAGCAAGTGCACTGGTCATCCAAGTAATACCTTATGTGAGTAAGGGTCGATCCCACGGAGATTGTCGGCTTGAAGCAAGCTATGGTTATCTTGTAACTCTTAGTCAGGATATCAATAATTCTCAGATTTAATTGTAAAAGTAGAAGAACGTGAAATAAATACTTGTTATGCAGTAATGGAGAATAGGTTGAGGTTTTGGAGATGCTTTGTCTTCTGAATCTCTGCTTTCCTACTGTCTTCTTCTTCATGCATGCAAGGATCCTTCGATGGCAAGCTTTATGTTGGGCATCACCGTTGTCAATGGCTACTTCCCGTCCTCTCAGTGAAAATGTTCCAAATGCGCTGTCACCGTACGGCTAATAATCTGTCGGTTCTCGATCATGTCAGAATAGGATCCATTGATCCTTTTGCGTTTGTCACTATGCCCAACACTCGCGAGTTTGAAGCTCGTCACAGTCATCCTATCCCAGATCCTACTCAGAATACCATAGACAAGGTTTAGACTTTCCGGATCTCAAGAATGACCGCCAATAATTCTAGCCTATACCACGAAGGTTCCAATCTTATATTAGAAACCCAAGAGATACACATTCAATCTTGATAGCATGTAGAACGGAAGTGGTTGTCAGGCACGCGTTCATAGGTGAGAATGATGATGAGTGTCACGGATCATCACATTCATCAGGTTGAAGTGTGAATGAATATCTTAGAATAGAGGCAAGCATGATAGAATGGAAAACAATAGTAATTGCATTAATTCATCGAAACACAGCAGAGCTCCTCACCCCCAACCATGGGGTTTAGAGACTCATGCCGTAGAGAATACAATATGAAACGTGTAAAGTGTCATGAGGTACCAGATGAATTACTAAAAGTAGTTTTATAGTAAACTAGTGACCTAGGGTTACAGAAAATGAGTAAGCTAGGGTGTTTAGTGTAAAAATCCACTTCCGGGGCCCATTTGGTGTGTGCTTGGGCTGAGCATTGAAGCTTTCATGTGTAGCGACTTTTCTTGGAGTTAAACGCCAGCTTTTGTGCCAGTTTGGGCGTTTAACTCCAGCTTTTAGCCTGTTCTGGCGTTAAACGCTAGAATTCTTAAGCTGACTTGGAACGCCGGTTTGGGCCATCAAATCTTAGGCAACGTATAAACTATTATATATTGCTGGAAAGCCCAGGATGTCTACTTTCCAACGCAATTGAGAGCGCACCAATTGGGCTTCTGTAGCTCCAGAAAATCTACTTCGAGTGCAGGGAGGTCAGAATCCAACAGCATCTGCAGTCCTTATTTTACCCTTGCCTAAGGGCTATAAGGGCTATTGGCTTCTTCTGCTTGCTTTTTCTTTCTTTTTCCCTTTTTTTTACTGCTTTTTCTTGCTTCAAGAATCAATTTTTTTTATTTTTCTAATTATCAATAACACTTCTCCTTTTCCATCATTCTTTCAAGAGCCAATAATTTTAACATTCATAAATAATAAATTCAAACATATGCATTGTTCAAGCATTCATTCAGAAAACAAGAGTATTGCCACCACATCAAAATAATTAAACTGTTTTAAAATTTGAAATTCATGTACTTCTTTTTCTTTTTCAATTAAAAACACTTTTTATTTAAGAAAGCTGATGGATTCATAGGACATTCATAGCTTTAAGACATAAACTTTAAATTTTATTAATCATGGAATAACAATAAGACTCAAAAATAAATATAAGAGCAAACCAATAATAATAAAAGACAGAAAATTAAAACCAGAAAAATAAATGACTCTTAAAATAGATTCCTAATAATAGAGGTTATCACAGAGTTAGGACTCAACAACCTTGATTTTGAGCAATGGATGCTCCTCCAATCTGTGGGGTGTTTGGTCCTTCAAGGGAGAGCTTCTGGCATTTCAGCTCCTGTAGCTCACGCCCCTGCTTCTCCTATTCCTTGAGCAGCTTGCAGAGCATGCAGTTTTGATTCTGCTGTTCTTCCTTAAGTTGTTCCATAGCTTCTTGCAGCTTGGTGACAAATGCTTCTCGGCAGGTCCAGTAGTCAATTTCAGGGATTTCTGGGAGGAATTTCTGCGCCCTCCTTTCGATGGAGTTGTCTTGCACTTGTTGTCCTTCCATTGACTTCTTGGTGATTGGGTGTTCGATTAGGATGAATTCATTTACTCCTATCCTCACCCCAGCATCTTTACATAGCAGAGAAATTAAGCTTAGGTATGCCAGTTTGGCTTCAGTGGAGTTCTTGTTTGCAATAGTGTAAATCTCACAAGAAATCAGATGATGAATCTCCACTTCCTTTCCCAGCATAATGCAATGAATCATCACTGCTCTTTTGACAGTGACCTCAGAGCGGTTGCAAGTGGGCAGTATGGAACGCCCAATGAAGTCCAACCAGCCTCTTATAATTGGTTTGAGATCTCCTCTCTTGAGTTGGTTTGGAACACCTTTTGAATTGGTTATCCACTTAGTTCCAGGGAGGCATATGTCCTCTAGAACTTGGTCCAACCCTTTATCTTCTCTCACCATTCTCCTATTAAAGGATTCTGGATCATCTTGTAGTTGAGGCAATTTGAAGACCTCTCTTATTTTGTCCAAATGGAAGTAAATAATCCGTCCTCTGACCATGGTTCTGTAGGTATGAAAGGCGGTTCCAGTTATTCTCTGCTTATCTGTCAGCCACATATTTGAATAGAATTCCTGAACCATGTTTCTTCCAACCCTTGTTTCAGGATTAGCTAGAATTTCCCATCCTCTGTTTTGAATTTACTCTTGGATCTCCGGATATTCATCTTCTTTCAGATTGAATTTAACTTTCGGGATCACTGACCTCAGACCCATTATTTTGTGGTAATGGTCTGCATGTTCTTTAGTTAGGAACCTCTCTTGATTCCAAAGACTCTTTTAAGTATTGTCTTTCTTGCCTCTTGATTTGGTTTGTTTTCCCTTAGGTTCCATGATCTTGATGAGTCTTAGCTCAGTGATCACGGAAAAGCACACCAAACTTAGAGGTTTGCTTGCCCTCAAGCAAAAGAAAGGAAAGGGGAGAGAGAAGAGGAGGTTTTTGAAGAAGATTTGGGAAGGATTTGAAAGAAAATTGAAAAGAGATTTAGAGAATTATTGAATTTTTGAAAATTGAGGGTGAATAATGAAAGTTTGAAATATGTTTATGCAGAAAATTATGAGTTAAAACATGAAAATTTGAAAAAAATTTGAATTTGGAAACAAAATATCCTCCCCCAGCTTTTCTGGCGTTAAACACCCAATTGTTGGCCATTATGGGTGTTTAACACCCAGCCAAGTACCCTGGCTGGCGTTAAACGCCAGAAGCCCCTTTATCACTGGGCGTTTTGCTGAACGCCCAGGATGCTGCAATTCTGGCGTTAAACGCCCAGAATGGTACCAATTCTGGCGTTTAACACCCAAAATGGTACCTTTACTGGCGTTAAACGCCCAAAATGGTACCCATTCTGGCGTTTAACACCCAAAATGCCCTTTACTGGTGTTTTCTTATCAGCAAGCTCCTTTTCTCTGCTTTTTGCACTGAATCCTTCTGTAACTCTGTGAATTCCTTCAATTTTGATGATTAACCTTTGAAGAAAATGTATATCAAATTTCTACAAGTATTATTTAAAACAAATAACCTGCTAATGGCTGGGTTGCCTCCCAGCAAGCGCTTCTTTATTGTCTTTAGCTGGACCTTTGCTGAGCTTCATTCAAGCCTCAGTTTTGAGCATTCTTTCTCAAAATTGCTTTCAAGATAATGTTTGATTCTCTGTCCATTAACAATGAACTTTTTGTCAGAATTAATATCTTGAAGCTCAACATATCCATATGGTGACACTCCTGTAATCACATATGGTCCCCTCCACCGGGAATTTAATTTCCCAGGGAATAATCTGAGCTTAGAGTTGAACAGCAGAACTTTTTGTCCTGGCTCAAAGACTCTGGATGACAATTTCTTGTCATGCCACTTTTTTTCTTTTTCCTTATAAATTTTTGCATTTTCAAAAGCATTGAGTCTGAACTCCTTTAGCTCATTTAGCTGGAGCAATCTTTTCTCACCAGCTAACTTAGCATCCAGGCTTAGGAATTTGGTTGCCCAGTAGGCTTTATGTTCCAGTTCCACGGGCAGATGACAGGCCTTGCCATACACAAGCTGGTATGGAGAGGTTCCTATAGGAGTCTTGAATGCTGTTCTGTATGCCCACAGAGCATCATCCAAGCTCTTTGCCCAATCGTTTCTACGGGCAATTACAGTCTGTTCCAGGATTCTTTTTAGCTCTCTATTAGAGACTTCAGCCTGCCGATTTGTCTGTGGGTGATACGGAGTTGCTACTTTGTGGCTAATTCCATATCGGACCATAGTAGAGTAAAGCTGTTTATTGCAGAAATGGGTGCTCCATCACTGATTAGTACTCTGGGAACACCAAATCTGCTGAAAATATGTTTTTGAAGGAACTTCAGCACAGTCTTGGTATCATTAGTGTGTGTGGCAATTGCCTCCACCCATTTAGATACGTAGTCTACTGCCACCAGAATGTAAGTGTTTGAGTATGATGGTGGGAAAGGACCCTTGAAGTCAATACCCCATACATCAAATAATTCAATCTCTAAGATCCCTTGTTGAGGCATGGTGTAACCATGAGGTAAGTTGCCAGCTCTTTGGCAACTGTCACAGTTACGCACAAACTCTCGGGCATCTCTATAGAGAGTAGGCCAGTAGAAACCACATTGGAGGACTTTAGTGGCTGTGCGCTCACTTCTGAAATGTCCTCCATACTGTGATCCATGGCAATGCCACAGGATCTTCTGTGCCTCCTCTCTAGGGATGCATCTGCAGATCATTCCGTCTGCACATCTCTTAAAGAGATATGGTTCATCCTACAAGTAGTACTTTGCATCAGAAATTAGTTTTTTCTTTTGCACCCTGCTGTACTCCTGGGGTATGAACCTCACAGCTTTATCATTTATAATGTCTGCAAACCATGGTGCTTCCTGAATGGCAAAGAGTTGCTCATCTGGAAAGGTCTCAGAGATTTCAGTAGAAGGGAGGGATGCCCCAGCTACTGGTTCTATCCGGGACAGGTGATCAGTTACCTGGTTCTCTGTCCCTTTTCTGTCTCTTATTTCTATATCAAACTTTTGCAGAAGCAACACCCATCTTATGAGCCTAGGTTTTGAATCCTGCTTTGTGAGTAAATATTTAAGAGCAGCATGGTCAGTGTACACAATTACTTTTGATCCTACTAAATAGGATCTAAACTTGTCAATGGCATAAACCACTACTAGCAGCTCTTTTTCTGTGGTTGTGTAATTCTTCTGTGCGTCATTTAGAACACGACTGGCATAGTAAATGACGTGCAGAAGCTTGTTATGCCTTTGTCCTAACACTGCACCAATGGCATGGTCACTGGCATCACACATTAGTTCGAATGGTAATGTTCAGTCTGGTGCAGAGATGACTGGTGCTGTGACCAGCTTAGCTTTTAGGGTTTCAAACGCTTGCAGACACTCTGTGTCAAACACAAATGGCGTGTCAGCACCTAGCAGGTTGCTTAGAGGTTATGCAATTTTTGAAAAATCCTTTATGAACCTCCTATAGAATCCTGCATGCCCCAAAAAGCTTCTGATTGCCTTAACATTGGCAGGTGGTGGTAATTTTTCAATCACCTCTACCTTGGCTTGATCCACCTCTATTCCCTTGCTTGAAATTTTGTGCCCAAGGACAATTCCTTCAGTCACCATAAAGTGACATTTTTCCTAGTTTAAGACCAGGTTAGTCTCTTGGCACCTTTTCAGGACAAGTGCTAGATGATCAAGACAGGAGCTGAATGAATCTCCAAACACTGAGAAGTCATCCATGAAGACTTCCAGGAACTTCTCTACTATATCAGAGAAGATAGAGAGTATGCACCTCTGAAAGGTTGCAGGTGCATTGCATAGACCAAAAGGCATTCTTCTGTAAGCAAATACTCTAGATGGACATGTGAATGCTGTTTTCTCTTGGTCATGAGAATCCACTGCAATTTGGTTGTAGCCTGAATAGCCATCCAAAAAGCAGTAGTATTCATGGGCTGCTAGTCTCTCTAGCATTTGGTCTATGAATGGTAAAGGAAAATGATCCTTTCTGGTGGCTGTATTGAACCTTCTGTAGTCAATACACATACTCCACCCTGTAACTGTTCTTGTGGGAACCAGTTCATTATTTTCATTATGAACTACTGTCATGCCTCCTTTCTTGGGGACAACTTGGACAGGGCTCACCCAGGGGCTATCAGAAATAGGATAAATAATCCCAGCCTCTAGTAACTTAGTGACCTCTTTCTGCACCACCTCCTTCATGGCTGGATTTAGCCGCCTCTGTGGTTGAACCACTGGCTTAGCATCATCCTCCAATAGGATCTTGTGCATGCATCTTGCTGGACTAATGCCCTTAAGATCACGTATGGACCACCCAAGAGCTGTCTTATGTGTTCGTAGCACTTGAATTAGTGCTTTCTCTTCTTGTGGATTTAAAACAGAGCTTATGATCACTGGAAAAGTGTCATCCTCTCCCAGAAATGCATATTTCAGGGATGGTGGTAGTGGTTTGAGCTCGGGTTTAGGAGGTTTCTCCTCTTTCTGAGGGATTTTTAGAGGTTCTTTAATTTCCTCTGGTTCTTCCAGATCAGGCTGAACATCTTTAAAGATGTCCTTTAGCTCTGATTCAAAACTCTCAGTCATATTGATCTCTTCCACCAAAGAGTCAATAATATCAGTGTTCATGCAGTCATTTGATGTGTCTGGATGCTGCATAGCTTTGATAGCATTTAACTTGAATTCATCCTCATTGACTCTCAGGGTCACTTCCCCTTTTTGTACATCAATAAGAGTTTGTCCAGTTGCTAGGAAAGGTCTTCCTAGAATGAGAGTTGCACTCTTGTGCTCCTCCATTTCCAGCACTACAAAGTCAGTGGGAAAGGCAAATGGCCCAACCTTGATAATCATGTCCTTAATTATGCCTGATGGATATTTAATGGAGCCATCAGCAAGTTGAAGACATATCCGGGTTGGTTTGACTTCTTCAGTCAACCCAAGCCTTTTGATAGCAGATGCAGATATTAGATTGATACTTGCTCCAAGGTCACATAGAGCTGTCTTAGTACAAGCACCCTGTAATGTGCATGGTATCATAAAGCTTCCTGGATCTTGAAGCTTTTCTGGTAAGCTTTTCAGAATGACTGCACTGCATTCTTCAGTTTCAGTTTCTCTCCAATCCTTCTTATGACTTAAGATCTCTTTCATGAACTTAGCATAAGAGGGTATTTGCTCAAGTGCCTCTGCAAATGGGATCTTTATCTCAAGAGTCCTGAGATAGTCTGCAAAGCGGGCAAATTGTTTATCCTGCTCCGCTTGGCGGAGTTTCTGAGGATAAGGCATCTTGGCTTTATATTCTTCAACCTTAGTTACTGCAGGTTTATTCCCTACAGAGGTGGTTGGAGAAGCCTTCTAAGAGGGTTTACTATCAATACTTGTAGGTGTCTGATCCCTCACTGGCGTTTGAATGCCAAGATTGGGTGCTGGATGGGCGTTTAACGCCAGCTTCCCACCCTTTTTTGGCGTTTGAACGCCAGAAGTGGGCATCCACTGGGCGTTAAACGCTAGTTTCTCACCCTTTTCTGGCATTTGAACGCCAGAATTATTCCTCTCTAGGCTCTTGCTGTCCTCAGAGGGGTTTTGGGCAGTGGTTTGGTCATCCTCTGTCAGTTGTTCCTTTCTTTGCTTTTTTGCTACTTTGAGCTGAATTATTCAATGTCTTCCCGCTCCTTAGTTGGACAGCTTGGCATTCTTCTGTTATCTGTTTAGATAGCTGCTGTCTTGTCTGATTCAATTGTGCTTCCATATTCTTGTTTGAATTTTTACTGTCTTGGAGCATCTCTTTAAATTCTACTAATTGTTTTGTCATAAGGAGTAATTGTTGATTAAGCTCAATAATCTGTTCTTGAGGATTAGGATCAGTAGTTACTGCCCTGGCCTCTTCCTTTATGTAGGACTCACTACTAGAGTACAAATGTTGATTTCTAGCAACCGTATCTATGAGTTCTTGAGCCTCTTCAATCGTCTTCCTCATGTGTATAGATCCACCAGCTGAGTGGTCTAGAGACATCTGAGCTTTTTTTGTAAGCCCATAGTAGAAGATGTCTAACTGTACCCACTCTGAAAACATTTCAGAGGGGCATTTCCTTAGCATCCCTCTGTACCTCTCCCAGGCATTATAAAAGGATTCATGATCCTCTTGTTTAAAGCCTTGGATGTCCAGCCTTAGCTGTATCATCCTTTTCGGAGGGTAAAATTGATTCAGAAATTTGTCTGTTAACTGTCTCCATGTTTTTATGCTTGCTGTGGGTTGGTTATTTAACCACCTCTTAGCTTGATCTTTTACAGAAAATGGAAACAATAATAGTCTGTAGACATCCTGATCCACTTCTTTATCACGTACTATGTCAGCAATTTCTAAGAATTGTGCCAGAAACTCAGTAGGTTCTTCCTGTGGAAGACCGGAATACTGGCAATTTTACTGCACCATGATGATGAGCTGAGGATTTAGCTCAAAGCTGCTTGCTTTGATGGGAGGTATACAGATGCTACTCCCATATGCAGCTGTAATGGGGTTAGCATATGACTCCAGAGTCCTTCTGGACTGTTCATTTCCACTTACGTCCATGATGGAGAAAAGAGAATTAATATGGATTGCAATTAAATTATATTTTTAAATTTTATTTTATTTAATTAAAAGTAAACGAAAGAATAAAACAAAATAAATGGCAGATAAAATAAAACTTTCGAAAATTAGAAGAAAATAAATGCAAATTGAAAACTAAATTAATTAATTAATTAAAAAGATTTTGGAAATTAGCAATTAAAAAGATATGATTGAAAATTATTTTAAAGAGATATGATTGAGAAGATATGATTGCAATTTATATAAAAAAAAAGATATGATTGAAAAGATATGATTGAAGAAATTAAAAAGATTTGATTTTTGAAAAAGATTTAAAAAGATCAATTTTTGAAATTATAATTTTGACTTGACTAAAAAAAATATATGATTTTGAAAATCTTTGACTAATTTAATGCAAAATTTCAAAAATTATGAGTAAAATAAGGAAAAGATAATTTTTTGATTTTTGAATTTTAATGAGGAAAGAGAAAAATAAAAAAATGACACTAAACTTAGAAATTTTAGATCAAAACAAAGAGAACAAACAAGAAAACTTTGAATGTCAAGATGAACACCAAGAACACTTTGAAGATCAAGATGAACACCAAGAACAAATTTTTTAAAAATTTTTAAGTAAATAAAAGCACAAAAACACACCAGCTTAAAATTTTTAGAAAATCGAACACAAATTTTTGAAAATTTAAAGGAAAACACAAAGAAGACACCAAACTTAGTAATAATCTGTCGGTTCTCGATCATGTCAGAATAGGATCCATTGATCCTTTTGCGTCTGTCACTATGCCCAACACTCGCGAGTTTGAAGCTCGTCATAGTCATCCCTTCCCAGATCCTACTCAGAATACCACAGACAAGGTTTAGACTTTCCGAATCTCAAGAATGACCGCCAATAATTCTAGCCTATACCACGATGGTTTCAATCTTAGATTAGAAACCCAAGAGATACACATTCAAGCTTGATAGCATGTAGAACGGAAGTGGTTTTCAGGCACGCGTTCATAGGTGAGAATGATGATGAGTGTCACGGATCATCACATTCATCAGGTTGAAGTGCGAATGAATATCTTAGAATAGAGGCAAGCATGATAGAATGGAAAACAATAGTAATTGCATTAATTCATCGAAACACAGCAGAGCTCCTCACCCCCAACCATGGGGTTTAGAGACTCATGCCATAGAGAATACAATATGAAATGTGTAAAGTGTCATGAGGTACCAGATGAATTACTAAAAGTAGTTTTTATAGTAAACTAGTGACCTAGGGTTATAGAAAATGAGTAAGCTAGGGTGTTTAGTGTAAAAATCCACTTCTGGGGCTCACTTGGTGTGTGCTTGGTTTGAGCATTGAAACTTTCATGTGTAGAGACTTTTCTTGGAGTTAAACACCAGCTTTTGTGCCAGTTTGGGCGTTTAACTCCAGCTTTTATGCCAGTTCTGGTGTTAAACGCCAGAATTCTTAAGCTGACTTGGAACGTCAGTTTGGGCCATCAAATCTTGGGAAAAGTACAAACTATTATATATTTCTGGAAAGCTCAGGATGTCTACTTTCCAACGCAATTAAGAGCGCGCCAATTGGACTTCTGTAGCTCTAGAAATTCCACTTTGAGTGCAGGGAGGTCAGAATCCAACAGCATCTGCAGTCCTTTTTCAGCCTCTGAATCAGATTTTTGCTCAAGTCCCTCAATTTCAGCCAGAAAATACCTGAAATTATAGAAAAATACGCAAACTCATAGTAAAGTCCAGAAAAGTGAATTTAAAAAAAAAGCTAATAAAAATATAATAAAAACTAACTAAAATATACTAAAAACATACTAAAAATAGTGCCAAAAAGCGTATAAATTATCCGCTCATCAAGCTCCCTAACCCAATGAAAGGGGTTTAGTTGTTCATAGCTCTCAAAATGGAAATTAGAATTGATTGATACATTCTGGAAATTAACAAATAGAAAATAAAATGTAAAAGTACCCAGAAAGTGAAAAAGATCCCCTCCTAACTTAAACTATAAGCTATTTATACAATTTCTTCCATTAATCTTCAAGCTCTGAATTGGGCTTTTGGTCTTGATGGAATTGGGTTGAAAATGACTCCAATTGGTTTGGCCTTGGTGTTAATAAGAGATCTATGTGAATTTTGAATGCTGATGCTTCACGTTTGAGTCAACGTTTGAGGGCCAACATTGGCATTTTCACGCGTGCACGTCCTCCACGCTTGCGCGTGAATTTCCCTTTTTTCCATCCATGCGTACGCATCACTGACGCGTACGCATCGATTCACGTTTTTCAAATCCAAATTATGGGCTGAGCATCGCGGACATTGGAGGCTAGCGTTTGAGGTAACGTTGGACTCCAACGTTCGTGTAATGACGCGTACGCGTGACCCACACATAGGCGTGGATGGTCAAGTTTTCCATTCCACGCATGTGCGTGAATCACGCTTGTGCATGGATATGAAAATTTTGCTTTTTCATGCGTACGCGTCATAGACGCGTAAAATTCTTCAGCTCCAGAATTGATTAATTTCTCACAATGTTGGGGGTAACGTTGGATGTCCAACGCTACCTCAAACGTGAGCATCAGTAGTGTTTTCAAAGAAGTGCTCTGTTTTCTTCCAACGTTTGAGGCAACGTTGGTGGTCCAACTTGGCCACCAACCTTTCTTCTTCTCCATCTTTTCCATGCTCATTTTTCGACCTTCCTCAATGCTTTCTTTCACCTATAATCAACCAATACATGCATCAAAGCCTTGCTAAAGTCATGAGAATTCTTATCATTCTTAGCATACAAGTAATTATAGCATAATTCTCATAAAATTACATCACATAAATCATGGTTGAATGAATCTAGGAAAAAATAAATTTCTAACCCAATTGCTTACTTATAGCTCAAGAAAGTGCATAAAACCTATCCAAAACAAAGAAAAAGGATAGTGAAACTAGCCTAAGATGCCCTGGCATCACAACACCAAACTTAAATTTTGCTTGTCCCTAAGCAAGTACTGATTTATTAAAAAGAAGAAATGAAACAGAAGGTAATGTTCATACAGCAAGCAATTCTTATTGGTTAATGGGGTTTTATGCAGAAAATGCAGTAACTCACTTCTTATTGATCTTTTAGGCTTAGATTGTCTCCTTCAAGCATCAATTAACATACTGCTTTGACCTCTTATTATTAATTAATCCTTGGTAATTGCTTTTCTTTATTTTCTTTTTCTGTAAACTTGTTTCTTACTTGTAGCTTAGTGTCATGTGTAGCAGTAGCTTCTTTAGCTCATTTGTACTCAACACATATTCACTATAGACACTTGGCTCACAATTTTTCTTAAGACATTGATGCTCAGCACCTCTTTGGGCTACTAAATGCCTTGTAACTAAGTTGCTCTTGATAATGGACTTTCGGTTCATAATCCCAGGTTAGTTAACCCAAGTTACCAAGTGTTAAAGCACTCCATAGAACCTAATCATCCAAGAAGATCCTAGTATAGAGACACCACACGCATATGTCCTAAGGTCCAAGCTATTGGTGTCTAGCCTTATTCTTTGCTTTCTTCTTTTTTTGTTGCCACTTTTGGCTTTTCTTTTCATTCTTTTTTACTTGTTTTTCTTTTCTCCAAGGATTCTTATTTGCTAAGATTCATAGACAGTATGCTAATCTACACTAAAGGGGAATAATCTATCCTTTTATTCATTATAAGTGAGCTATTACACAATCAAACATACATACCACCACTTACTGTTATTTCACTTCTTGCTAAAAAGGAACTATTCCACTTCTTGTTCAAACATTTCTTTTATTGAGATTGAAAAGACTTAGGGGACAAAACAAACATTTAAACTGGTGAAAGTGAAAAACACACACCTAGGCTAGCATACTTATTGCAAAGATTAAACACACAGAATGCAAGATGACTAAAACCATAATTGACTATTAATATGGGAATATTCAGACTTCCAATTTAGAGCATTTTAAAGCGGATGGAATTAAGTAACAATACAACATCTTGGTGGTGCCTTCTAGTTGCTTCCTCTCTGCTATCACCCTCTGTGGATTTAGTGTCCTTCTTTTTGTCCTTTGATGATAATGCATAGTTCTTCCAAGGGTTGATTGAATTCCTTCAAAAGCTGCTTGTTCCCCAAGAACTTGAGAGATTGTTAGTACGCATGTATATTTGTAGGCTTTTAAACTTATATTAGTGTGTGAACACCAAACTTAGTTTCTTGCATTATGCAGCAAATTGAGTCTTATGCAGAAAACATCAAGTACTTTTATTAAGAAAGTAAACTATGAACTAAATAGCAAGGTAGAACTAGAAATCAAGCAACTTTTGAGTCATTTTTCTGATTGTTTGGAGCTGACAACTAATTATGCTGGGGTGCAATGTGTCCTTCATGCAATCCATGGTGGAACACCAAACTTAGAATTACATATTCACCCTTAGATTTCTTTTTGGTGTGCAACACCAAACTTATCTCCTTGCAATACAGAGAATTTACTTAACTCTTATTGACACGCTGTGAAAAGAGAATTACCTTTGGTTGGGTTGCCTCCCAACAAGTGCTCTTTTATCGTCACTAGCTTGACAGTTGGTCTTTCTCATGGTGGGTTGTAGTGCCTTAGGTCTTCTCCCCTTACAGTGAAGTTGTCTCCACTTGATTCCTTGGTTATCTCTACATGCTCTAAGGAGAGGATCTTTCTGATGGTGAATACTTGCGGTAATTGAGATGAAATGATTGGAAGTTGGGGTGGTGTTGGTTGATGGTGGGCTGATATTACCTTGTTTCCTGGGGAGAAGCCCTCTGTAGGAATATTCTTATTTCTCCATCCTCTTGGCAATTTCTTCACAACTCTTTTCTCTTCTTCCAACAGTATTCTAGTGATCATTGTGTCAGGGGCTTCCTTATTAACTGCTCCTTCCAACCCTCGTGGCTTCAGTTCCTTCTTGAGTTCTCTTGGTTGCTGTATCTCTTGAGCTTCTTGCCTGTTCACCAAAACTATTTCAGTGGTTCAGCTACTGATTTACTGTTGCTTCCTCTTGTGCACATGTTGCGGTGATCATTCTTTGACTCCTAAGGTTCTGGCTCAGGCTCAAATGTAGGTTTGAACACATGGAAGGTGAGGTGTTCATCATGTATTCTCAGGATTAACTCTCCTTGTTCCACATCTATCAGGGCTCTAGCAGTGGCTAGAAATGGTTTCCCCAGAATAATGGGATGAAGGTAACTTTCCTCTATGTCCATAACAACAAAGTCATTGGGGAGGAAGTAGTTTCCTACTTTTACCAATACATTTTCAACTACTCCTTCAGCCTTCTTCTGAGTTTTATCTACCAATTGGATGATTACATCCGTGGATCTCAGCTCATTGATTTGCAACTTCTTCATAAGTGATAGAGGCATCACATTTATGCTAGCTTCTAAGTCACAGAATCCTCTGTCAATTTTTATCTCTCCTATGGCACATGGAATATGAAAGCTCCCTGGATCTTTTTTCCTCATGAGTGTGTCTTTCTTGATAAGGGCACTACATTCCTTGTTCATTGTCACTGTTTGTCCCCCTTTTAAGGTTCCTTTCTTGGTCAATAGTTCTTTCATGCACTTCATGTATGTTGGCATCTATTGGAGAATTTTGATGAAGGAAATATTGACTCTGAGGTATGCAAACATGTCTAGGTATCTTGAATATGACCTGTCTTTCTCACTTCCCTTGAGTCTTTGGGGAAATCGTGCTTGTAGCACAAAAGGCTTGACGTATTCTTTCTCTTTTTGTTTCTTCCTCTGTTCAGGGCTAGCCATTTCTTCTATCTCCCTGACATTCTTCCTTGACTCTCCTTCATCATTCTCTGAGTGTCTGGAGCATTCTTTCTTCAGACCTTCTTCACTGCTTAGATTGATTGACTTGCATTCTTCCCATCTTACCTTCTTGGTCTCTCCTCTTGGGTTCATTTCAGTATCACATGGAAAGCTGTTGGTGGGCCTTGGAAATTGCTGTGAAAGATGTCCTACCTGAGATTCGAGATCCTTAAGAACCTCCCCTCGGCTTTGCATACTACCTCTCACTTCTTTCCGGAATTTTTTCATGTCTTCACACTCTTTGTTAAGGTTTGCAAGCATAGCTTCTAGTTTTGCCATTCTGTCATCATCATGTGGTGATGGTTGGTTGGAATTGGGGTATTGAGAGTGGTTGTTGTGGTTTTGGTATGGTGGCTGTGGATAAGTGTTTTGTGTGGTCTGGTATGGTTTATGGCTGGAGTTTTGGTGAGTGGAGTTGTTATACTGGTTTGGATTGTGAGGTCTGTGTTCTTGGCCTTGGCTTCGTTGGTTTCCCCACCCAACGTTTGGGTGGTTCCTCCAACTAAAGTTATAGGTTTTAGAGTATGGATCATTAGCTTACCTAGATGAGTGACGAACTAATTTTCTGCTAGTAAAGAATTTTCACAAATAAAGTCTCGTTGTAAGGGTAACTTCTAAACCAACAGAGAATCCTTTCGTACAAAATTTTTGGTTGTCACAAGTAACAAACCCCTAATAAAATTGATAACTAAAGTATTTAAACCTCGGGTCGTCTCTCAAGGAATTGCAAGGAAGTATGATTTATTATTGGTTATGGAAAAAGGTATATTTTTGGGTTTTTGAATAGTGAACAGGAAAAATAAACTGACAAGAAAGTAAATTAATTATCATGAAAACCATTGCAAGGTATAAGAGCTGGAAATCCCATCCAAGTTTTCCTTATTAGGTGTGATGAGAATTGTTTATTGATCCCACTTAGTTAACCCGTACTAAATAAAGAAAAGTCAAGTGGACTAATCAATTTGATTCCTCAAGTCCTAGTCAACTCCTGTGGAAAGACTAGCTTTAGAGGGATCCAAATCAATAAGCAAATTCCAATTTTCAATCAACAGCTGAGTTTGATAACTCAAGTGTCACCAATTACTCAACCAAAGCAAAGGGGGAAAAATCTAAATTATTTATATCATAAATAGAAGAAAGCAATCATAAATCTGAAATACCTCGAATTGTATTAAATAGAAAATCAAATTAAACATAGGAATCCATAAACCAAATTGGGAAAATAAACAAACTAAAGTAATAGAGTAATTGAAAGTAGAAGAAAAATTAAATTAAAGGAACATTGAACCTGGAATTAAGAAGAGATAAACCTAAAGCTAAGAGAAATCCTAAATCCTAAAACCTAAGAGAGAGGAGAGAGAGCCTCTCTCTCTAGAAACTACATCTAAAACCTAAAATTATGAATGTTGTCTCCATGAATTGATTGATTCTCCTACTTTATAGCCTCTAATCTGTGTTTTATGGGCCGAAAATTGGGTCAAAAATAGCCTAAAAATCGCCCCCAGTGATTTCTGATACGTCCAGCACGTGGCGAAGTCATGCATGAGCGTCGTCCACGCGTGAGCGTGTATTGGATTTTTGCCAGGTCATGTGTGTGCGTGATCTACGCGTGTGCATCACCTATCTTCGGGGCAGATATGGCAAATTATATATCGTTGCGAAGCCCCAGATGTTAGCTTTCCAACGCAACTAAAACCGCCTCATTTCAACCTCTGTAGCTCAAGTTATGACTGATTTAGTGCAAAGATGTCAGGCTGGACAGCTTTAGCAGTTCCTTCAGTTTCTTGTATTCCTTCCACTTTTGCATGCTTCCTTTTCATCCTCTAAGCCATTCCTGCCCTGTAATCCCTGAAATCACTTAAAACACATATCACGGCATCGAATGGTAATAAGAGAGGATTAATATTAGCAAATATAAGGCCAAAGAAGCATGTTTTCAATCATATCACAAAATCAGAAGGAAAATGTAAAACATGCAAATTGTATGAATAAGTGTGAGAATAATAGATAAAATCCACTAGATTAAGCACAGGATAAACCCTAAAAATGGGGTTTATCAATGAGTTTCCAAGGTAATTAGCTTCCTCCCAATTAACTCCTTCTTCTGTCTCCAACTCTTCTTGGGGTGATGGTTGAGTGTGGATAGCTGCAGCCTGATTCTTTTCCATTTGCTTGGTCTATTCAGCTAGTTGCTTGGTGATCATCTTGTTCTGGGCCAAGATTCCATCCATATGGTTTAATTCCAAGACTCCCCTATTGTTGCTCCTATCTGAAGCATAAAAGTACTCATTGTCAGCCACTGTCTCTATAACATCAATGGCCTCTTCAATGGTCTTCTTCTTGTTTAGGGAGCCTCTAGATGAGTCTACAGCCTTCCTTGATTCACAATTCAGCCCTTCATAAAAGATGTGGATTTGCACCCACTCATTAAACATATCAGGGGGGTATTTCTTTGTCAAGTCTTTGAATCTCTCCCAGGCTTCATAAAGAGTATCACCATCCTGCTGCCTGAATGTCTGCACTTCAGTTCTTAGCCTGTTTACTCTTTGTGGTGGGTAGAACCTTGTTAAGAATCTGTTCATTACATCTTCCCAGGTGGTCAAGCTTTCCTTGGGAAATGACTCTAGCCATTTTGATGCTTTGTCCCTCAAAGAAAATGGAAACAGTAGCAATCTATAGGTGTCAGGATGAACACCATTAGATTTAACCGTGTCACATATCCTTTGAAATTTAGTGAGATGCTTATTAGGATCCTCTTGTGCACTTTCTCCGAAAGAACAGTTGTTCTGGACAAGAGTTATGAGCTGAGGCTTCAATTCGAAATTATTAGCATGGATAGTTGGCCTTTGAATGCTGCTGCCACAATTTCCTGGATTTGGATTGATGTATGATCCAAGAACTCTCCTCTCTTGTCCAGCAGGGTTAGCTCCACCTCTTCTGGCATGATTGTTCACCTCTCCTTCATGATGGTTTTCTATATCATCCTCCATGGTTATATCAAAGTATTTCTCCTCTTGCTTCCCTCCTTAATCTCAGGAAGGTTCTTTCTGGTTCACTATCAAAGGAAGTTGAAGTTTCCTTTCTCCTACCTATCATACAATGAACAAGTATAAGAAACAGCAAGTGTAGAGTCTACTAAAACAAAGAATAGTTAGCTTGGTTAGAGCAATTTATCAAATAGTTAGTAGGTTAGCTTGCTGGAAAGTAAAGAAGTAAAGTAAAATTAAAGAGAAATAACTAACAGAAAATTGCATAGAATAAACTGAACAACTGGAATTAAAATTCAATTAATCAAAAGAAAAAGTAAAGTGCTCAATCTAGTTGTCCTTCAATTTAGTAATTATCAATACAAAACCAATCCCCGGCAACGGCGCTATAAACTTGATTCGCTCGGAAACCGTCTCTCAACAAGTTTCTTACTGGCAAGTGCACCGGATTGTCGTCAAGTAAAAACTCACTGTAGAGTGAGGTCGAATCCCACAGGGATTGGTAGATTGAGCAGTGTTAATTGGAGAATTATGCTAGTTGAGCGAAATCAGAATTGAATTGGGAATTGCAGAAAGTAAAAATTGGCGGGAAACTTAAATTGCAAGAAATTAAATGACAGAAAATTAAATTGCTGGAAATAAAGAACAGGAACATAAATTTCAAAAAATTAAAAAGGAAATGGGATTTAACATGAAATTAAAAAAGCAGAATGTAAATAGAATGGGTAGATCAGAGATGGGGGAATCATTGGGTTTAGGAGATGTATAATTCTCCGGATCAAATTCATTTTCATCTATTCCGCAATCGATGCATTTATTGATCTCCTTGGCAATCTTAATTGATTGGATCCCAATTCTTTGGCTCACCAATCTCTCTAAGCTTGAACAATTGCTCAATTCCTTGATTTAAGTGCTCATGGGAAGAGATGAAGTTTGGTTACTGATTATACCACACAAATTCATAGATCAAATTGTTGGTAGGATTACATGTCACTATATCCATCTAAACCCCAATCTAATCCAATGTGAGAAAGCATTTCTAGCATGATCTCCTCATTCCTCTTCCAAGGTTCCGAGGAGATCCGATTATGAATAGCTTCTTTCCCAAGATAACTATCCAATTTGATGAAGAACGAAAGCTTTCTAGCAAAATCAAGAGAAAAGAAAGAAGAAGATGAATGAAAACTAGTATTGATCCATTGAATTTACACAGAGCTCCCTAACCCAATGAAAGGGGTTTAGTTGTTCATAGCTCTCAAAATGGAAATTAGAATTGAAAGATACATTCTGGAAATTAACAAACAGAAAATAAAATGTAAAAGTGCCCAGAAAAGTAAAAAGGATCCCCTCCTAACTTAAATTCTAAGCTATTTATACACTTTCTTCCATTGATCTTCAAGCTCTGAATTGGGCTTTTGGCCTTGATGGAATTGGGTTGAAAATGGCTCCAATTGGTTTTGCCTTGGTGTTGAGAAGAGATCTGTGTGAATTTTGAATCCTGATGCTTCACGTTTGAGTCAACGTTTGAGGGCCAACATTGACTCAAACGCCTTTCAGAAGAAAACCAGAGAGAACCATATATTTTGCTGTCACTGGCATTTGACTCAACGTTGGAAGGCCAACGTTCTATAATTCACGCGTACGCGTGCTTTGCACGTCCGCGCAAAAGGGTCAAAAATGCTCATACACGCGTATGTGTGCTTCACGCGTGCGCGTGGATGCAGAGATTTCATTTTGCAGTTTTAAAACAAAGCAGCGGACGTTGGCCTCAGCGTTGGACCTCCAACGTTCCCTCCAACATTGGCATTTTCACGTGTGCGCGTCCTCCACGCTTACGTGTGAATTGCCCTTTTTCCCATCTACGCATACGTGTCAGTGACGCGTACGCGTCGATTCACGTTTTTCAAATCCAAATTATGGGCTGAGCATCGCGGATGATGGATGCTAGCGTTTGAGGTAACGTTTGACTCCAACGTTCGTGTAATGACGCGTACGCATGACCCGCGCGTACGCGTGGATGGTCAAGTTTTCCATTCCACGCGTGCGCGTGACTCACGCTTGTGCGTGGATATGAAAATTTTGCTTTTTCACGCGTACGCGTCACTCAAAAATTCTTCAGCTCCAGAATTTATTGTTTTGTCACAACGTTGGGGGTAACGTTGGATGTCCAACGCTACCTCAAACGTGAGCATCAACAGTGTTTTCAGAGTAGTGCTCTTTTTCTCTTCCAACGTTTGAGACAACGTTGGTGGTCCAACTTGGCCACCAATGTTGCTTCTTCTCCATCTTTTCCATGCTCATTCTTCAACCTTCCTCAATGCTTTCTTTCACCTATCATCAACCAATACATGCATCAAAGCCTTGCTAAAGTCATGAGAATTCTTATCATTCTTAGCATACAAGTAATTATACCATAATTCTCATGAAACTACATCAAATAAATCATGGTTGAATGAATCTAGGCATAAATGAATTTCTAACCCAATTGCTTACTTATAGCTCAAGAAAGTGCATAAAACCTATCAAAAACAAAGAAAAAGGATAGTGAAACTAGCCTAAGATGCCCTGGCATCACTTAGGCATCGGAGTCCCTTGCAGGTACCACCACACTCCGGTGAACAAGGATCAGCAGCACCACCAAGGTTAACAAGTCGGACACGATAGTTCCGGCCACCACAGCAGATCTCATCCAAGATCGACCTTCAGTTTCAGGTAACCCTCGGAACAGGAAGGGTTTTGGTTTGATTTTGGTTGAGGATTCTGGAAAATTGAGACTTTGTGAACTTGTGGTAAAACTAGAATTTTGGTGAACTTCCATTCATCATATCTTGAGCTACCATTCCTAAAATTCAATGTATTTTATGCCAAATGAAAGAAAATTGAACAAGCTTTAAAATGGTTTAAATTTTGTGGAAATCCGAATTCGGTAGAAAAAGATAAGATTGTGGACAGTTTGGTGTCAAAATCTGAAATTCAGCAATGTTGCAGAATTTTGTGATTTCTGGGTTGTGTGCGCACGCACAGCCTTGAGCGCACGCTGATGGGCGGATAATTTATACGCTTTTTGACATTGTTTTTAGTATGTTTTTAGTAGGATCTAGTTACTTTTAGGGATGTTTTTAATAGATTTTGTGTTAAATTCACATTTCTGGACTTTACTATGAGTTTGTGTGTTTTTCTGTGATTTCAGGTATTTTCTGGCTGAAATTGAGAGACTTGAGCAGAAATCAGATTTAGAGGTTGAAAAAGGACTGCTGATGCTGTTGGATTCTGACCTCTTTGCACTCAAAGTGGATTTTATGGAGCTACAGAACTCGAAATGGTGCGCTTCCAATTGCGTTGGAAAGTAGACATCCAGGGCTTTCCAGAAATATATAATAGTCCATACTTTGGCCAAGAATTGACGACGTAAACTGGCGTTCAACGCCAGCCTTCTGCCCAAATCTGGCGTCCAGCGCCAGATAAGGATCCAAAACCAGAGTTGAACGCCCAAACTGGCACAGAAACTGGCGTTCAACTCCACAAATGGCCTCTGCACGTGCAACACTCAGGCTCAGCCCAAACACACACCAAGTGGGCCCCGGAAGTGGAATTATGCATCAATTACTTACTCATGTAAACCCTAGTAGCTAGTTTATTATAAATAGGACCTTTTACTATTGTATTAGGTATCTTTGAACGCATTGTTCTTAGACCATAGGGGCTGGCCATTCGGCCATGCCTGGACCTTTTACTTATGTATTTTCAACGGTAGAGTTTCTACACTCCATAGATTAAGGTGTGGAGCTCTGCTGTTCCTTAAAGATTAATGCAAAGTACTACTGTTTTCTATTCAATTCTTCTTATTTCGCTTCTAAGATATCCATTCGGACCCAAGAACGTGATGAAGGTGATGATTATGTGTGACGCTCATCACCATCTCTCTTGCTTCAAGCCAACAATCTCTGTGGGATCGACCCTTACTCACGTAAGGTTTATTACTTGGACGACCCAGTACACTTGCTGGTTAGTTGAACGGAGTTGTGTCCACACATAGTAAAGAGCCATAATAATGATTCCATACAATAACAAAGAGTACTACATTAATGTGATCACAATTTCGTGCACCACACGCACACCCCTATGATTTTCGGACGCTGTGCGCACACACAGACCTGTGCGTATGTGATAAACCATTATTTTATGGTTTATATTGTGTTTAATTGTGTGGTTTTATCAAATCTTTACCCACTTATTCATTAAATTAGCATGTATTTACAATTCCTTCCCAAAATTACTCCATGGTTGAAAACTTTCTTCCTAGAGACTTTTAATTATGTATTTTAATTCTCCTTTATTCCATTCGATACCGTGATCTGTGTGTTAAGTGTTTCAGGCTTTATAGGGCATGAATGACTTGGAGATTGGAAAGGAGGCTTGCAAAAATGGAAGGAAGAGAAGAAATTGAGGAGATGACCAGCGAGAAGCGACGCGGACGCATGGCTCACGCGACCGCGCGAATTAGAGGAAATTGTAGTGACGCGCTCGCGTGCCTGACGCAAACGCTTGGATTGGAAACTGCACAAGAGACGCGAATGCGTGGATGACGTGCACGCGTGGCAAGGCAAAACGCTGGATGACGCGAACGCGTGGATGACGTGATCGCGTGACGTGCGCGATCTGCAAAATTTGCAGAATTCACTGGGGCGATTGTGGGCCCTGTTTGACCCAAAAAAGCAGGTTAGAGCCAGGGAACATGCAAAGACCAAGAACGACATTCATTCCGCATAATTTTAGTTTTTAGATCTGAATTTACTCCTCCTCTAGGTTTTCTCTCTACACATTCATAGTTCTTAGGATTTTTTATTTTATTGCTTTTTGGATTGGGATATTGAGAAGAGTTATTACCTCCGTCAAGACTTCATCATTCTAGTTTGTTTCCTTACTTGTTACTTACTCTATCAGATCTTTAATTTATTCAGAGTTACTATTGGATTATTTTTAGAATTTATTAATACAAGAATTATTTTTATTTTTTTATTGATCCTTTTGATTATTATTATCATGACTTTCTTTATTTCCCTTTCTTATTTTGTGAATTCTACATTCATAATGAGCGAGTAGTTCCAATACTTGATTGGGAGTTGGTTGAAAGGAGAACCTTGAGTTGGAATGCTCAAGAGTAAAATTATAATTGGGTTTAGCGTTGGGTCGCCCTCTAATCACTGACACTATTCCTTCCCAAGGGAGAGGATTAGAACTTGTGAATAGAAACTGACTTCCAACTTGCTTGACTTTCCTTTATCTGGTAAAGGATAACTGAGCAGACAACCTTAAATTATCAATTGATCTTGGGAGAACTCCAACAAGGATAGGATTTCCGACTAATCTACTCCCGGTCATGGTTTTTATTTAAATTACACAAATTCTCTGATTTAATTTCCTGTCTATCAAATTCAAACCCTTTTGGAAAACACCTGATTAATAGAATAGCACATCTTTCTGCAACTCGTTGGGAGACGACCTGGGATTCATACTCTCAGTATTTTAGTTCTAATTTTGTGACAACCCTTCTAAATTGATAAGTAGATTTTTGGTTGGTTAAGAACTATCCTTGCAACATATCTCTTATAATAATTTCTTAACTCGCCAATTTCCGCCACGTCAATTTTTGGTGCCGTTGCCGGGGAGTTACAATAGAGTGCTAAGTTATTGATTGGAATTTATTTATTTGCATTTTATATTATTTTTGCTACTATGAGCTGCATGTTTCTTTCGTTAAATGACGCATTCACTTCTTGATCCAAGCTTGCCAGTATTTGATCCTGAGATTGAAAGAACTATTTCACGTATAAGGGAAGCTCGGCGTCGGCTAGTCCTCCCCGAGGGCGAATCTAAAACGTCACGTAAGGAAGAAACAAGCTCCCTTTCTACTGATTCGGTTGATTTACGTGCAGGTGACATGGCAGCACCTAGGAGAGTTACGATCCAGGAGGCTGGAGCCCCTGATTTTACAATGCAACCGTTTCAAGCGCATCACCCAGCAGTGGCTACAGATTTTGAAATAAAGACTACACTACTCAACTTGATGCCTAAGTTTCATGGCTTACCTGCTCAAGAGCCTATCAAAAACCTTAGGAATTTCCAAGCAGCCTATTCTACTGTCAGGCGTGATGGTGCAGATGAAACTTCTATTATGTTAAAAGCATTCCCGTTCTCTCTTGAGGGAAAGGCGAGAGAGTGGTACTACACTCAACCCGCAGTAACTGTTTCTGACTGGGATACGCTTAGAAGAGAATTTTTGGAAAAATTCTTTCCAGCTGAAGTTACTGATAAACTGAGGAAAGCCATTTCCATGATTGTTCAGGACGAGTCCGAGACTCTCTACGAATACTGGGAGCGCTTCAACAATCTTCTGGAAGCATGCCCCCACCATATGATTGACAAGATAGTATTGCTCAGCTACGTCACACAGGGCATGAGGCCTCAAGATAAGACCACATTGAAAAGTGCTAGCAATGGGTCTATGAAAAAGTACAAGACCACTGATGAGGCATGGCAATTGATCAGCGACTTAGCTGAATCTACTTGGAATCACAGGCAGAAATAAAGCCGGTCAAAAGCTGTTGCAGAGGTATCTTCTAGCAAAGAGACTACTGCTCTGACTCAGAGTATATGTGAAATGACCAACTTACTGAAGCAGATGCAGTTGAATCAACAACAAGCGCAGAAAGCCAACAGTTAGTCCCACAGAGAGTGTGCGAGATATGTGCTGATTATAGCCACTATACTGATGAATGTCCGTAGCTCCAGCAGGAAGACAACACTGTGGCAGCCACTCATAACTTCTATGACCATCCCAACCAAGGATACAATCAAGGTGGCAGCTACAACCATGGATGGCAGGACAATTCCATCCAAGGTTGGAGAGATAATTCTAACCAGAGTTGGAGGGACAACAATAACAGAAGAGGCAGAGACAATCAAGGAAATCAGAGGTGGAATAATAACAACAACAGGCAGCAGAACCAGAACCAGCCTTACAGAGCACCTCACCTGAGGCAATCCCAAGGAGCACAGCACAACCAACAACAAGTTCCACAGATCACTCAATCTAATTCCTCTCCGAGTGACGAGGCGCTTCAATCCATTGCGCAATGACAAAGGAACATGGAAAGTTCACTTAACGGTCTACCATCCGCTATACAAGCTCTCATCTCTCAGCTGGGATCATCAAATACCTCAAACACTCAACATGCAAGCTCCAGTGGAATTCCTTCTCAACCCTTACCCAATCCAAAGGGTGGCATCAATGCCATCACCCTAAGGTCCGGAACCACACTGCAAGAGAGGAAACAGGAGGAGCCAATCCCATCAGAACACGCCTCAGCTGAATAGGTGGTGGAAGTAGAGGATGCTGAAGAGGAAGAGGACATACAAGATATGGTTGAAGAAGAAGAAGCTCAACCACAGAAAGAAGCACCAAAGGATGCAGACGCTGCAGTAAATGCCCTTCCTATTCCATTTCCACAAATTGCAAGGAAGCCCAGGAAGCTGATGGAACTTGATCCCCAAATGGTAGAAATATTCAAAAAGGTTGAGGTAACTGTTCCCCTTTTTGATGTTATTCAGCAGGTACCTAAATACACAAAGTTTCTAAAAGATTTATGTATACATAAAGACAAAATTAATGAATTAGAAACTATTCCTTTAGGTAGTTCTATATCTGCTTTAATGGAAGGAATACCTGAAAAGTGTAGTGATCCAGGTCCATGTATGGTTAACTGTACTATTGGAGGTGTGATATTTTCTGACTGCATGTGTGATTTAGGAGCATGTGTTAGTATAATGTCTTTGTCTATATATGATACTTTGAGGCTCCCTCCTTTAAAAAGGTCGGCAGCTCGTTTTGTGTTAGCAGATAAAAGCATTATTACAATGGTTGGAATTGCTGAAGATGTATTAGTGAGCATTAAGGGGCTCACATTTCCCATTGACTTCTATATCCTGGAAATGCCCCCTAATGACTCAGGAAGGCCATCATCAATCCTGCTTGGAAAACCATTCCTGAAGACTTCAAAGTTCAAGCTGGACGCATTTTCCGGAACTTATTCTTTTGAAATGGATGGCAGAATAGTGAAATTCAGTTTAAATGGAGCTTTGGAGCACCCTCTGGATGATCATTCTATCTCCCAGTATGACATCATAGATGAAACCGTGGCTGAAGTTCACCAGGAGGAATTAGAAGAGAAGTACACAGGACAAGGTCCAAGTGTGGGGACACTTTCAGAGGACAATGAGGGCACTTTGCCATTATCACCAGCTCTGGATGATCTAGAGCCTGGCCATGAGCAGAAATTGAAATTAAAGCCCCTCCCTCCACACCTCAAGTATGCTTACCTTAAGGACAAGCAGAAGTTTCCAGTTATCATTGCAAGGGAACTCACTTCTCAACAAGAAGAACAGCTACTCAATGTGCTGAGAAAATACAAGAAAGCAATTGGATGGAGCCTGGCGGATATAGTAGGCATCATCCTTCAAATTTGTGAGAACAGAATATTCCTAGAAGAGGGAGAAAAGCCCGTTCGTCAACCTTAGAGAAGACTGAATCCCACCATCTTAGAAGTTGTCAAGAAAGAAGTGACCAGGTTACTTGAAGCAGATATCATTTACCCCATCTCAGATAGCGAATGGGTTAGTCCAGTACAAGTGGTGCCCAAGAAGTCTGGAATCACAACAGTAAAAAATGAGCATGGAGAGCTTCTGACAACTAGAGTGCAAAATTCATGGAGAGTTTTCATTGACTATAGGCGTCTCAACCAAGCCACTCGCAAGGATCATTACCCCTTGCCATTCATTGATCAGATGCTTGATCGCCTGTCAGGTAAATCCCATTATTATTTTTTAGATGGTTATACAGGCTATTTTCAAATCCATATAGCTTCTGAAGATCAGGAAAAGACTACTTTTACATGTTCTTTTGGCACTTATGCTTATAAGAGAATGCCCTTTGGCTTGTGCAATGCACCAGCTACTTTCCAAAGGTGCATGATGAGTCTTTTCTCTGACCTTATTGAGAACTGTATGGAGGTTTTTATGGATGATTTTAGTGTTTATGGTGATTCATTTAGCCTTTGCTTGGATAGTTTATCTAGAGTATTAGATAGATGTGTCAGTACGAACCTTGTATTGAATTTTGAAAAATGTCACTTTATGATAAAACAAGGGATTGTACTAGGACATGTTGTGTCTCATATTGGCATTTTTGTAGATCCAGCAAAGGTGGATGTTATTTCTAGTTTACCTTACCCTTCCTCTGTGAGGGAAGTCTGTTCGTTCCTTGGCCATGCAGGTTTTTACCAGAGATTCATTAAGGACTTTAGTAAGGTAGCACTACCCTTATCCAGACTACTGCAGAAAGATATTGAGTTCGAGTTCAGTGAGGATTGCAAACAAGCATTTGATAAGCTGAAGACCGCCCTAACTCAAGCTCCAATTGTAAGAGGACCAGACTGGAGCCAGCCATTTGAAATCATGTGCGATGCTTCAAACCATGCAGTAAGAGCAGCGCTGGCTCAGCATGAAGGTAAGGATCCTTTTGTAATTGCTTATGCGTCTAAGACTTTAGACACTGCTCAGTCTAATTACACTACTATTGAGAAAGAGCTTCTGGCTATTTTTTTGCTTTGGATAAATTCCGAGCCTATTTATGTGGATTCTGGTGGCCTACTCTTTTTAAAGACGCTGCTGAATTTTGTAAATCTTGTTCCCCATGCCAAAGGTTTGGTAATATATCCAAGAGGGATGAGATGCCTCAACAGACTATGATTTTCTGTGAAATTTTTTATGTTTGGGGCATTGACTTCATGGGTCCATTTCCACATTCTAATGGTTATTTTTATATATTGTTAGCTGTAGATTACGTTTCTAAATGGTTGGAAGCAATTCCTACCCGCACTGATGATGCTAACACTGTTGTTTCCTTTGTTAGAACCCATATTATTTGTTGCTTTGGATCACCACGAGCAATCGTGAGCGATCAAGGAACCCATTTCTGTAATAGGAGACTAACAGGATTACTGAAGAAGCATGGGATAGTTCATAAAGTGGCAACAGCCTACCATCCCCAGACTAATGGGCAAGCTGAGGTGTCTAACAGAGAGATAAAGAGTATATTACAGAAGATAGTCAAACCTCATAGAAGAGACTAGAGCACCAGGCTACAAGATGCACTCTGGGCATACAGAACGGCTTACAAGACACCCATTGGGATGAGTCCCTTCCGCTTAGTTTATGGAAAAGTCTGTCACCTCCCAGTTGAGGTAGAGCACAAAGCCTTTTGGGCAGTAAAGGAGTGCAATATGGATTTTGAGAAGGCCAGAACTGAGAGGAAATTGCAACTGCAAGAATTAGAGAGCCTGCGCCTAGAAGCTTATGAGAACTCAAGGCTGTACAAGGAAAAGATGAAGGTTGTGCATGATAAGCACATCAAGAGGAGAGAGTTCCAACCTAGGGGCTTTGTCCTCCTTTACAACTCTAGACTGAGGCTCATGCCAGGCAAGTTGAGATCAAGATGGGAAGGTCCATATAGAGTAGAGAAGGCCGAGCCATACGGAGTTTTCCACCTAAGTCATCCTTCGGGCTCTGAATTCATCAAAGTTAATGGACATCGCTTAAAGCTATATCATAGTGAGAAGGCGACGAAAAACAAGGAGTTAGAAGTCTTCCTCTTGGAGGATCCACCCACAGCAGAAGACTGAGCTAGTGGAGCATCCAACTTAAGGACGTTAAAGCAAAGTGCTGGGTGGGAGACAACCCACCGTGGTATGATCGTTTCTTTCTTTTATTTCTTTATTTCCTTTCTCAATAACTCTTCTCAGTACTAGTGCCTATAGTTTACATCTTCATTTGCATATTGCATAAAAAAAAGGGCACGCGACGCGACAGCATCGCCGACGCGTCCGCGTCGTAGTTGAGTAAGAAAGAAAAATAAATCGAACAGAAAGTCACACGAGAGCGTGGCTGGAGGCGTACCTTAGGCACAGATTGATCCATGCAACCGCGTCATGTGGGAAAAATGCCTCTCACGCGTCCACGTCACCCACGCGGACGCGTGACCTGAAAATCGACGTAAGAAAGCGTGCATGGCCGAAAGTTGTGCTGGAGTGGGGCTGGACTGGCGCTAGACGCACAAGCCTTACCACGCGAACGCGTGCCCCACGCGTCCGCGTCGTATTCCAATATTGGCCACCCACGCGATCGCATCCACCACGCGAACGCGTCACCCTGGAATTTGGCAACAATGAGTTTCGAACAGAAAGTTGTGCGAGCGCGAGGCTGCCCTCGCGCCAGTAGCACCGAACGAGTCACGCGTCCGCGTGACCGACGCGACCGCGTTGATTCATATAAGCGCCATCCACATAAATGCGTATCCCACGCGTCCGCGTCGCTTGCACCGCACAGCTTATCCTAATCTGCCAAAATATCTTATCTTTCTCTTCCCCAAATCCTACTTTTTCTTTTCCCTTCTTATTTCTTTCTTCCCCTTTCTTCCTTCTTCCCTCTTTCTCACTTTCTACTTTCTACTCTCTCTCTCACTTTCTGCAGTCTGTCTATGTCCGACAGAAGCAAGTCCCCATTACAGAAGAGGCCATTCAGCGAGCTTTAGATCTTCCCCTTACTCCAGAAGGACTGGACGCATTTCAAGAGGCCGCACTCAAGCGCCAGATGTACCAATTTGATTGGGACGTTGTTCTCAGAGTTATCGCACTACCTGGCAGTAGATAGATCTACAGATACCATCGTTCCTGACCTAAGAGAATATTTGCTTCTGCACTTACCTTGGAGGCTCGCGTGTGGGCACAGATTATGTCCCATTACGTCTTTCTGAGCACCCACGAGTCCTCCTTCACTGCAGACATGGCCGTTCTACTATGGTGCATCCTTACAGACCAGCCTCTGAACCTACCAAGATACATCCGGAATGCTATGGGACACGTATAAATTGCGGGCAACTTACCTTTTTCTACATTGGTTTCAGATCTCGTCTCAGCAGCCGGAGTCTCCTACAGAGCTAGAGACACCAAAGCCATGCTCCCACGGGATGATCAGTACGTCCCTAACGAAAAATATATCAGACTTCCAGCAGCCACTACAAGCTAGCCTACTGAACCGGCTGAAGACATTCCTCCTTCAACACCACAAGCACCTACAACAAACCAACTGCTCCATCAGATACTTGAGAGGTTGGATCGGCAGGAACACAAAGCAAAGCTAAGAGAGCGCCGTAACAAGCGCCGATTTACATACCTCAAGGAGCTACTTATGGGAAAATACAAAGACCCAGACACCCCGGACTCCACTTCATTTACCAGCACAGGGAGCCATGATGGTCCTGACTGTGGAGATACTGCTACCAACCCACCTTCGTTCCTGACAGATGGCACCGAAGACGGTGCAAATCCTTAAGTGTGGGGGAGGTCGGTCAGTACCTGACTTTCGGAGGTAATTTATCTTACGTAACACCAATAAAATAAGATATTTAGTTAGTTTTTCTTTTGTAGAATAGGATAAATTGCATAGTAATAGGTTAGTTGCATGCATGTTCTACTTGATTGAAAAGATAATAAGTTTCTTCTAAGACTCTATTTTTAGAACAAAATTTCACTAATTTTAATCAAAATTTTTATGTTAAATTTGCTTGAAGTTGTATTTGGAACATGGTTTTTGAGCTAAAGAACACACAACCTGTGAGACTTTGAGCCTAAATACATGGTTACATTATTTAACCATAATTATTTTATTCTTGTGTGTTTACTTCTCTATGATTGTAATCTATATTTTGTTTCATCTTATATGTCCAATGGTTAATATATTTATATGCTTGCATATGATTGAGGCCATTATTTGTTTAGCTCACTTATCCCAAATAAGCCTACCCTTTCAATTACCTTTTGTTAGCCACTTTGAGCCTTTAAATCCCATTTGTTCTTTATTTTACCACATCACTAGCCTTAAGCGAAAAAACATTTATATATCCCAATTGAATCTTTGGTTAGCTTGAGATAGAATTGTGTGTTAATTGAGTATGGGAAGATTGTGGGAACAAAAGATAACAAGGGAATGTTTCATGATAATATAATGGGAATTTGGGTACCTACTCATGTGAAACTATAAAAGAAAAATTAAAATTCTATGTGCATTGATAAGCTGTGTTTATGTTAAAAAAAATCCAAAAATATTCAATAAATAAATAAGGGGACAAAATTACCCCAATGCTAAGTTAAAATTCAAGGATCAATGCATATATGATAAAATTAAAATAAAAGTTGATACATGAGTAAGGAATGTGAAATGGAAATTTTAGGTAGCTAAGTATGAAATTTAAGTTATATAGAATATATATATGTGTGTTAGGTGAAAGCTTGGGTTAATTAAAGATTCAATTTATAAGCTTACTTAGCCATATATGTACCCTTACCCTTACCTTGGCCCCATTACAACCTTGAAAAGACCTCATGATGTTTGCATTGGTACATTAAATGTTGTTGATTGGTTAGGTGAAGAACAAAAAAATTAGAAAGTATGATTAGAGAAGGATAGAGTGATTACCCTATACACTAGAGAGATTAGAGCGTACATACATCATCAGTGAGGGTTCAATGCTTAAATTCTATGTTCCCTGCTTTCATGAGCTACCTTCTTGCATTTTTATCTATTGTTACTATATAAGAATTGAATTAGTGGAATTTGATTTGTGATTGTCTTGAAGAGCTTATTTACTTTTAACCAAGTGGACAAAAATCATATAGTTGCATTCATATGTATAGGTTGCATTGCATAACATGAGTTTTACATGTTCCTGCTCATTTATTTTATCTCCTTCAACTAAGCATGAGGACATGCTAATGTCTAAGTGTGGGGAGGTTGATAAACCATTATTTTATGATTTATATTGTGTTTAATTGTCTGGTTTTATCAAATCTTTACCCACTTATTCATTAAATTAGCATGTATTTACAATTCCTTCCCAAAATTACTCCATGGTTGAAAACTTGCTTCCTAGAGACTTTTAATTATGTATTTTAATTCTCCTTTATTCCATTCGATGCCGTGATCTGTGTGTTAAGTGTTTCAGGCTTTATAGGGCATGAATGACTTGGAGATTGGAAAGGAGGCTTGCAAAAATGGAAGGAACACAAGAAATTGAGGAGATGACCAGCGAGAAGCGACGCGGACGCATGGCTCACGCGACCGCACGAATTAGAGGAAATTGCAGTGACGCGCTCGCATGCCTGACGCGAATACATGGATTGGAAACTGCACAAGTGACGCGAATGCATGGACGACGCGCACGCATGGCAAGGCAAAACGCTGGATGACACGAATGTGTGGATGACGCGATCGCGTGATGTGCGCGATCTGCAGAATTTGCAGAATTCACTGGTGGCAATTTTGGGCCCTGTTTTGACCCAATTTTTGGCCCAGAAAAGCAAATTAAAGCCAGGGAACATGCAGAGACCAAGAACGACATTCATTCCGCATAATTTTAGTTTTTAGATCTGAATTTACTCCTCCTCTAGGTTTTCTCACTACACATTCATAGTTCTTAGGATTTTTGATTTTATTGCTTTTTGGATTGGGATATTGAGAAGAGTTATTACCTCCGTCAAGACTTCATCATTCTAGTTTGTTTCCTTACTTGTTACTTACTCTTTCATATCCTTAATTTATTCAGAGTTACTATTGGATTATTTTTAGAATTTATTAATACAAGAATTATTTTTATTTTTTTATTGATCCTTTTGATTATTATTTATCATGTCTTTCTTTATTTTCCTTTCTTATTTCGTGAATTTTACATTCATAATGAGCGAGTAGTTCCATAACTTAATTGGGAGTTGGTTGAAAGGAGAACCTTGAGTTGGAATGCTCAAGAGTAAAATTATAATTGGGTTTAGCGTTAGGTCGCCCTCTAATCACTGACATTAGTCCTTCCCAAGGGAGAGGATTAGAACTTGTGAATAGAAGCTGACTTCCAACTTGCTTGACTTTCCTTTACCTGGTAAAGGATAACTGAGCAGACAATCTTCAATTATCAATTGATCTTGGGAGAACTCCAACAAGGGTAGGATTTCCGACTAATCTACTCCCGGTCAAGGTTTTTATTTAAATTACACAAATTCTCTGATTTAATTTCCTGTCTATCAAATTCAAACCCTTTTGAAAAACACCTGATTAATAAAATAGCACATCTTTCTGAAATTCGTTGGGAGACGACCTGGGATTCATACTCCCAGTATTTTAATTCTAATTTTGTGACAACTCTTCTAAATTGATAAGTAGATTTTTGGTTGGTTAAGAACTATACTTGCAACGTATCTCTTATAATAATTTCTTAACTCGCCAATTTCCGCCACGTTAGTATGCACGCAGGGGAAGGCCTTCGGTTGAGAGTGCTAGCACAACCTGTGCGCGCGTTGGAAGGTGCACTCTGTTGAGGGCGTTCGCACACCTTGTGCGAGCGGACAGAGTCTAGAAAATTTTGCACTTGTGCGTACGCACACCTCTATGCATACGCACACATCTTGAAAATCCTCCTGGGCGTGCGCAGGCACACCCCTGTGCGTACGCACATGCCCTGTTTCTCAAACTAAATTCTTTTTTTAACTGTTTCACCTTCCCAACAAGGTTGTACTCTTCTGTGACACCATTTTAAGACTCTTTGGCTTATTTTCATTATTAAAACATGGGAAAGGTCCTAAGAGATTTAATTTGGTATTATTTTGAAAAGTTAGAGAACGGAGACTTAGGTCTCTGGTATGCTGAGGATGGGTTTGGTAGAGTGAGAGGGAAGAATGGTATATGGATTGAGAACCGAAGAACTAATGAGTTCAGAATGAAAATGTTGATTTGATAGTGATTGAGATAAGTCGAGGACTCGGAATGGGATGATGGATATATGATATACTGAAAAAAATGTTTTCTGGGAACCACTGAATTACTCTTTATGCTGAGAAATTATGAGATGCTATGCGCCTGGCAGGGACAGCGGTTGGATCCCGCCTGTCGAGGTCGCGGCAGCGGAATAAGAGCAGTGGTTAGTCCCGCTTACGTTGAGATGTGAGGTCTGTGGCAGAGTATCCCTTTCGTATCCTTTCGGAATCACAAGAGTGTGCGCGGGCATTATATCCCTGGACCGTGGGCCAGGGCACGATATCCCTAGGGGTACCCATTGTATTCGTGACTGAAAGGCACCATCCCGAGGGGATGTGTCGGGTTGGCAGTTGAACTGACAATGTGATATCACAGCCAATAGGACAGGCATTCATCATATGCATCTTCTATCTGTTTATTTGCTTTGCCGACTTATAATTGCTTGCCTAATTGTATAACATGCCTAATTTCCTACTTGAATTACTTGCCATATATTATTCTATACTTGTGTTTTACTTGCATTGTAATTAATTGTGCTTTCTACTAGGAATAAGGAGGTTCGGAAGGCGGTGGCAATGGGATCGCATGGAGGATAGGTTGGTGAAGGCTGTGGGACAGCGGAGAATTGTTAAACTAGAAAATCCTTTAAGATACACTACCCCTTCTATTATGTTCTAGTTTTAAACTATTTTAGTTATGCTTTACGATGAACCTTGTGATGGATATGAAGTTCTAGGATTGCCTCTGGTGTCCCGGGGTCTTATATCTTACATCACTGGGCACTATTACCATACTGAGGACCTCCGGTTTTTATACCATATTTCTGTTGTTGTTTCTCAGATGCAGGTCCCAACCCACCTCGGTGAGTTGCTTTGGTGGTGACAGATCGGAGGATCTCTATCTGTTATGGAGTCTTTTTGCATATTTTGTATTTATCTCTCATCTTTTGTATTTTACTTTTGCCTAGAGGCTCATTTTGAGAGAAAAACTTGTATAAGCTATTTTTAACTATCAGAATTCTTTATGGTCTATATATAGCTAGCCAACTTAAACTCCACGAGCCGTGGCTAGATCCTTATGTTATTATACTCTTATTTTTGTTTATATTGTATCTCTTTCTTATGCATTAAGCTAGTAGTTTTGTATGTACGTTTTGAGCTTTTCAAATCCTATTTTTGAGCTATATCCTTCATCGAGCTTCCAGACTATATTAATTCTTTCTATATATTATATGTATAAGCTTTAGACTTGTCGTAACCTCTGATTAACCTTTACTTTACGACGCGAGGTAAGGCTTATGATTATTAGGGTGTTACAATTTTACCCTTACTAGTCATTAGTTTAGTATTTAAAGTAGAAGATCACACTTTGTTAAGGATCTTTGCCCATCATTAAGCATATTTTCGTTTTTTCACTTTGTATTTCTTTTCAGTATGAGTTTCTAAACCTCTTAGGTTGAGGGGAGGAGCCCTGCTAAGTCCTATAAATTAATAAAAGTATTACTATTTCTCTTCGATACGTGTTTGATTAATTCTAAGATGTATACTCATTCTTCAACATGGTGAATAGGATGATCAGTGACAATCAGCTCTATTCATCATTCAAAGACAAACGTGCCTGACAAACACCTATGTCTACTTGGGTTCGTGTGAATACTTCAGTGGAAAGCATCGAACTACCAAGTTGATTATACATCCCTCAGATGGCTAATCTACGACTTTGTTGGGGACTCTTCGAGACACCAGTTCAGCCGATTTCTGGGAAGATTAGAGTCTCTGTGGTAGAGGCTAGAACCCAAAGATATAGCATTCTCCGATCTAGAAGATCCGACCTTGTATGTGGCACTTTGAGTAGGATCATTAAGGAGAATGGACTGTACAAGCTTCACCCTCAATCAGACTGGATCCACACTAACCCTGGGGTTCAGATCTGGAGGAGTATTGACGACCTCTCAATAAAGGCGTTGATCACATAAAGCCTGCCATTGAAGAAATCACTCACAAGCAAAAAAGATAGTAATACTAGAGTTAATTCAGAAAGACAAAGCATCTCCAATCCTCAACTATATTCCCATTACTGACTCCAATTCACAATACAAATTAAGAATAGTTTACCCTACTTCTTGATTTGCCTGACTAAGACCTACAACATAACCATAGCTTGCTTCAAACCACAATCCTCATGGGATCTACCCTATGTCGCTTAGGTATTATTTGGACGACCTAGTGCACTTGCTGGTACAGCTGTACGAAGGTGTGAGGATTTGTGCACCAAACATCATCCACTTTCTTCCTTTTCTTCTATACGAAATCTGTCAAATCCATCCGAATGCTACCTGAAATTAATCAAATTGCACATAACTCAAAGTAGCATTCATAGTGGCTCAAAAATACTTAAATCTTGATTAAACTTAGTAAATTTGGATGCAATTTCACTAGAAAAAGATAGGAAAGATGCTCACATATCAACCATAATCTCTTTTAGTTAGTTAGTTAATTAATTAGTTAGTTAATTAATTAGTTAGTTAGTTAGTTTAATTTTCGGTTTTGGTGGTAAGTGTTAGATTATTAATCTTGTTTGCTGTTTATTGATGTTGATTACTGATAGGATGCTATTTTAGCATCATTATTGTTAATATTTATTGTTGGATTTCTTTATTGAGGTTATAACTTGTTTCTTGGTATTGAGTTTTGCATGCTTATTATTTATGCATACCAAGTACTTATGACATTGCCTTCAAGGAAGTTTTTTTGGATTTCTAAATTGCATGTTGTAGCCAGCGACCATGTAATTTGAATTCACTATTTATTGTTAGGAAATTGTATGTAGTTGATGCATTTTTTGTTAGGTGATGCTTGTTTATGATTGATCCTTATTTATGTCACCTAGTTCATGCATTGAGATTGAGAAATTGTGAAATTAGATTGTAAGCTTGCCTGGTGACATTTTTTTGAGCTTTCTAAGTTTTGTGGACCATGCTTGCTATGTGATAGATTTCAACTTCTATCTCTATTTTCCTAAGTTGCATAGCAACCATGTCTCCCACTTCTATGTCAATTGGGTGATGCAAACAAACTTCAAGTGTGTTATTGATTGATGTGTGATTTTCATAGCTTCTTTTGTTCATTAAACTCTCTCACATATCAACCAATGTCCACTCAATATCCATTTCACAATTACTTGATTATTGCTTGAATGCTTTTATGCTTCTTTATTACTTGTTTGTTTATCTTAACCTACAAGTCCTTTAAAGCATCTCAAGCACACTAGAATGGTGAAGTGCTTGCTTCTTTTGTGTAGTTATGACACACTTGTTTTCTTCATGTCACACATTGATTCACTCACTTCATTTTAGTGGTTATTACCTCATTCCAATAATTTATGCTTCCTTATTTTTGCATTTACTTGTACTGCCATCCTGTTTTCTATCTTATAGGATGACTCGCCATAAGCAACAAGGGAAGCAGAAGAAAGAACATGTAGCAGCTGGTTGAACCACCAGTTGAAGGTGGCAATTCGTGAAGTCGCCATACCCCCTTACTCATCTTAGAATGCACCGAGGACGGTGCAAACTTTTAAGTGTGGGGAGGTCATCCGACCAAATTGGCACTCTTGGGTGAAAATTTCTAATCCCAACACTTTTACATTTCATTTTTTATTACTAGGTCTTTTAGAATTTCTAGTTGTATTTTCTTAGTTTGCATATATATAATAAGCTTAGTCAAAATAATGAAATTTTCTAAGAAATTTATCTATAGGGCACCCCAATTAACTTGAGTGAAAATTTTTCATGGAACTTGCTTGAATTATACATTGTGGAACATGGTTTTTGAGCTAAGAACACACAACCATGTGAGTTTTGAGCATAATTGCGTCGTTATATCATATTAACCACTATTTTCATTCTTGTGTGTATTATTCTCTTTCTATGATTGTAATCTTTGATTTGTTTGATTCTTTATGTCCAGTATTTTGTGCGTGAATGCATGTATATGATTGAGGCCTTTATTTTATTTAGCTCACTTACCCAAATGGCCTTACCCTTTTGTCCACCTTCGTTAGCTAACTTTGATCCTATTTTAATCCCCTTTTGTTCTTTATGTTAGCACATCACTAATCATAAGTGAAAAATAATAAATGTCCTTAATTTGGATATTTGATTAGTTTAGGCTAGTGAGAGTATGTATCATTTAAGTGTGGGGAAGGTTGGGATAAAAGTGTGTTTTTATGTATTTGTTGAAGATCTTGCGAATTAGGTACATACTTATGCATTAAATATTTAAACCATATGCATTGATAATAATAACAATGCATATGTGTTATGGTTGAAAAGAATGCATGAGTGTGTGAAAAAGTGAATAAGGTAGTTAGGTTTTTGCATTAGAGTTAAATAGGTTGTCATAAGTAAGGTGGGGAGTTACCCTAACACCATTACAACCTATGAAAAGTCCTCATGATATTTGTACGCATGCATTGAATAATTGTTGATTGTTAGATGAAAAACAAATCTTAGAAAGCATGATTAGAAGAGAATTGAGAGAATCAATCCTATACACTTGAGCGATTAGAGCAGATACACATCCGGTGAGGGTTCGATTGCTCAATTACATGTTTTCACCGATTATTATTTCTTATCTTGCAAGTTTATAATTCTTTTCGATAACTCAATTCAATTGTGGAATATATTTGATTTGATTGCTTTAGCCCTTGTGTTCATATATGTATTCTTGGAAATTGGTTTATTTTGACCAAGTAGTTGCATGCATGTAGATAGGATGCATATAGGTAATTTACTTTGAATAAATGTTAATATCCCTTTCTTGTCTTTCCTGAGTTTAGCATGAGGACATGCTATTGGTTAAGTGTGAGGAGGTTGATAAACCCCAATTTTGTGGTTTATTTTGTGTTGAATTTAATAGATTTTATCAACTTTTCCCACATCTATTCACTAAAATAGCATGGTTTTGTAATTTTCTCTAATTTGTGCTTAAGAGTGAAAACATACTTTTTAGACCCTAAAATTGCTAAATTTAATTCACTTTAATTCCATTTGATGCCTGATGCACGGAAACTTGTCTCTCAACAATTTTCCTTCGGCAAGTATACCGAATTGTCGTCAAGTAAAAACTCACAATAGAGTGAGGTCGAATCCCACAGGGATTGATTGGTCAAGCAACTTTAATTAGAGGAATGATCTAGTTGAACTAAGCAGAATTGGATTTAAGATTTGCAGAAAATTAAATGGCGGGAAAGTAAATAGCAGAAAACGTAAATGCTGAAAATAAAGAGCTGATGTAAATAGCGAAAAGTAAATTGCAGAATCTTAAATGGGAATGGGGAAGATGCTCAAGAAGAAGAATAATGAAAACTAATATTGATCCATCAAATTACAACAAAGCTCCCTAACCCAATGAAAGGGGTTTAGTTGTTCATAGCTCTGGAAATAGAAAACAAAGATGGAAAATACATTATGAAAAGTAAACTAAAAGTGCAGAGAAAGTAAAATTATACAGAGAGTAGTTCTCAAATTTCCAACCCCCTTTTTGATTCAAAACTACCCCTATATATACTACTCTTCTGATCTTCTAGTTGGTTCTTCAAATCTTGGATATGGGCTTTTGGATCTTGAGTTTGAAGCAGTTATCCTCTTCAGTGGGCTTAGCTTTACTTGCAGAGAGAAAGTGTGAAGTAGGCAGGGACTTTTAGCTTAGGACGTTAGTGGCGTTAACGTTAAGTGAAAGTGTGGGTTTGAGAACGTTAGTGGCAGTCACCTTTTTCACTAACGTTCCTAACCCGAGGATGATCCATGTTAACTTCAACGTTAGTCGCACCAACGTGACCACTAACGTTGCCTCTTGGTCCTTCGCACACGTTATTGGGACTTATCTTTTCCAATAAAGTTGAGAATCCTCCCGTCCCCCTACGTTAGAGTTCACGTTAGTGTGGCTAATGTGACCATTAACGTAGGCTTGCCAAATCTTCGAAAACATTAGTGACACTTACCTTTGTCACTAACGTTGGCCATTCTTTTGCTTTCCCACGTTAGAGTCCACGTTAACTGAGTTAACGTGGCTCTTAACGTGGCCAATATGATCTTGGTCCAACGTTAGTGACAAAGGTGAGTGTCACTAACGTTGGCTTCATTTTCTTCTTCCACGTTAGAGTTGACGTTAACTTAGTTAATGTGACTCTTAACGTGGGCTATGATGGTTTCGAGGACGTTATTGGCGATTACTTTTCTCATTAACGTTGCAAGCTAGCTCCCATCCTACGTTAGTGGTTACGTTAGTTAGACTAACGTGGCTACTAACGTGGTTCTTCCTTGCTTCCTTTGCCCTGAAATCAAGCAATAGAGTGCATCAAAGTTCTAATCCAAATCATGAGACATGCATCATCCAATTTGTCATTCAATTCTTGCATAAGTCTCATGAAATCATGTAAAGTGCACAATGTTTGCTTGAATCAAGATGTAAGTGAAATTCTATCCAAAACTTGCTTATTTCCTAAGAAAATGCATGAAACTACCCTAAAACAGTAAAGAAAAGGTCAGTGAAACTGGCCAAAATGCCCTGGCATCAATGCCTTGATATGTTTGTTGAGTGATTTCAGGTTTATAAGTAAGGATTGGATTGAAGAAGTCAAGAAAAAGCATGCAAAGTGAAGAATTCATGAAGAAATGAGGAATTGGAAAAATTCATGGCGACGCGTACGCGTGAGACACGCATACGCATGACAAGCAGCACGTTGTAACACCCTAACTACCAAAGCTCACGCTTCCGGCTGCGCGACTCTGATAGCTCGGACATTACGACGACTTTTATATTATTTAATACTAAAATATGAGCCTGTTTGAAACTTAAAACCGCGATACCGCTACCAAAAATACTTTCATCCGATAACATACATCCATAGATACCATACAACTTACAAAACTCATAAAGAGTACATCCATACATATACATATATATATACATACATAATATTACAGTCATTATCCAATACAATCCCTATCCCTCTTACAGAATATATTAAGATAAAGGCGAGGGTACAATAAACCATAACTAAAACAATACAGAGCATCTCAACAACAAATAAATAAACTCTTCGTAACTTCTGTGCCCATATCCTGAAAGGGGAAAAATGTAGGGGGGTGAGAACATCATCCTCGAAAGGGTTCTCAGTAGAGGGTTTTTGGGAATTACTATAATAGGATACGTGAAGATAAACCGTACTAGTGATTAATAACCGTCTTATGCCTCCTTTTCAAAAACAACAGTTTACAGTAAAAGTAAAGTCTAAAAATCTTTTCTGAAGGAAGAACCGTTCAATTCTCAAAAACTCAAAAGCCTTTCAAAACAGTTTATCTATGCTGAACCAAAACAGCCTTTCATATTTTATTCCAAACCAGAAACACAAAACCGAAAGCAATCATCGGTTTATCTCATTTCAACCACGGCCCTAGGCCCAAACAATCCAACCATCAACCAATCACCACAGTCCAACAGAGTCCCAGTAGCAAACACAAATAGGAAGATGCAAGCACAAACAAACAGTTATTGCAAGTAGAACAATTAGCAATTATTCACATAGGCAAACCAAGTATAATATGCACACCCAAATAATGTCACATAGATGCATATAATGCATGCCTGTCCCTAGTGGCTGATGATATCATCTGTCGGTTATAGAGCTAACCCGACAAGTCCTGGTAGCTAACCATTGGACTGTCCCTCTGTCATGCATCCCCAACTCGAGTTATACTCAATATAAACTTGATCATAATCATGATCCATATTCAACACCCTCACTGGTGTATATTCACGGGGGCGAGCCCATCCGGGCCTTTCACAGTGCCCGGCCACACTTACGACATAGGGTCACAAGAGCTTCGAGTCTCAACCTGGAGCACGTGGTGGCTAGCCACTGCTTTCTCCCAGGGAAACTCTTATCTCCGATAGTGGAAGTGCAACATTCACATTTATCAATGATTCAGCATAAACATGCATTCAATCTCATCTCATCCATGGATCAACATCCATCTTAGCCATCCGGCTCACGGTTCATTCCTGAACCAGCCAATATTCATATCACACACAGCCATTCCGGCTCACGGTTCAATCCAGAACCAATCAATATGTATAATCATACACAGCCATTCCGGCTCTCAACAAAACAGCACTTCCACATTTAAAATCATCAAATTCGTGAAATCGGCATTTAAGCCATAAATAATTTTCTCAATTCATTTCACTTTGAAATCAAGATTCAACTCTTTTCAGCCTTGGCTTTAAAGATCTCATTTCTCAAATTATCTCAGGCTTATAAGCCACTTTTACTCAAGGAAAATTCCCTTTTTGAAACAAGCCACTCTCGGCTTCCTCTTTCCAAAACTTCCAAAACCATGGAAAGTTAAAGATTCCTTTGGAAACATTCAAAATCACCCATCCAACAATGGGATTTTTGTAACAAAAGTTTCTCAGCAGAGTCCCAAGTCCTTAGGGGAGAATAGCATAGCTCATTTCGCCAAATTCATTTAAAATCATTAAAACCTTGGCTTTCCGATTTGAGTAATAAAATAAGATCTAAGCCAAACCGAGTCACGTAATCATTTATTTCCTTCAAAGCCGTTTCCTTTACTTAGGCAAAACCAGCTTCAACCCCCATGACAAATTCTAAAGCGTTTCAACTGTTCAAAGTTGTTTGTCTTGCAAAAGTTCAGGATTCAAAGAGTACTTAAAACCTTTCTCAAAACATTTCAAAATGAAACTTGTCAATAGACATTTAGGTTCTTTCAAAGTCATTGAAAATCCTCTAATTGAAACCCTCAAGTCAAATTCAAGGCATTGTCCTTGTCACATTTAAAACAGCTTTAAAACATAAGTTTCATCTAAATAACTTTCTCCTGAAAGAGATACAATGCCTTTCTTAAGAAGCAAGACTAAATCACAATTTCCTCTTTAATAATTCATTTCAAAAGCATGAATCATCCTTTTCTTGATAGTTCAAATAAAATAGTAGAAGTCTTCAACTCATCATTTTCCAGACAACATTTCAATAAAGACTCGAATTTTATAGAAATTTCGGCAGCACCTCCCCTAAAACTTGGACTTTGCCACCCGGTTCAGGTCCCAACTAAACCGTTTCACAATCCTTTTCAACAGCCCAAATTTCAAAATCAGTTCAAGGCAAGCCAAATCCAACAGTCATCTCAATTCCATATTTCAAGGAAACCGTTTCAAAAATCAAATCGTTATCAGCCGAATAAACTCATTTCTAAAGCTTTAAAGAAACGGTTCAGTAACAATCATTCATCAAAGACCAGATCATTTAAAGCACGCCAAGCTGAATTCAAGAGTGGATTCTATTTTTCACATTCTCAATAAAATTAAGTCAAACCAATTCTCAACAGATTAAACTAGATCTCAAAGCTTTTAAAGAATCAACTTGAAAGGCATTTCGTTTCACAAAACCACACAACAATTCAACTAACAGACGTTCATAACCAACCAAGGCAAATCAAGCCATACATAAGGCTGATACAATCACCAAATACACATTCACTCACATCAGTAACCATATGTAATAATTCCAATATATAAGAATATAGTTTTTGGAAAGCACCCCTACCTCAAAACGCAATTCCATAACCCAAACGCCTTACATAGTCCTTTCCGCCTCAACCCAAACTGACGGCAACCAAAACCTCAGCTCCAAGCCACTTTCGCAACAGTCTCAACAACTATAATCGCAACATACAACAACCGAAACTCAATTTTATAGCAATTAATGCCATAAACCTCAGCGTGAGATTACAGAACAGTAACGAAAGGGCTTTCAAATCGAAACGCTTACCGAACCGAAGAAGGAACGGCTGAACCGAAACAGCAGCGGTCTCCGAGCCGGTTCAGTGGCAACTCAGCAGCCACCTCAAGCGGCAGCGGCGACAAATTCCGATCACGACAACTGGAACCAACACGCAGCGACTATAATATCCTCGGAATTCAAAAAGGACAGAAACCACAATTAAAACCCTTACCGGCAAACTTTTCCGGCGACGGCAGCAGGTCTCAAGTGGCAGAAACTCAGCCTGGAGCTCCGGCGGTGATCTCGGAAGCCACGTAACCACTCCCGGCAGTCAGAAACACAGAGACGCAGCTCCCTCTTCTGGCAGCGACCCTGCGGCGGTCGAAACCCCTTTCTGACAGTGGCAGCTCCGGCAGAGGCTTTGCTGGCGACGCGAGCAGGACTGGGCATGGTGGCTGAAACCTATCTCAGCCTCAGGCCTCTCTGTCTCCCCTCGGGTCTTCTCCGATTTCTCTCCCCCTCTGTGCTTGCCGGCGGTGGTAAGGTGCCGGTGGCAAACCCTTGCAGTGGCGGTTAGTGGCGCGACGGCGGCGTTACGGCTCAACCTCGGTGGCGCGAACGGCAACCCGAACAACCCACCTCCTTCCTTGCGCCACACCACCTCTGCCTCTCTCCCTATCCCAGCATCATTCTTCCTTCCCATTCGAGTTCGACGGCAACCAATACAGCCCCTTTCAGAGCAGCGACGGCTGCGAGGTGTGAAGCAACGCCCTTTCCTCCTCTTCGCGGCGACTCAATCTGCAATAATAGCAACGCCGTTGGAGGACATGGAAGCAGCGGAGACCGAGCAAGAACGTGGTGAGGCTGAGGACGAATGGCAGTGACGAGGGCTGGACGCGATCTGGGCACGGCGTCGAGGTGACCGGTGACAGTAGCGCGGCTCGTCCCTCCCCTGTTCGCAGCTCTGCCCCATCTCCGCCTTTCTTCCTTGCTTCAGATACTGTGTGTGGTGTTTAGGTTAGAGGGACTGCGCAGCTGCTGCTGTGTCTTAGGGGAGAGGGTAGCTGAATTAGGGTTTCGGTGGCTAAGTGTTGCTTTTGGTGAGGTGTGTGTGAAAATTAGGGTTAGGGGTAAATTGGTAAGTTCACATAAAATTGGGAATAATATAGTAATTGAAACCCAAATTAAATCCAACACTATTTGTACATAGAAAATACTATTTGCTCATCAATTTCACAAATTATTTTCAATAAAATGCCCAAATCTAAAAATTAAAAATAATATACTTAATTTCTTCATTTTCCAAAACAGCAGTAATAATATTTAAAATATTACTTATCTAATCCAAATCATATAAAATCCTTATTATTTCATAACTATCAACCTTATACTTTAAATATAGAAAATAATCCAATAATTATAAAATTGGATAATAATCATAACTTATCTCAAATCCAATAAATCAATATCCTTTAATTGTTGCTTTGATTTGATTTATTTTCCTTTCAATTTATTGTTCTTACATTTTGTTCTCTTAGTTTTATTTGCTATTTCCTTCATTTTATTGACTTTATGTTTATGGCTCTTTATTGAATTCAATTTCTATTAATGCAATTTATGTTTTCATGTTTCTTATTAAGTTGTTATTATTGTTTCCTTGCATTGGGTAGTTGTAGATTTTATTTTTCTCGTTAATTTACTATGCTTTTCTTTTATGCCTTCCAAGTTTTTGATAAAATGCTTGGTTGGATTTTAGAGTAGATTTTTATACTCTTGGCTTGGATTGGTAATTTAGAGACTCTTGAATTGTCTAAATCTTTTGTTGATTGGTAATTGAAAGTTTCTAGTTAGCTTGAATTTCACTAAATCTAGTCTTTCACTATGACTTTACTAGGACTTGTGAACTCAAGTTAATTGTGCTCACATGACTTTCCTTCAATTGTTAGAGGTTAACTAAGTGAGAGCAATTTCCACTTACCAAGACCTATTTCCATTATAATTGAGGATGATAATATGGATAGGAATTTCAATTCTCACTCCTTGCCAAGACCTATTTTATTTGTTAGTTTATTTTCTTGTCTATCAAACCAAAACCCCAAAAATATATGTCCCAAAACCAATAATATGCATACTTTCCTACAATTCCTTGAGAGGCGACTTGAGATTTAAATACTCTCGATTTTTATTGGTTTTCATTGTGACAAACAAATTAAATTTTATTGAGGGTTGTTTGTCGGTTTGGATCTATATTTGCAACGAGATTATTTTTGTGAAAATTCTAACCAACGATTTTACTATATCAATGTGTCAACCTCCTTGAGCTTCAGATGTCTAATTGACATGGTTCCAATGGCATTGGAAAGCCAAATTTCAGAACTTTTCAACAATATATAATAGTCTATACTTTTCTTTTGGAATCACTGCCTTGAAAGGCACTAAACGCCGAGCCTGGCGTTTAGCGCCCAGGAAGACAGAACTCACTGCCAATTCTGGTGCTGAACGCCAATGCTGGCGCTGAATGCCAGAAGTGCGGGTCAACCTCATCCAAAGGAGCATCTTTAGCTAGACTTGGCTTTTAATTATTGTATTTTATCTCTTTTTGTTTATTTTTATTTACAAACAAAATCTTTTAGGTTTAGAATTTATTATTTTATTTTAGTTTAAATCAAATTAGGTTAGATATAAAAGGAAAAAGATTTACCTTTTAGGGGGGATCTTCTCACTTTCGAACTTCCACACTTTTCAGAACCCTTGTTTTCTCTGTAAGTCATGAGCCACTAAACCTCGTTAGTTAAGGTTATGAGCTCTATTTATTTCTATAGATTAAGACTATTGCTTTTCTATTTTAATTAATGTATTAATTCAGTTTCAAGGATTACTTTCGTTCTTCATTTTATGTATCTGGGTGGAACGAAAGTATGACCTTTACTCTATATATGTTCTTGTGATCCTTGGAAGAGGTCTCTCACTTGAACAACAACTTGAAAGTAAATTCCTCCTAAATTCCTAATTGCCTGAACTAATTTGGATACATGATATATAATCCTCTTAGCTTTGGGTAACTAGGGTTTTTGTGGCTATAAACTAGAATTGAACTTAACCCTTTAATCGGAATCAAGTGACCAAGATATTGGCGGTTGATGAAAGTTAGAAGAGACTAAATCACTAAGACATTAGGGTTTAGTCAATTATAGTTTGCCATGAAATGAATCTTGCATGATTAAAATAGTTGGTAAAAAAACTTAATCCAGAAAAGTAAACATCTCCGATACCTTAACTGCTTTCTCTTATTGATTTCTCACCAATTCTCTTAATTGCTTTCTTTACTCTTGAATTACTATTTAATGCGATTTCAAATCACCAAAATAACTTTCTGCCTGCCTAACTAAACCAATCATTTGACCATTGTTGCTCAGTCCATCAATCCTCGTGGGATCGACCCTCACTCACCTAAGGTATTACTTGGTACGACCCGATGCACTTGTTGGTTAGTTTGTGGATATTCTGAAATCCCACATCGTGACCGGCATCTGAAAAATAATAACAACATACGGTTTGAGAACCGGAGGTTCTCAGTATGGTAATAGTGCCAAAGGCAATCCTAGAACTCTGCATATGCATAAGATTCAAACTTGGAAACATTTTAATAAAATATCCATAAAGGGTTATGTAATCTTAAGGGATTACTAAACAAATAGATCATTGTTATCCCACAGCCTTAGCCAACCTATCCTCTATGTGATCTCATCACCACTGCCTACTGAACTTCCTCAATCCCAGTAGAAAACACAAGTAATGCAAGGAAGTAACATACATTTACAGCAAGTAATTCAAGAAACAAATAAGTATGTTATACACTTAGGCAATAGATGCAAGCAAGAAAAGCAAACAAACACTTAAGAATGAATATGATGAATGCCTGTCCTATTGGTCATGATATCACGTGTCAGTTCAACTGCCAACCCGACATATCTTCTTGAGATGTTGCCTTTTTGTCACGTATATATATACGTGATTAGTGCCCTAGCACACTCTTACGGGATTAGTGCCCGAGCACACTCTTGTGACTAGAAAGGATGCGAGCGGGATACTCTGCCTCAGACCTCACATCTCAACGTAAGCGGGATTAACCATCGTACTTAAGCTAGTGCTGCAACCTCGACAAGCGGGATTAACCACCGTCCTTACCAGGCGCATATCGTCTTACCAAATCATAATAGATCAGGGTGACTTACCTTGCCCATTGGTATTTGTAATACCCTAATTACCCTTACTCAGTATCGGACAGACTTAAGCTGGTAATTGTAACACCCTAATTACCTTAAGCCTTATCTCGCGTCGTAAAGCAAAGGTTAATCAAAGGTTACGACAATTCTAAAGCTTATATATATAATAATTCTAGAAGCCTGATGAAGAATTAAGCTCAAAAAAAGAGTTTGAAAAGCGCATAACGTTCACCCGAAGCTACAAACTTAAAGCACAAGGTATAGATATAATATAACAAAATATAAGAGGATAGTAGTATAAAGATCTAGCCGCAGCTCGCGGAGTTTAAGCCGGCTAGCTATATACAAACAATACAGAGCTTTTGAAAGTAAAACAGCTTATACAATAATTCTCTCAAAGTAAGCCTCTAAGGCATAGATAAATACAAAAGTGAGAGATCTAATCAAAAGAAATCAAAAGACTTCAAAACATAGCAAGGATCCTCCACTCTGTCACCATCAAAGCAACTCACCGAGGTGGGTTATGACCTGCATCTGAAAAATAACAACAGAGTATGGAATGAGAACTGGAGGTTCTCAATATGGTAACAATGCCAGTGATGTAAGATATAAGACTCCTGGATGCCAGAGGCAATCCTAGAGCTTCATATCCATCATGAGATTTCAGACTTAAAACATAAGTACATTTAAAACCATATCTTTAAAACCACAATGAAAAAGGGCAATCTAACTTAGTGGATTTCTAATCGAACAATTCTCCGCTGTCCTACAGCCTTCGCCAACCTAACCTTCCTGCGATCCCATCGCCACTGCCTACCAAACCTTCTCAATCCCAGTAGAAAATAAAAATAATACAATGCAAGTAAAGCACAGGTATAAACATGGATATCAAGTAATTCAAATAGGAAATTAGGCATGTTATACAATTAGGCAAGCAATTCAAGTCGGAAAAGCAAGTAAATAGATAAAAGATGCAGATGATGAATGCCTGTCCTATCTGGCTGTGATATCATAACGTCGGTTCAACTGCCAACACGACACACCTCCATGGAGATGTCATCCTTCGGTCTCATAACGGGAACCTCTGAGATATAATGCTGGATCACGATCCAAGATGTCAGTGCCTACACACTATAGTGATTCCGAAGTGATGCGAGCGGGATACTCTTGCCACGGACCTCACATCTCAACGTAAACGAGATTAACCACCGCCCTTATGCTGCCGTCGTGACCTCGACAGGCGAGATTAACTACCGTCCCTGCCAGGCGCATAGCGTCTCAATAATCTCAGTTTAAAAATATTACATCAGTGGTTTTCAAAATCATTTCATTCAATACTCAGTAATTCACCGCTTCCATAACTTTTGTCAGTAACCGTCAATAAAATACCCCGCCTTCTCACTCAACAAAATCCGTCCTCAGTACTCTAAAAACCTAAGTCTCCATTTTTTAAACTTTTGCAAGAAAATCCTTAATTGATTTCACCTCGAGCCCTCTCTATGTTCTAACACCTAAAAGCAAGCTAAAAAGTCTTATATAAGTGTCAAGAAAGTTTACAAGCCTGTTGGGAAGGTAAAGCAGTTAAAAATAATATGTTTATTGAAAAACAGGATAGTGTGCGCACGCATAGAAGTGTTCGTACGCACAGAAGGTAAAAGTTTTCATTTCAAATGCGCGTACAGATGCGTGCGATTGCCCTAAACAGACTTCCATTCCTAGTGTGTGCGTGTGCAAGAGGTTGTGCGTACGCACAACGTCCAAATTTCACAGGGTATGTGTGTGCACCAGAGTATGCTAGCGCTTCCAACAGTAGGCACCTCCCTATGTGTGCGTGCGCACAAGTCAAAAATAGCCACTGGTCAGAGCACGCGCATAGCAGTGTGTGTGTGCACACAAACCAGAAATCACAAATTCTACAACTTCACAAGATTCAGATTTCTGACACAAACTTCCAATGATCATATCTTGCTCTAAAAAATTCAGATTTCTACCAAATCTATACCATTTTAAAGCTCTTAGAATTATCTTTAATTTGATATAAAATTCATTCAATTTAAAAAGCTGTAGCTCAAGATATGATCCGTTAAAGTTTGCCAAAAATCCATTTTTACCAAAGTTCACTAATTTCTCAAATCCTTGAAATCCATAACCATAACCAAATTAAAACCACACCAAACTCCAATTTAGCTCATAACTTAACTTACCCTTTATGTCATAATTCACCATTCATATCTGATTTCCACTCACATTATATAATCCACAACCTCAATTATCAAATACATGACACCATAAGCATTTCTCCACTAACACCTCGTCAATCATCATTCTATCACTACCAATCATAATAATCAACTTAAATCATTCACAATATCAATATTCAACACTAGTTATTATCCTCTACAACATTATTCATCCAAATCATCAAAGTCATCAATGCATCATACATCATGATTCAACAAATTCAACAAGCCATTTTCATCTAACCTATCCTATGGGTCACTAGCCTAAGTGTCTAGAAATATTATATATTACATAGAGAAAGCCGAAATCATACCTTGGCCAATTCCCAATATGTGCTATACACCAAGATTTGATTCCAACAAGCTTTCAACTACAACCAAGTCACCAACTCAAATCCAAAGGCTCCCAAATTCACAATAATCAAGCTATATGCACACAATTTATAACTAATCACCCTAGGGTTTATCATAATCACAATTTCACAAAGGTAAAGAGTTTCCTTACCTTTTCCAATGGAGTTTGGGGCACAAACCACTAATAGACCAACCTTAGATACCACCTAAATAATCAAAATACAAAAATTTATGCAAAACCAAAACCCACATTTTTTAATTTCTTAGGGCTGCTGGAAGGAAGAGAAATTTCAAAATCTTACATATGAAAATTAGATAAAGTAACGGGCTTGGCGAGAGCTTCACGTAGCCACTAACAGCACGCGAATCGGAGCACCGTAGCTCGAGATATGGCCACCGGAAGTTAGATATGAAGTGTTTTAGCTCTTCCCTCTCACTTCACTCTTGTAGCGGTGTGTTGTGTTTATGAGGCCAAGATGAGTTCATTAATGAACTTATATATGTTGGGCTTGGACCCGGTCCAACCCGTTAGCATTTTTGGCCCGTTTGGCCCAATTTCAGGACAAACCTTTAAAATTAATGTCCGATTTCCAATTCTAAATATTTTCCTAAGGTTTTATACTGCTTTTAATATTCTCGCACAGTACCGGACAGACTTTTAAGCCAGTATAGCCGATTCATTTTTCGATTTGAGTTTTTATGTGATTTTTCGCAGAAAATTACATTTTCCAACTCAGAAAAATCTACTAAGTCTGAAAATCATATTCAAATTGTCTAATTAACATTCTAAATTTTTGGATCCTATTTTTGGGAAATTTAATTATTTAATTAATTAATCGCGGTTCTTACATTCTCCCCACCAAATAAGAAATTTTGTCGCCAAAATTTAGTGATTACCTGAGAATAGCTCGGGATAATCCTTCCATATTTCGGACTCCAACTTCCAAGTATGCTCTTCCACTCCTGCTCTCTTCCAAGCAACTTTGACCAATTGAACTTCCTTTCCTCGCTGTTTCTTCACACTAGTCGTCAATACGCACCGATGTTACTTGAAATGTCAAGTTCTCCCTCAACTTGACCAACTCGGGCTTTAACACATGAGCTGCATCCGATGTGTACTTACGGAGTTGTGACACGTGGAATACGTCATGCAAGTTAGACAAGTGAGACGGCAAAGCTACTTGATATGCCACCGGCCCGTATTGCCTCAGAACCTCCATTGGTCCAATGAATCTCGAATTTAGCTTCTTGGTCTTAATGGCCCTTCCAATCCCAGTTGTCGGAGTCGGAAATACATGCTCGCCCACATCAAATTCCAACGGTTTCCTTCTCTGATCCGTATAACGGTCCCAACTTCCCGGTTGATCCAAGACACACGCCCTTAGCATATCTTTCATCGTCTGAATAGTCCGTTCCGATTATCCATCCGCTTGCAGATGATATGCCGTGCTGAGAGATAGCCTCGTACGTAAAGCTCTTTGGAAAGCTCCCCAAAACCTTGATGTGAATCGGGGATCACGGTCCGACACTATGCTCGATGGCATACCGTGCAACCTTACGATCTCCTTGATGTACAACCTTGCCAATTCCTCCATAGAGTAGTACATTCAAATAGGCAGAAAATGAGCGAACTTGGTTAAATGATCCACGATCACCCAGACTGTATCAAATCTCGACCTAGTCCTCGGTAAACCGGTCACAAAATCCATGCAATTCCTTTCCACTTCCACTGAGGAATCTCAAGTGGCTGTAACATTCTCGACAGTCTCTAGTGCTCTATCTTCACCTTCTGACACGTCAAACACTTAGATACCACTGTAGTTATGTCATTTTTCATCCCAGACCACCAGAGCATCTTCTTTAGATCGTAGTACATCTTTGTACTTCCTGGATGGATAGAAATCCCGCTATTGTGAACTGCCAACAACAACTCTTGTCTCAAACTTCTGACATCCGGCGCACAAATTCTCCCTTTATACCGCCATAACCCTTCATCATCCGTAGTAAACTACCATGCCTCTTCTTACCAGTCAGTTGGAACAACTTCTGAAGTTCTTGCTCATCTTGCTGAGACCTCTGAATCTCTGATTTAAATGTACTTGAAATCTGTAACTGGTTCAAACAAGCTCTTTCGGCAACTTCACCAATATCCAGCTTGAGATCTACAAACTTATTCACTAACTCCTCTTCCTTGATCCTCATCCAAGCAATTGTTAAAGACTTCCGACTCAATGCATCTGCCACTACGTTCGCCTTTCCAGGGTGATAACTTAGTTCAAAATCATAATCCTTGAGAAGCTCCATCCACCTCCTTTGACGCATATTTAGCTCTTTTTGATTAAAGATATACTTGAGACTCTTACGATCAGAAAAGATGCTAAACCTCACTCCGTACAAAATGGTGCCTCTATATTTTCAATGCAAACACAATCGCCGCTAATTCCAAGTCATGAGTTGTGTAATTTATCTCATGTGGTCTCAGCTGTCGCAATGCGTAAGCCACCACGTTTCGGTGTTGCATCAACACGCAACCCAAACCTTTCAGTGACGCATCACAATACACTTCAAACGGTTCATGCGGTTCCGGTAAAATTAAAACAGGTGCTGAAGTTAACTTTCGTTTCAAAGTCTAAAAACTTTTTTTACACTCCGACGTCCACATAAACGGTACCTCCTTCCTTGTTAACTTAGTCATTGGTAGTGCAACCCGAGAAAATCCCCTGATGAATCTTCAGTAATATCTGGCCAAACCCAAGAAACTCCTAACCTCAGTCACCGTAGTAGGTCTCTTCCATTCCATCACTGCCTTCACTTTTGAAGGATCTACGACTATTCCTCCTTTACTCACTACGTGATATAAGAACTTCACTTCCTCCTTCCAAAACTCGCATTTGGACAATTTAGCATATAATTTCTACCTCTTCAGTATTTGAAACACAATTTTCAAGTGTTCTTCATGTTCTTCTTCTGTCTTTGAATAAACTAAGATGTCGTCTATGAAAACCACCACGAATTTGTCCAAAAAGGGACAAAATACTCTGTTCATGTAATCCATGAACACAACAGGGGCATTTGTCAACCCAAAGGACATCACCGCAAACTTGTAGTGTCCATAGCACGTCCTAAAAGCAGTTTTTGGAATTTTATCCTCCTTCACCCTTATCTGATGTTATCCAAACCACAAATCAATCTTCAAAAACACCCCAGCTCCTTGCAGTTGATCCATTAAGTCGTCAATTCTAGGCAACAGGTACTTGTTCTTCACAGTTACTTTGTTTAACTACCGGTAATCTACACAAAGTCGCATTCCTCCATCCTTCTTCTTCAACAATAAAACGGGCGCTCCCCACTGATGAGATATTTTGGAGGAAAAATAAATTTCTCCCAAAACACACAAATCTAACCGGCAAGTGTACCGGGTCGTATCAAGTAATAAAAACTCACGGGAGTGAGGTCGATCCCACAGGGATTGAAGGATTGAGCAATTTTAGTTTAGTGGTTGATTTAGTCAAGCGAATCAAGATTTGGTTGATGGTTTTGTGACTTGCAGAATTAAATTGCATTGAAGTAAAGAGAACAAGAAATAAATTGCTGAAACTTAAAGAACAAGAAATTAAATGGCAGAAACTTAAAGTGCAAGAAATGTAAATTGCGGAATCTTAAAATGCAAGAAATGTAAACAGCTGGAATTGTAAAGGGAATTGGGGAATGGATTTGAAGAATTTAAACAAGGAAAAGTTGAATTGCATTAAACAGAAGAGGGAAAGGGAATTGGGATTGAAACGGATCTTGAAGCAGTAAAATAAATGAACGTTAAAAGCAAGAAACAGAGAATGTAAAATTGAGATCTCAGGGCCCAGAGACTAGAAAACCAAGTCTAGATCTCAATACCTTCCTAGATCCAACAAGAACAAGTGCAAGGAAATTGTAAATTGCAAAGAAATTAGATGAGAAGCAAGTAACTGGAAATGAAATTCAATTAACAGTAAAGAAACAGAGAGATCCAAGATTGAGATTGAAATAGAATTTCTTCAATTCTCCAATCCAAGATCCAAGACAAGTGTAAATTGAAATTGAAAGCAATGAAAACAAAGAAATTAAAGTTCAAAAGCTCTCCGAAAACTATTATGAAAATTCCCAAAAGTGCTTTTCAAGTTCCAACGTTAGCCTCCAAGTTAGGGGGCTAACGTTGGCGCAAACTTTTGGTACCCAGGGAATGCTTTTCAAGTTCCAACGTTAGCCTCCAAGTTAGGGGGCTAACGTTGGGGCTAACTTCTTGCTTCCTGGTTCAATTTCACTTATTCCATTGTCCTCTCTTCACTCCTAGCTATTCCTCTTTGCTTCAACCTTTCTCCAAGCTTTCTTTACCTATCATTAATCAACCAAACTCATCAAAGCTATGCTCAAAATCATGAGATATTCATTCTTTCATAATATGCAACACATATAGCATAAAACCTCACGAAATGGCATGAATTCATACATGGTTGATTCAATCAAGGGAAACATGAAAATCTACTCAATCAGCTTGCTTGTAGCTCAAGAAAGTGCATAATTCTAATGAAAACAAAAGAAAAAGACTAGCTAAAATAGGCTAGGATGACTTGCCATCACCCACGAGGATACAATCGGTCGAATGAACCTCTTGTTCAGAAGCTCTTCTAATTGAGTCTTTAATTCTGCCAGCTCTACCGGAGCCATTCGATACGACGCAATCGACACTGGTATGGTTTCCGGCACCAAGTCAATTGCAAATTCAATTTTCCTTTGAGGTGGAAACTCAGGAATATCTTTCGGGAATGCTTCTGGAAACTCCCTAACCACTAGAATTTGATCTATCCTCTGATCATCACCTAACGCATTCGTAGCCAACAGTATATAACCCTGACACTCTTCTCCATTACAGTTCACCATTACAGAGTTCAGGTAATAGAATTTGATCTATCCTCTGATCATTACCTAACCATTACCACTGCTCCACTTTTTTCTTCTGGCATAAATCGAATCGATCGCTCAAAGCAATCCAACAAAACCCGATTTGTTAACATCCAATCAAAGCTTAAATCATATGCATCAGTCTCTTCTGTATACATTATGATATATACACAAAAAATAGAAAAAAAGAAAAAGAGAAAAAGAAAGCAATAAAAAAGGGACAAAATTCCCCAAAAGAAAAGTAACAAGAATAATGCATATGGGATGTGAATAGAAAAGAATGCATAAGTGAGTGAAAAAGTAAAATAATGGATAACTAGGTTGCATTTGAATTGTATAGGTTGTTATGTGTATTAGGTGAGAGTTTAAGTTAATCAAAGATTCAAATTTCAAGCTCACTTGACCATATGCATCCTTACTATTCATACCCTAGGTCGAGCTATGCGATCCGGGTTGGACGGAGACCAGAACGACCGATCTCTTACAAGGCTGGCTCATCACCAACCTCTTCATAAAGAGCTCAGCTAAAACACCATGTAGGCCCAAAGCAAAAGGATCCCCGCTCACCAAAAGACGGTGGACTAAAAGATAAAGATCTCCTCCACAAAAAGATAAGATAAGACAACAAACTTATCTCAAGGAAGATCACTCCCCACTACTATAAATACACTGGAGCACCCAGGTATAACTCACATTCTGATTCTACACAAAAAACCTGCCTAAAGAACGGGCTAACTTAAGCATCAGAGTCTCTTACAGGTACCACACCCTCCAGTGATCAAGGATCAGCAGCACCACCAGATCCAGCAAGTCAGATACGACAGCTCTGGCCACAGCAACAGATCTCATCCAAGATCGACCTTCAGTTTCAAGTAACCCTCAAAACATTGGCGCTGTTGCCGGGGAACCTGGAAGTCATCCTATCATCATGGAGGACAACCTTGACAACAATCACAACTCTGGTTTAGAAGACAGAACGCCGTATAAGAACACGGATACCACACCGAAGGATACACCTCAAAACAAGGGAGACAAACAACCCCTAAATACAGAAATTTTGGAGGCCATCCGTGAGTAATAGAATCGCCTTAAACAGCTAGAACAAGAAGCCGACCAGCAGCGGGAGGCTGAGCGAGATCTCCGAAGAGAAACTAGGAGGTGTCGAGAGTTGGAAGATAAGCTCCTCAAACTCGAGGCCAACTTCAACACAAAAGCTACTCGGTCCAATCACGAAGATAGCCCCCGCAAGGACCAAGACCCATTCACAAAGGAAATCATGAAAGCTAAAGTCCCAAAAGACTTCAAAGCTCCTGACATGACTCTCTACGATGGTACGTCCAACCCAAGTCATCATCTCAGCAACTTCAGAAGTCGGATGTATCTTACGGATGCCTCAGATGCATATCGTTGTAAAGCCTTCCCGACTACCTTGACCAAAACAGTAATAAAGTGGTTCAACAGCTTGTCGCCAAGGTCAATTGCAAACTTTGATGACCTCGCCAAGAAGTTCCTAGATAGGTTCTCCATCCAGAAGGATAAAACCAAGCACGCTCCAAGCCTGCTAGGGATTAAACAAGGAGATCGGGAGAGCCTCCGCAGTTATATGGAAAGATTCAATAAAGCATGCCTTGACATACAGAATCTCCCCACATAAGTAGCAATTATGGGACTTATCAATGGTCTGCGAGAAGGACCCTTTAGCCACTCCATATCTAAAAAACACCCAACATCTCTGAACGAGGTACAAGAGCGGGCGAAAAGGTACATCAATATGGAGGAGAACGCTCGATTAGGAGAAACCTCAAAATCTGGATTCTCCTACCCACCTCGGGATAAGGATAAAGAGTCTAGAAAAAAAGAAGACCAACCTACTGAGAAACCTAGAAAGTACCACAACTACACCCCTCTTCGGGTGTCCCTTGTAGACGTTTACGGAGAGATATGCAACACTGAGAAGATCCCACCGCCTCGCCCGATTAAACACAAAAGAGGAGGAAGTCGGATAGAGTATTGCGAATACCACCAAATCTACGGGCATCCTACCAATGCGTGCTTCGACCTAAAAAATATTATAGAAAAATTGGCATGAGAATGGCAACTAGATCGGTTCTTTAGATAATAAAGCGGATGAACCGAGAAAGAGAAGAAGGGATGAAGAGGTTGGACGAGTCGAACGTCCATGATAAATCACTATTTCATGATTTATCTTGTGCTCAATTGAGTGGTTTTTATCAACTCTTTATCCATTTATTCATACTATTTGCATGGTTTTACAATTGCCTTCCTAATTATGTGCTTTGATTGAAAACATGCTTCTTTGATCTTATATTTGCTTATTATTAATCCTCTCTTATTACCATTAGATGCCTTGATATGTGTGTTAAGTGTTTTCAGATATTACAGGGCAGGAATGGCTTGCAGGATGAAAAGGAAGCATGCAAAAGCGGAAGGAATACAAGAAGTTGGAGAAATTGCTAAGCTGTCCAGCCTGACCTCTCTGTACTCAAACGGCTATAACTTTAGCTACAGAGGTCCAAATGACGCGGTTCCAGTTGCGTTGGAAAGCTAACGTCCGAGGCTTCGATTTGATATATAATATGATATAGTTTCCATGATGCTAGGCGACGCGACCGCGTGATCCATGCGGCCGCGTCGCAGTGCCGGAAACCAGCGCATTTGAATTCGCAACCAGCGAATTCTGGGCTATTTCTGACCCAATTTGCGGCCCAGAAAATACAGATTAGAGGATATAAAGTGGGGGAATGCATCCATTCATAGGAAGGCTCTCATAATTCATAATTTTAGGAGTAGATGTAGTTTTTAGAGAGAGAGGTTCTCTCCTCTCTCTTAGGATTAGGATTTAGGATTTCTCTTAGTTTTAGGAGTGACTCTCGATCCCAGGTTCAATGTTCTTTTACTTTATATTTATCTCTTACTTTCAGATACTTTAATGCTTATATTAGTTATGTTGCCTATTTGGCTTATGCTACATTCATGTTATGATTTTCTTGATTAATATTATTTGAGGTATTTCAGAATTAAGATTGTTTTGCTTTTAATTTAATTTAGATATTTCCCTTTTGGCTTTGGTTGAGACATTGGTAACTCTTGAGTTATCAAACTCATTGTTGATTGGAAATTGGAATTAATTTGTCCACTTAACTTACCTTCATAGTTAGAGGTTAATAAGGTGGGGGAAGAATCCAATTCTCATCACAATTGATAAGGATAACTAGGATAGGACCTCCAGTTCTCCATACCTTGCCAAGAGATTTTATTATTATTAATTTATTTTACTTGTCATTTAAATATACCTGTGCCCATTGCCCAAACTCAACATTCCCCAAAAACACACTTTTTCATAATCAATAATAAGAACACCTCCCTGCAATTTCTTGAGAAGACGACCCGAGGTTTAATACTCGATTATCAATTTAAAAAGGGGTTTGTTACTTGTGACATCCAAAATGTTTGTATGAAAGGACTTTTAAAGGTTTAGACACTATACTTGCAACGAGGATTTATCCGCAAATTTCTAGACCACGCAAAAGTTCTCTCATCAGTCCACCTCACACCCCTGAGAGACATGTCCATATGATAAATGGAAGATTCACAGGAGGTGGGATCTCTAAATCATCCCACAAAAGACATCTTAAAGAGGTGTATCATGTCGGAAAGTGGGACAGGTCGCCCGACCTCCCCATCATTACCTTCACTCAAGAGGATGCCGCAGGCATCATCCCGAGGCATGATGACCTCGTGGTCATTACAATCGTACTCGCCAACGCCAACCTCCATCAAATGTTTTAGATCAAGGAAGTTCCACAGATATCCTGTTCAAAACCGCCTTTGACAAGCTCGACCTACAAAAGAAAGAGCTCAGAGCATACTCGAATAGCCTATTCGGGCTAGGAGATGCCCCAATTCAACCACTAGGGTACATCCCACTACACACAACCTTTGGAAAAGGAACTCGGTCTAAGAATTAAGCATAGACTACATCGTAGTCGACGTAAGCTCGACCTATAATGCCTTAATTGGTCGGACAACACTGAACCAGCTCGCCGCAGTAGTCTCCACTCCACATCTATACATGAAGTTCTCCCGAATCCAGAAGGGATCGCTACCGTAAAGGAAGACCAAAAACTCGCGCGACACTGTTATAACGAAAGTTTGAACCTTAAAGGTAACCCCAGAGGAAAAGAAACCAATACTATAGAACTTGGGGGAATTCGGGCTCGTGAAGAACTCTGCCCTCAACTGGAAGGTGAGACCAAAGAAGTTCAAATTGGTGAAACTCAAGATCAAACAACAAATATGGGGGCAAATCTAAAAGGAGACCTAAAGGAGCGGCTAACAAAGCTCCTAACGGATAACTCCGACCTCGTTGCATGGAAGGCCGCCGACATGCCCGGCATAGATCCCGAACTAATGTACCATAACTTGGCAGTATATCCTGGATCCCGATCAGTGCAACAGAAGCGTAGGAAGCTTGGCCCAGAAAGGTCCAAAGCTGTGGAAGAACAGGTACAAGCCTTACTCGAGGCAGGGTTCATAAGGGAGGTTAAGTACCCATTATGGCTAGCCAATGTCATCTTGGTAAAGAAGACAAATGAAAAGTGGCGGATGTGTACTGACTACACAGACCTCAATAAGGCCTACCCAAAAGATCCCTACCCACTCCCAAATATAGACACTTTAGTGGATGCCTCTTCCGGATACAAGTACCTTTCCTTCATGGGTGCCTATTCAGGATACAACCAAATCCCAATGTATCCGCCCGACCAAGAAAAGACTTCATTCCTAACCCCTAGAGTGAACTACTGCTACATAGTTATGCCTTTTGGACTCAAAAATGCAGGGGCTACATAGCAAAGATTGATGAACAAAGTTTTCGCCGATCACATCGGAAAGCTAATGGAGGTATATGTAGATGACATGCTGGTAAAAACAAAAAGGGAGGAATCATTGCTATCCGACTAAAAATGATTTTTAACAAAAAAGTTATGCGCGTTGGAAGTTTGGTGTGCAAAAGTAAATTCTGCAGGACTTAATAGCATTTTAACACTTGTGGAGGACATGCGTACGCGAACACCCACGCGACCCAGACTCTGGTCTCTGTCCAGATGTCCCGCGTATGTGGGAGTGTGCATACGCACGCGAGATGGGTAGATTTATAGGCATGCGTACATGGGCAATACCACGCAATGCGGGATGATGCGTGAGCATCTTTCCTATCTTTTCCTAGTGAATTTGCATCTAAATTGTTGAGTTTAATAAAGAATTAATTATCTTTTAGCCAATATGGATGCTACTTTAAATCTTGTACAATTCTATTTATTTTAGATAGCATTCAGCTAGATTTGATGGAGTTTCTGCAGAAGAAGAGATGAAGGCGAATGATGCTGTCAATCCTGACCTCTTTGTACTCAAACCTGAATAACTCGAGCTACAAAGGTCCAATGGACGTGATTCCAGTGGCGTTCGAAAGCTAACTTCCAGATCTTTCCAATGATATATAATAGTTCATATTTCTTCTCCGAACTCGCTGCCAAGGCTGCGCCTAACTTGAGATTTCTCAAGTTAGGTGCAAGACACAACAACAATACGCGAGATTGGTCCTGCCCACTTCAAGTTAGGCGCACTAAAGCCCAAGTTAGGCGCACTAAAGCCTAAGTTAGGCACAGCTTCACTCAACTAAACTCCAATTCATGCTGCCAAGCCCAAGTTAGGTGTGGATCCTAGTGAAGCCAAGTGGTCCCCATCCATCAATTGAAGATTTGCTGATTGCTATAATTAATTCTAATTTAAATTCAAATTTTAAAAATAGGAAAAGATATTATTTTAGTTTTAAAGATAGATTTAAAATTTATTAGGATTAGTTATAAAAGGGGGAAACTTTCCTTCCCTAGGGGATTCAGATCCATCATATTGGAACTCAGTACATTTTACCTAAATCCTTATTTTCTTTCTGAACTATGAGCAACTAAACCTCCACTGTTAAGGTTAGGAGCTCTGTCTATTGTACGGATTGATATTATTATTTTTCTATTTTAATTTATGTTTTGATTTATATTTCAATAATTATTTTTGTTCTTCATTTTATGAATTTGGGTGGAACGGAAGTATGACCCATGTTCTAATTGAGTTCTTGTATAACTTGGAAAAGCTCTTTACTTGAACAATAGCTTGAAAACATATTATCCTGAATTTCTAATTGTTTGTATTTATCAGGATATGTGACATATAATCCCTTTATTTTTGGATAATTAGGATTCTTGTGGCATATAAACTAGAATTTGATCATCACCCTCTAATTGGAATTAATTGACCAAGGAATTGGCAGTTGATGAATTTTAGAGGAGACTAAGAAGGTCTAAGGAATTAGGGTCTAGTCACAAATAATTTGCCATGAATTAAATCTTACATGATTAAAATTAGTTAATAAGAAAAGTCAATCCAGAAAATAGATAACTCTGAAGCCTTAACTGTTTTTCCATATATATTTCACAACTCATTTGCTGCTTGCTTTCTAAAATTCTTAATTTACTGTTTAATACTTTTTTTGAATACCAAAACACTCTTTTCTGTTTGTCTAACTAATCCTATCAAACACTATTGTTGCTTAATCCATCAATCCTCGTGGGATCGACCCTTACTCACGTAAGGTATTACTTGGTACGACCCGGTGCACTTGCCGGTAAGTTAGTGGGTTATAATTTCCGCACCACGGGACAACCTCCATGTCGAAGAGGCTCGCATATGCGGGTCACGTATGCGAGTTGGGAAAATGACACCCACACATATGCAGAACCCTTGTTCTTAGGAAAAATATATTTTTTGTGAGTTTAATCTATTTTCTAACTTCTAAACCTCTATATTTACCCTCTAAGGTCCAAATTTAGTTTTTAAATCAAAGGGGGAGGGGTAAACTTAGAGATGGAGTTAACTTAACAGTGAAGAAAGGTTTTGAAGTAATGATTTATGGTTAAAGAAGTGAGAAAATGATGATGATGTTTTGAATAATGATAGAATTGATAATGAGTGATTGAAATTGAATGAATATGATAAATGAGACAGGATTGAGGATGATTGATGATGAGTATGTCTATGTTTTCTCTCTATTTGTAAAGTGTGTTGGGCACTATATCCATGCGTGTGGCATGAACTATATCCCAAGAGTGTGGCAGACACTATATACAAAATGTGTGGGAGCACTTTACCCTGGGAAGTGTGTCGGGTACTATATCCCATGAGTGTGGCAGAGACTATATCCCAAGAGTGTGGCAGATACTTTATCTCGAGAGTGTGGAAACATTTTATCTTGGGAAATTCAACATGTAACACCCTAATTAGCCTAAGCTTTACCTCGCGTCGTAAAGCAAAGGTTAATCAAAAGTTACGACAGTTCTAAGCTCATACATATAATATATAGAAAGAATTTATATAATCTAGAAGCCCGATGAAGGATATAGCTCAAAAACAGGATTCAAAAAGCGCAAAACGTACTAGCAAAGCTACTAACTTAAAGCACAAGAAATAGATAAGATATATCAAAATATAATAGTAGAATATCATAAGAATCTAGCCACGACTCGTGGAGTTTAAGCCGGCTATCCATATATGTACATACAATACAGAAACCAAACAATAAAAACAGCTTAAAAAAGTTTTGTTCTCTCATATACAAGCCTCTAGGCAAAGCAAAATACAAAAGTGAGAGATGTATAAACAAAATAAACAAAAAACTCCAAAAGGTATCATGATCCTCCGCTTCTGCTACCATCCAGGCAACTCACCGAGGTGGGTTGCGACCTGTATCTGAAAAACGCAATAGAAATATGGTATGAGAACCAGAGGTTCTCAGTATGGTAATAGTGCCCAATGATGTAGGATATAAGACCCCGGGACGCCAAAGGCAATCCTAGACTTCATATCCATCACAAGATTCAATATTAAGGCATACTAAAACATATAAGCATAATTAGATAAACCTTAACATGAATAAACCGGGAAATCTATCTTAGGGGATTCCTATTCTAACCAAACACCGCTGTTCCACAGCCTTTACCAACCTATCCTCGATGTGATCCCATCGCCGCCGCCTTCCGAACCTCCTCAATCCCAGTAGAAATCACAATTATATACAATGCAAGTAAATCACAAGTAGAAGCATATAAGGCAAGTAACTCAAGTAGCAATTAGGCATGTTATACAAATAGGCATACAATTACAAGTTGGCAAAGCAAACAAACAGATAGAAAATGCATATGATGAATGCCTGCCCTATTGGAAGTAATATCACATTGTCGGTTTAACTGCCAACCCGACACATCTCCATGGAGATGTTGCCCTTCGAAATCATCATGGGAACCCCGAGATATAGTGCTCGGATCATTGTCTAGGGTTTTACGCCTGCACGCTCTATTGATCCGAAGGGATGCGAGCGGGATACTCTTGCCTCAGACCTCACATCTCAACGTAAGCGGGATTAACCACCGTCCTTACGCCACCGTCGCTACCTCGATAGGCGGGATTAACCACCGTCCCTGCCGGGCGCATAGCGTCTCATAATCTCAATATAAAATGATACATCGGTGGTTTTTAGAAAAAATTTTCAATATACATGGATCCCTCATCTCATTTAGAGTCCTCGACTCATCTCAACCACTGTCAATTCACATTTTAGTTCCAAACTTAACAGTTCCTCAGTTCTTATTTCACATACCAGTCTATCTTCACATGCCATCAAACCATCCTCAGTACACCCGAAACCTAAACCTCCATTTTCTAATTTTTCATAATAATCATCAACTAAAATGCTTATGTTACTCCCCATGTTCTCATACTAAAAATTAAGCCCACAAGCCTTAAAATAGTGTTATAGAAGCTTACAATCTTGTTGGGAAGGTGAAATAGTTGAAAACAAAGTTAAAATTTGAGAAACAGGGCGTGTGCGTACGCACAGAGGTGTGCGCGCGGACGCCCCAAAAGATTTTAAATGTGTGCATATGCATAGAGGTGTGCATACACACAGGTTACAAAATTCATAGGGTCTATTCGCTCGCACAACCTGTGCTAGCGCCCTCAACAGACTGGCCTTCCCATCGTGTGCGTGCGCACAGGGCTGTGTGTACACACAGGTGGCAATTCCTCATTGGGTATGTGCGCGCACAAGCTGTGCTGATGATGTGAACAGACTGCCTGCATCTGCGTGTGCATGTGCACAGATTAAAATTTTCGCAGAGATGTGCGTGCGCACACACAGAAATCATAAAATTCTGCAACTTTGCAAAATTTTAGATTTTAACACCAATCTTTGAATGATCATAACTTCCTTTACAAAATTCCAAATTCTACAAACTTTATATCAAATCGATGCTTTAATTTCATAGAATTTTCAACAAATTTTGAAAATTGAGGCAAAAGCTATGATCAGACAAATTTCACCAAAATTTCCTTTTTACCAAATTTCACATGTTCTCAATTTCACCAAATTCTCATGCCACATCCAACTAGATCAAAACCAAACTTCCATTTCTAGCACAATCTACCCTTATAAATCACAATTCACCATTCTCAACCATAAAATACCAAATATATGACACTAAGGTCAATTCTCCACCAACACATGCACCAACCATCAATTTATTCCTATCACTTCAAATCATCAATTCCATTCATGCTTTATATCAATATCCAACAACATACAATCATTCAAATCATCAAACATCATACCTCAATATCATTATTTCTCAAGATAACAATATCAATTCAACATACATCATCAATCAACCATCATCAACAACCCCATAAATCCAAACCTATCCTATAGGTCACTAGCCTAAGTATCCATGAATATTATATACTACATAGAGAAAACTGAAACCATACCTTGGCTGATTCTCTATATGCCAAAACTCAAATATGAGTACACAATAATCACCAACAAGCTTTCCAACAGAATCCAAGCTTCCAAAGTAACTCCACAAGCACCAACAAGCTCCAATAGCTCCCAAACTCACAATAATCAAACTATATATGCATAAACCATCACAAATCAACCTAGGGCTTATCATAGAAAAAATTTCACAAAAGCTCAATGCCTCTTACCTTTCCCAATAGCTTTGGAAGCCAAAATCCAATGCTAAGCAAGGATTAGAGTGAACCTAAACATCCAAAATCACAAAAACTCACTTAATCAAAACCCTAGATTTTCGAAATCTTGAAGAGAAGAACTAAGAGGGATTTGAGCTTTTCTTACCAGTTTCTAATATAAGTTTTGTAGAGCTCTTCACAAGGAACACATAGCCGCAAATGGTGTGGCGATCGGAGCTCTATACCTCAAGATATGTGCTTGAGAAGATCGAAGTGAATAGTGTTCTATCTCTTCTCCTCTCCCTCTTTCCTTTTCTGCTATGTGTGTTGTGACTGAAGTGGGTCATTAAGGGCTCTATATATATGTTGGGCTTGAGCCCAACTTGGGGCCGGTCCAACCTGTTAGCGTTTTTAGCCCGTTTGGCCCAACTTCGGAACAAACCTTTAAAATCAATGCCCGGTTTTTGACATCTAGTATTTTTCTAAAGTTTTTGACTGTTTTCACTTTTTCTCGCATAGTACCAGGCAGACTTGAACTAGTTTAACCAGTTCAAACTGCCGGTTTAATATTTTTCACGGTTTTTCGCAGAAAACACATTTTCTGACTCAGAAAGACCTACTGAGTCCAAAAATCACATTTAAATCCTCAAATTCTCACTCTAACTTTTCGGAACCTAATCAGGGCAACATTAATTACTTAATTAAGTGGTTAATTAAGCTTGGGTCTTACATTCTCCCCACCAAATAAGAAATTTTGCCCTCAAAATTTGAATTACCTGAGAATAGCTTGGGATAATCTGTTCACATCTCAAACTCCAATTCCCAAGTATGCTCCTCAACTCCTACTCGCTTCTAAGCCACTTTAACCAACTGTACTTCCTTTCCTCGCAGCTTCTTCACACTAGTGTCATTAATACGCACCGGTGTTACTTGAAAAGTCAAGTTTTCCCCTCAACTCGACTGACTCAGGATCTAGCACATGAGCCATATCCGACGTGTACTTACAAAGCTATGACACGTGGAATACGTCATGCAAGTTAGACAGATGAGGTGGCAAAGCTACTTGATATGCCACCGGCCCGAATCGCCTTAGAATCTCAAATGGTCCAATGAACCTCGGATTCAATTTCTTGGTCTTAATCGCTCTTCCAATCCCAGTTGTTGGTGTCACTCTCAGAAATACATGTTCTCCCACTTCAAACTCTAACGGTTTCCTTCTCTGGTCCGCATAACTTTGCTGTCGACTCTGGGCAGTTAAAATCCTTTCCCGTATCTTCTTAATCTTCTCCGTAGTCTCTGCTACCAAATCAGGACCCAAGACACTTGCTTTACCAGATTCATACCAACAGAGTGGAGATTGGCACTTCTGTCCATACAAGGCCTCATACGGAGCCATCCCAATGCTCACATGAAAGTTGTTGTTGTACGCAAACTCCACCAATGGCATGTAACGGTCCCAACTTCTAGGTTGATCCAATACACATGCTCTTAGCATATCTTCCAACGTCTAAATAGTCTTTTCCAACTGTCCATCCGTTTGAGGATGATATGCAGTGTTGAGACATAGCTTCGTACCGAAAGCTCTTTGGAAAGCTCTGATGAGCGGATAATTTATACGCTTTTTGGCATTATTTTTACATAGTTTTTAGTATGAATTAGTTAGTTTTTAGTATATTTTTATTAGTTTTTAATTAAAATTCAAATTTCTGGACTTTACTATGAGTTTGTATATTTTTCTGTGATTTCAGGTATTTTCTGGCTAAAATTGAGGGACCTGAGCAAAAATCAGATTCAGAGGTTGAAGAAGGACGGCAGATGCTGTTGGATTCTGATCTCCCTGCACACAAAGTAAATTTTCTGGAGCTATAGAACTCTAAATGGCACGCTCACAATTGCGTTGGAAATTAGACATCCAAGGCTTTCGAGAAATATATAATAGTCCATACTTTGCCCGATTTTAAACGACGCAAACTGGCATTGAACGCCAGTTCCATGCTGCATTTTGGAGTTAAACGCCAGAAACAGGTTGCAAAGTGGAGTTAAACACCAGAAACAGGTTACAAACTGGCGTTCAACTCCAAGAGAAGCCTCTACACGTGTAAAGCTCAATGCTCAGCCCAAGCACACACCAAGTGGGCCCCAGAAGTGGATTTCTGCATCATTTACTTATCTCTGTAAACCCTAGTAACTAGTTTAGAATAAATAGGACTTTTTACTATTGTATTTACATCTTTTGATCATCTTTGGATTATCTTTTGATCCTTTGATCACGTTTAGGGGGCTGGCCATTCGGCCATGCCTGGACCTTATCACTTATGTATTTTCAACGGTAGAGTTTCTACACTCCATAGATTAAGGTGTGGAGCTCTGCTGTTCCTCATGAATTAATACAAAGTACTACTATTTTTATATTCAATTCAAGCTTATTCCTTCTCTAAGATATCCATTCGCACCCAAGAACATGATGAATATGATGATTATGTGACGCTCATCATCATTCTCACCCATGAACGCGTGCCTGAAAAACACTTCCGTTCTACATGCAAACAAGCTAGAATGAGTATCTCTTAGATATCTAATACAGAGGACCGAGTCCGAGATATTAGAATCTTCATGGTATAAGTTAGAACCTGTGGACGGCTATTCTTGAGATCCGGAAGTCTAAACCTTGTCTGTGGTACTCCGAGTAGGATCTGGGAAGGGATGGCTGTGACGAGCTTCAAACTCGCGAGTGCTGGGCGTAGTGACAGACGCAAAAGGATAGTAAATCCTATTCCAGTATGATTGAGAACCGACAGATGATTAGCCATGCAGTGATAGCGCATTGGACCATTTTCACAGAGAGGATAGGATGTAGCCATTGACAACGGTGATGCCCTACATAAAGCTTGCCATGGAAAGGAGTAGGAATGATTGGATGAAGACAGCAGGAAAGCAGAGGTTCAGGAGGAACGAAAGTATCTCTATAGGCTTATCTGAAATTCTCACCAAAGAATTACATAAATACCTCTATCTTTATTTTACGTTTTATTTATCTTTTTATTATCAATTCACCATAACCATTTGAATCCGCCTGACTGAGATTTACAAGGTGACCATAGCTTGCTTCAGGCCGACAATCTCCATGGGATCGACCCTTACTCACGTAAGATTTATTACTTGGACGACCCAGTGCACTTGCTGGTTAGTTGTGCGAAGTTGTGATAAAGAGTTGAGATTACAATTGTGCGTACCAAGTTGTTGGTGCTATTGATGATCACAATTTCGTGAACCAAGTTTTTGGCGCCGTTGCCGGGGATTGTTCGAGTTTGGACAACTGACGGTTCATCTTGTTGCTTAGATTAGGTAATTTTATTTTAATTTTAAGATTTTTTATTTTCGAAAAATACAAAAAAAATATTTTCGAAAATTTCATGCATTGCATTCTTCATGATCTTCAAGTCGTTCTTGGCCAGTCTTCTTGTTTGATCTTCATATTTTCTTGTTTTGTGTCTTTTCTTGTTTTTCATATGCATTCTTGAAACATTAATATCTAAAGAATAAAAATTTTTAAGTTTGGTGTCTTGTATGTTTTCTTTTCTTGAAAATTTTTCAAAAATAAGTTCTTGGTGTTCATCTTGACATTCAAAGTGTTCTTGGTGTTCATCTTGACATTCATAGTGTTTTTGCATGCATTTTTGGTTTTGATCTTAACTCTTCATGTTTTGTTTCATTCTTGCTGTTTGATGAAAAAAAAAAGAGAGAAAAACATCAAAAAGATATCTTTTCCTTTTTTCTCTTTCTTTGTTAAAATTCAAAAATAAAAAAAAATATCTTTCTCTTATTTCACTCATAAATTTCGAAAATTTGAGTTGACTTTTTCAAAACTTTTTAAAATCTAGTTGTTTCTTATGAGTCAAATCAAATTTTCAATTTAAAAATTCTATCTTTTACGAATCTTTTTCAAAAATCAAATCTTTTTCATTTTTCGTTTATGATTTTTGAAAATTTCAAATTGATTTTCAAAATTCTTTTTCTTATTTTATTTCATACTTTCAAAATCTTTACTAACAATTAATGTGATTGATTCAAAAAATTTTAAATTTGTTACTTGCCTAATAAGAAAGGTTCAATCTTTAAACTCTAGACTCATATCTTTTTAGTTTCTTGTTAGTCAAGTAATCAACTTTAATTTCAAAATCAAATCTTTTTAAATTTCTATTTCAAATCTTTTTCAAAATAAATGTCAATCACATCTTTTTCAAAATCAATTTCAAAATCTTTTCTAACCTCTTATCTTTTCAAATTAAGTTTCAAATCTTTTTCAATCAATCTTATCTTTTTGTTTGATTCTTATCTTTTTCAAAACTACCTAACTAACTCTCTCTTTCTAATTTTTGAAAATCCCTTCCCTCTTTTTCAAAATTCCTTTTTAATTAACTAATTGTTTTAAACTTTTATTTAATTTAATTTAATTTTTTCTTTTTTTTAATTTTTCGAATTTTCACTTTAATTTTAAATTAAAAATAAAAATATTTTTTATTTTAATTTGTTTAATTTTCGAAATTCTCTCCATCTCACCTCCTTCTGTTTATTTATTCATCTACTAACACCCTTCCTTCACCCAAGAATTCGAACCTACTCCTCACCCTGGTGTTTGGATTCTCCTTCTTCTATTCATATCTTCTTCTACTCACATAAAGGAATCTGTATACTGTGACATAGAGGATTCCATATTATCTTTCTTGTTTTCTTCTTTTTCATATGAGCAGGAACAAGGATAAGAACATTCTTGTTGAAGCTGATCCTGAACCTGAAAGGACTCTGAAGAGGAAGCTAAGGGAAGCTAAAGCACAACTCTCTCGAGAAAATCTGACAGAAATTTTCGAAAAAGAAGGAGACATGGCCAAAAATAATAACAATGCAAGGAAGATGCTTGGTGACTTTACTGCACCAAATTCCAATTTACATGGAAGAAGCATCTCAATTCCTGCCATTGGAGCAAATAACTTTGAGCTTAAACCTCAATTAGTTTCTCTGATGCAATAGAACTGCAAGTTCCATGGACTTCCATCAGAAGATCCTTTTCAGTTCTTAACTGAATTCTTGCAGATCTGTGATACTGTTAAGACCAATGGGGTTGATCCCAAGGTCTACAGGCTTATGCTTTTCCCGTTTGCTGTAAGAGACAGAGCTAGAATATGGTTGGACTCTCAACCTAAGGATAGCCTGAACTCTTGGGATAAAGCTGGTCACGGCTTTCTTAGCCAAGTTCTTTCCTCCTCAAAAGCTTAGTAAGCTTAGAGTGGATGTTCAAACCTTCAGACAAAAGGAAGGTGAATCCCTCTATGAAGCTTGGAAGAGATACAAGGAACTGACCAAAAAGTGTCCTTCTGACATGCTTTCAGAATGGACCATCCTGGATATATTCTATGATGGTTTGTCTGAATCATCAAAGATGTCATTGGACCATTCTGCAGGTGGATCCATTCACCTAAAGAAAATGCCTGCAGAAGCTCAAGAACTCATTGACATGGTTGCAAATAACCGATTCATGTACACTTCTGAAAGGAATCCTGTGAGTAATGGGACACCTATGAGGAAGGAAGTTCTTGAAATTGATGCTCTGAATGCCATATTGGCTCAGAACAAAATACTGACTCAGCAAGTCAATATGATTTCTCAGAGTCTGAATGGAATGCAAGCTGCATCCAACAGTACTCAAGAGGCACCTTCTGAAGAAGAAGCTTATGATCCTGAGAACCCTGCAATAGCAGAGGTGAATTACATGGGTGAACCTTATGCAAACACCTATAACCCCTTATGGAGAAATCATCCAAATTTCTCATGGAAGGATCAACAAAAGCCTCAACAAGGCTTTAATAATGGTGGAAGACATAGGTTTAACAATAGTAAACCTTTTCCATCATCCACTCAGCAACAGACAGAGAATTCTGAGCAGAATCCATCTAGCTTAGTGATGAGCGGATAATTTATACGCTTTTTGGCATTGTTTTTAGTATGTTTTTAGTAGGATCTAGTTACTTTTAGGGATGTTTTCATTAGTTTTTATGTTAAATTCACATTTCTGGACTTTACTATGAGTTTGTGTGTTTTTCTATGATTTCAGGTATTTTCTGGCTGAAATTGAGGGACTTGAGCAAAAATCAGATTCAGAGGTTGAAGAAGGACTGCTGATGCTGTTGGATTCTGACCTCCCTGCACTCAAAGTGGATTTTCTGGAGCTACATAACTCAAAATGGCGCGCTTCTAATTGCGTTGGAAAGTATACATCCAGGGCTTTCCAGCAAAATATAATAGTCCATACTTTGCCCAAGTTTAGACAACACAAACTGGCGTTCAACGCCAGCTCTCTGCCCAATTCTGGCGTCCAGCGCCAGAAACAAGTTGCAAAGTGGAGTTCAACGCCCAAACTGGCATAAAAGCTGGCGTTCAACTCCAAGAATGACCTCTCCACGTGTAGACTTCAAGCTCAGCCCAAGCACACATCAAGTGGGCCCCGGAAATGGATTTATGCATCAACTACTTACTTCTGTAAACCCTAGTAGCTAGTTTATTATAAATAGGACCTTTTACTATTGTATTAGAAATCTTTGATCAGTTGTATGCTATCTTAGATCACGTTTGAGGGCTGGCCTCTCGGCCATGCCTGGACCTTTCACTTATGTAATTTTAACGGTAGAGTTTCTACACTCCATAGATTAAGATGTGGAGCTTTGCTGTTCCTCAAAGATTAATGCAAAGTACTATTGTTTTCTATTCAATTCATCTTATTTCGCTTCTAATATATTCATTCGCACTTCAACCTGAATGTGATGAATGTGACAATCATCATCATTCCCTATGAACGCGTGCCTGACAACCACTTCCATTCTACATTAGATTGAATGAGTATCTCTTAGATCTCTTAATCAGAATCTTCGTGGTATAAGCTAGATTGATGGCGGCATTAATGAGAGTCCGGAAAGTCTAAACCTTGTCCGTGGTATTCCAAGTAGGACTCTGGGATTGAATGACTGTGACGAACTCAAAACTCGCGAGTGCTGGGCGTAGTGACAGACGCAAAAGGATAGTAAATCCTATTCCAGTACGATCGAGAACCTCCAAGATGATTAGCCATGCAGTGACAGCGCATCGGACCATTTTCACAGAGAGGAATAGGATGCAACCAACGACAAGGGTGATGCCTCCAGACGATTAGCCGTGCTGTGACAGAACATTTGGACCATTTTCCCGAGAGAGATCGAAAGTAGCCATTGGCACCGGTGACATCCTTACATAAAGCCAGCCATAGAAAGGAGTAGGATTGATTGGATGAAGGCAGCAGGAAAGCAGAGGTTCAGAGGAACGAATGCATCTCCATACGCTTATCTGAAATTCTCACCAATGAGTTACATAAGTATCTCTATCCTTATTTTATTAATTAATTTCGAAAACCCCATTACTATTTTATATCCGCCTGACTGAGATTTACAAGGTGACCATAGCTTGCTTCATACCAACAATCTCCGTGGGATTCGACCCTTACTCACGTAAGGTATTACTTGGACGACCCAGTGCACTTACTGGTTAGTTGTGCAAAGTTGTGAACCATGGTATTGGCATCGTGTTTTTGGTGCCATTGCCAGGGAAAGAAAGAGCAATGAATTTTACATAATCAAAGTGTAATCACAATTTCGTCCACCAAGTTTTTGGCGCTGTTGCCGGGGATTGTTCGAGTTTGGACAACTAACGGTTCATCTTGTTGCTCAGATTAGGTAACTTTCTTTTTGTTTTCTTTTCAAAAATTTTTCAAAAAAAAAATCTTTCAAAAATTTCTCCTTTGTTTTCGAAAAAAAAAATTTTTTTAAATAAAAATGTTTTCAAAAATTTTATAATTTTATTCAAAATTTTTAAGAATGAATTCTAGTGTTTCATGAAGCATGTGAAGCCTGGCTGGCTATAAAGCCATGTCTAAATTCATTTGGACTGAGGCTTCCAATTTGTTATCAAGAGCAAGTTAGTTGGTGCTAATCCACCTACTGCTGTTCATGATCTACCTGTTACATGCTAAAGCTTGGCTGGCTATTAAGCCATGTCTGACCCTTTGATTGGAGCTTTAGACTAAAGAGCACAAGATTCCTGGAATTCATATTAAAGATTTTGAAATCCTTATTTTTGTTTTTCAAATAATTTTCGAAAAAATACAAAAAAAATTAGAAAATCATAAAAATCAAAAATATTTTTTGTGTTTTTGTTTGAGTCTTGAGTCATGTTATAAGTTTGGTGTCAATTGCATGTGCATCTTGCATTTTTCGAAAAAATCATGCATTCATAGTGTTCTTCATGATCTTCAAGTTGTTCTTGGTAAGTCTTCTTGTTTGATCTTTGCATTTGCATGTTTTGTGTCTTTTCTTGTTTTTCGTATGCATTCTTGAATTCTTAGTGTCTAAGCATTAAAGAATTCTAAGTTTGGTGTCTTGCATGTTTTCTTTGCATTAAAAATTTTTCAAAAAATGTGTTCTTGATGTTCATCATGATCTTTATAGTGTTCTTGGTGTTCATCTTGACATTCATAGCATTCTTGCATGCATCACATGTTTTGATCTAAAATTCTCATGCATTGCATCATTTTCTTGTTTTTCTCTCTCATCATTCAAAATTCAAAAATCAACAAAATTATCTTTCAAAAATCAAATCTTTTTCATTTTTCTTAGTTATTTTTGAAAATTATAAAAATGTTTTTCAAAAATCTTTTTCTTAATTTTATCTCATAATTTTCGAAAATAACATCATCAATTAATGTTTTGATTCAAAAATTTTAAGTTTGTTACTTGCTTGTTAAGAAAGATTCAAACTTTAAGTTCTAGAATCATATCTCATGATTTCTTGTGAATCAAGTCATTAATTGTGATTTTAAAAAAATCAAACCTTTTTCAAAACCAATTTCAATCATATCTTTTCAAAAATATCTTCTTATCTTATCTTTTTCAAAAAAATATGATTTCAAAATATCTTTTCTAACTTCCTAACTTCTTATCTTTTCAAAATTTGTTTCAACTAACTAACTAACTTTTTGTTTGTTTCTTATCTTTTTCAAAACCACCTAACTAAGTCTCTCTCTCTCTAATTTTCGAAAACATCTTCCCTCTTTTTCAAAATCTCTTTTTAATTAATTAGTTATTTTAATTTTTAATTTTAATTTTCGAAAATTACTAACCTTTTTCAAAAATTATTTTCGAAAATCCTTTCCCTCTCTCCTCTTATTCTATTTATTTATTCATCTACTAACATCTCTTCCTCACATCACTCACCAAATTTGAACCCCCTCTTCTATCTGTGTTCGAATTTTTCTTCTTCTTCTTTTTCTACTAACAATAAGGAACCTCTTTACTGTGACATAGAGGATTCCTCTTCTTTTCTTTTTCTCTTCTCTTTCTTATGAGCAGGGACAGAGATAAAGGCATTCTTGTTGAAGCTGATCCAGAACCTGAAAGGACTCTGAAGAGGAAACTAAGAGAAGCTAAATTACAACAATCCAGAGACAACCATATTGAAAATTTCGAACAAGTAAAGGAGATGGCAGCCGAACCCAACAACAAAATGCAAGGAGAATGCTTGGTGACTTTACTGCACCTAATTCCAATTTACATGGAAGAAGCATCTCCATTCCTGCCATTGGAGCAAACAACTTTGAGCTGAAACCTCAGCTAGTTTCTCTGATGCAGCAGAACTGCAAGTTTCATGGACTTCCATCTGAAGATCCTTTTCAGTTCTTAACTGAATTCTTGCAGATATGTGATACTGTTAAGACTAATGGAGTAGATCCTGAAGTCTACAGGCTCATGCTTTTCCCTTTTGCTGTAAGAGACAGAGCTAGAGTGTGGTTGGACTCTCAACCCAAAGACAGCCTGAACTCTTGGGATAAGCTGGTCACGGCTTTCTTAGCCAAGCTCTTTCCTCCTCAAAAGCTGAGTAAGCTTAGAGTGGATGTTCAAACCTTCAGACAGAAAGAAGGTGAATCCCTCTATGAAGCTTGGGAAAGATACAAACATTTGACCAAAAAGTGTCCTTCTGACATGCTCTCAGAATGGACCATCCTGGATACATTCTATGATGGTCTGTCTGAGTTATCAAAGATGTCATTGGATACTTCTGCAGGTGGATCCATTCACCTAAAGAAAACACCTGCAGAAGCTCAAGAACTCATTGACATGGTTGCTAATAACCAGTTCATGTACACTTCTGATAGGAATCCTGTGAGTAATGGGACGCCTATGAAGAAGGGAGTTCTTGAAATTGATACTCTGAATGCCATATTGGCTCAGAATAAAATATTGACTCAGCAAGTCAATATGATTTCTCAGAGTTTGAATAGAATGCAAGCTGCATCCAACAGTACTCAAGAGGCATCTTCTGAAGAAGAAGCTTATGATCCTGAGAACCCTGCAATAGCAGAGGTAAATTATATGGGTGAACCATATGGAAACACCTATAATCCATCATGGAGAAATCACCCAAATCTCTCATGAAAGGATCAAAAGCCTCAACAAGGCTTTAATAATAGTGGAAGAAACAGGTTTAACAATAATAAACCTTTTCCATCATCCACTCAGCAACAGAGAGAGAACTCTGAACAAAATACTTCTAATTTAGCAAACTTAGTCTCTGATCTATCTAAGGCCACTGTAAGTTTCATGAATGAAACAAGGTCTTCCATTAGAAATTTGGAAGCACAAGTGGGTCAGCTGAGTAAAAGGATCACTGAAATCCCTCCTAGCATTCTCCCAAGCAATACAGAAGAAAATCCAAAAGGAGAGTGCAAGGCCATTGACATAACCAAAATGGCCGAACCCAATGAGGGAGAGGAGGACGTGAATCCCAAGGAGGAAGACCTTGGGAAGATGAACCTCCCTTGTTCACCAATGTACTAAGTGATCTGGATCAACTGACATTGCCTCAGAAGAGACAGGATCCTGGAAAGTTCATAATACCTTGTACCATAGGCACCATGATCTTTAAGGCTCTGTGTGACCTTGGTTCAGGAATAAACCTCATGCCCCTCTCTGTAATAGAGAAACTGGGAATCTATGGGGTGCAAGCTTTTAAAATCTCATTAGAGATGGCAGACAATTCAAGAAAACAGGCTTATGGACAAGTAGAGGACGTGTTAGTAAAGGTTGAAGGCCTTTACATCCCTGCTGATTTCATAGTCCTGGATACTGGAAAGGAAGAGGATGAATCCATCATCCTAGGAAGACCTTTCCTAGCCACAGCAAGAGCTGTGATTGATGTGGACAGAGGAGAATTGACCCTTCAATTGAATAAGGACAACCTTGTGTTTACAACTCAAGGATATCTCTCTGCATCCATGGAGAGGAAGCAGAAAAAGTTTCTCTCAAAGCAGAGTCAAACAGAGCCCCCACAGTCAAACTCTAAGTTTGGTGTTGGGAGGCCACAACCAAACTCTAAGTTTGGTGTTGAACTCCCATATCCAAACTCTAAGTTTGGTGTTGGAGAGTCTCAACAATGCTCTGAACATCTGTGAGGCTCCATGAGAGCCCACTGTCAAGCTATTGACATTAAAGAAGCGCTTGTTGGGAGGCAACCCAATTTCTATTTATCTAACTATATTTTTCTTAGTTATATGTCTTTATAGGTTCATGATCATGAGGAGTGACAAAATAAATATAAAAATTGAAAACGGAATCAAAAAAATAGCAGAAGAAAAATCACACCCTGGAGGAAGCATCTGCCTGGCGTTCAACGCCAGAACAGAAAATGGTTCTGGTGCTGAATGCCCAAAATGGGCAGTATCTGGGCGCTGAACGCCCAAAATGGGCAGCATCTGGGCGTTTGAATGCCAGAAATGCACCCTAGAGGAGAGCTGGCGCTGAACGCCCAGAACAAGCATGGTTCTGGCGTTCAACGCCAGAAATGGGCAACAAATGGGCGTTGAACGCCCAAAATGGGCACCAACCTGGCGCTGAACGCCCAGAGTTGTGTGCAAGGGCATTTTACATGCCTAATTTGGTGCAAGGTTGTAAATCCTTGAACACCTCAGGATCTGTGGACCCCACAGGATCATCTCAGGATCTGTGGACTCCATAGGATCATTTCAGGATCTGTGGACCCCACAGGATCACCTCAGGATCTGTGGACCCCATAGGATCCCCACCTACCTCCACTCACTTCTTCTCACCCCTCACCACTCTCTTTCACAAAATCCCATAAACACTCTTCCTCAAAACCCTTCACCAATCACCTCAATCTCTCTTCCCCATCACTTTCTCGCTTGAACAGTGCATATGTCTTTTGAAGTTGTTGCTTAAGAATGTTAAATATGTTGGCTCTTGAAAGAATGATGACTAGGAAACATGTTATTTGATAATCTAAAAAATCATAAAAGCAAGCAGAAAAAAAAAATAGGCGAAAAAGCAAGCAGAAAAAGCCAAAAGCTCTTAAAACCAAGAGGCAAGAGCAAAAATCCAATAACCCTTAAAGTTGCTTGGGGAAAAGCAACAATTTAAGTTTGGTGTTGTGATGAGCGGATAATTTATACGCTTTTTGGCATTGTTTTTAGTAGGATCTAGCTACTTTTAGGGATGTTTTCATTAGTTTTTATGTTAAATTCCCATTTCTGGACTTTACTATGAGTTTGTGTATTTTTCTATGATTTCAGGTATTTTCTGGCTGAAAATGAGGGACTTGAGCAAAAATCAGATTCAGAGGTTGAAGAAGGACTGCTGATGCTGTTGGATTCTGACCTCCCTGCACTCAAAGTAGATTTTCTGGAGCTACTGAACTCAAAATGGCACGCTTCCAATTGCGTTGGAAAGTAGACATCCGGGGATTTCCAGCAATATATAATAGTCCATACTTTGCCCAAGTTTAGATGACGCAAACTGGCGTTCAACGCCAGCTCTCTGCCCAATTCTGGCGTCCAGCGCCAGAAACAAGTTGCAAAGTGGAGTTCAACGCCCAAATTGGCATAAAATCTGGCGTTCAACTCCAAGAATGACCTCTCCACGTGTAGACTTCAAGCTCAGCCCTAGCACACACCAAGTAGGCCCCGGAAGTGGATTTATGCATCAATTACTTACTTCTGTAAACCCTAGTAGCTAGTTTATTATAAATAGGACCTTTTACTATTGTATTAGAAATTTTGATCAGTTGTATGCTATCTTAGATCACGTTTGAGGGCTGGACTCTCGGCCATGCCTGGACCTTTCACTTATGTAATTTTAACGGTAGAGTTTCTACACTCCATAGATTAAAGTGTGGAGCTTTGCTGTTCCTCAAAGATTAATGCAAAGTACTACTGTTTTCTATTCAATTCATCTTATTTCGCTTCTAAGATATTCATTCGCACTTCAACCTGAATGTAATGAACGTGACAATCATCATCATTCCCTATGAACGCGTGCCTGACAACCACTTCCGTTCTACATTAGATTGAATGAGTATCTCTTAGATCTCTTAATCAGAATCTTTGTGGTATAAGCTAGATTGATGGCGGCATTCATGAGAGTCTGGAAAGTCTAAACCTTGTCCGTGGTATTCCAAGTAGGACTCTGGGATTGAATGACTATGACGAACTCAAAACTCGCGAGTGCTGGGCGTAGTGACAGACGCAAAAGGATAGTAAATCCTATTCCAGTACGATCGAGAACCTCCAAGATGATTAGCCATGCAGTGACAGCGCATCGGACCATTTTCACAGAGAGGAATAGGATGCAACCAACGACAAGGGTGATGCCTCCAGACGATTAGCCGTGCTCTGACAGAATATTTGGACCATTTTCCCGAGAGAGATCGAAAGTAGCCATTGGCACTGGTGACATCCTTACATAAAGCCAGCCATAGAAAGGAGTAGGATTGATTGGATGAAGGCAGCAGGAAAGCAGAGGTTCAGAGGAACGAATGCATCTCCATACGCTTATCTGAAATTCTCACCAATGAGTTACATAAGTATCTCTATCCTTATTTTATTAATTAATTTTGAAAACCCCATTACTATTTTATATCCGCCTGACTGAGATTTACAAGGTGACCATAGCTTGCTTCATACCAACAATCTCTGTGGGATTCGACCCTTACTCACGTAAGGTATTACTTGGACGACCCAGTGCACTTGCTGGTTAGTTGTGCGAAGTTGTGAACCATGGTATTGGCATCGTGTTTTTGGTGCCATTGCCAGGAAAAGAAAGAGCAATGAATTTTACATAAGCAAAGTGTAATCACAATTTCGTCCACCACTTAGCAAATATAGTCTTTGATCTATCTAAGGCCACTTTGAGTTTCATGAATGAAACAAAGTCCTCATTAGAAATTTGGAGGCACAAGTGGGCCAGCTGAGTAAAAGAGTCACTGAAATCCCTCCTAGTACTCTCCCAAGCAATACAGAAGAGAATCCAAAGAGAGAGTGCAAGGCCATAGATTTAACCATCATGGCCGAACCTACAAGGGAGGGAGAGGACGTGAATCCCAGTGAAGAAAACCTCCTGGGACGTCCAGTGATCAATAAGGAGTTTCCCTCTGAGGAACCAAAGAAATCTGAGGCTCATCTAGAGACCATAGAGATTCCATTGAACCTCCTTATGCCATTCATGAGCTCTGATGAGTATTCTTCTTCTGAAGAGAATGAAGATGTCACTGAAGAGCAAGTTGCCAAGTACCTTGGTGCAATCATGAAGCTGAATGCCAAGTTATTTGGTAATGAGACTTGAGAAGATGAACCTCCTTTGCTCATCAATGAACTGAGTGATTTAGATCAACTGACATTGCCTCAGAAGAAACAGGATCCTGGAAAGTTCTTAATACCTTGTACCATAGGCACCATGACCTTTGAGAAGGCTCTATGTGACCTTGGGTCAAGGATAAACCTCATGCCACTCTCTGTAATGGAGAAACTGGAAATCTTTGAGGTGCAAACTGCCAAAATCTCATTAGAGATGGCAGACAACTCAAGAAAACAGGCTTATGGACAAGTAGAGGACGTGCTAGTGATGAGCGGATAATTTATACGCTTTTTGGCACTGTTTTTAGTATGTTTTTAGTAGAATCTGGTTACTTTTAGGGATATTTTCATTAGTTTTTATGTTAAATTCACATTTCTGGACTTTACTATGAGTTTGTGTGTTTTTCTGTGATTTCAGGTATTTTCTGGCTGAAATTGAGGGACTTGAGCAAAAAAATCAGATTCAGAGGTTGAAGAAGGACTGCTGATGCTGTTGGATTCTGACCTCCCTACACTCAAAGTGGAATTTCTGGAGCTACAGAACTCAAAATGGCGCGCTTCCAATTGCGTTGGAAAGTAGACATCCAGGGCTTTCCAGCAAGGAATAATAGTTCATACTTTGGCGGAGTTTAGATGACGTAAAAGGGCATTGAACGCCAGTTCTATGCTGCTGTCTGGAGTTAAACGCCAGAAACAAGTCACAAACCAGAGTTGAACACCAGAAATACGTTACAACCTGGCGTTCAACTCCAGAAAGAGCCTCTGCACGTGGAAGATTCAAGCTCAGCCCAAGCACACACTAAGTGGGTCCCAGAAGTGGATTTATGCATCAATTACTTATTTCTGTAAACCCTAGTAACTAGTTTAGTATAAATAGGACTTTTTACTATTGTATTAGACATCTTTTGATTATATTTTGATCTATTGATCATGTTTGGGGGGCTGGCCATTCGGCCATGCTTACGCTCTCTTCACTTATGTATTTTCAAACGGTAGAGTTTCTACACTCCATAGATTAAGGTGTGGAGCTCTGTTGTTCCTCAAAGAGTAATGCAAAGTACTACTATTTTTCTATTCAATTCAACTTATTCCGCTTCTAAGATATTCATTCGCACTTCAACCTGAATGTGATGAACGTGACAATCATCATCATTCCCTATGAACGCGTGCCTGACAACCACTTCCGTTCTACCTAAGATTGAATGAGTATCTCTTAGATCTCTTAATCAGAATCTTCGTGGTATAAGCTAGATTGATGGAAGCATTCATGAGAATCCGGAAAGTCTAAACCTTGTCTGTGGTATTCCGAGTAGGACTCTGTGATTGAATGACTGTGACGAACTTCATACTCGCGAGTGCTGGGCATAGTGACAGACGCAAAAGGAGGGTGAATCCTATTCCAGTATGATCGAGAACCTCAGATGATTAGCCGTGCTGTGACAGAGCATTTGGACCATTTTCACAAGAGGATAGGATGCAGCCGTTGGCAAGGGTGACACCTCCAGACGATTAGCCATGCAGTGACAGCGCATCGAACAATTTTCCAGAGAGGATTAAAAGTAGCCATTGACAACGGTGATGTCCTTACATAAAGCCAGCCATGGAAAGGAGTAAGACTGATTGGATGAAGACAGCAGGAAAGCAGAGATTCAGAGGAACGAAAGCATCTCTATACGCTTATCTGAAATTCTCACCAATGAATTACATAAGTGTTTCTATCCTTATTTTATGTTTACTTATTATTTAATTTCGAAAACTCCATAACTATTTTATATCCACCTGACTGAGATTTACAAGGTGACCATAGCTTGCTTCATACCAACAATCTCCGTGGGATCGACCCTTACTCACGTAAGGTTTATTACTTGGACGACCCAGTGCACTTCCTGGTTAGTTGTGCGAAGTTGTGATAAAAAGTTGAGATTACAATTGAGCATGCCATGTTGATGGCGCCATTGATGATCACAATTTCTTGCACCAAGTTTTTGGCGCCGTTGCCGGGGATTGTTCGAGTTTGGACAACTGACGGTTCATCTTGTTGCTCAGATTAGGTAATTTTCTTTTTGTTTTATTTTCAAAAATTTTTTTTAAAATCTTTCAAAAATTTCTCCTTTGTTTTCGAAAAAAAAATTTTTAAATAAAAATGTTTTCAAAAATATATTTTTCTTCAGAATTTTTAAGAATGAATTCTAGTGTTTCATGAAGCATGTTGAAGCCTGGCTGGCTGTAAAGCCATGTCTAATCCTTCTGGGTAGGGCATGTTAGGCGTGTCATGTCTGAGTTACATACTAAAGCTTGGCTAGCTATTAAGCCATGCCTGAACCTTTGATTGGAGCTTTAGACTAAAGAGCATAAGATTCCTGGAATTCATATTAAAAATTTTGGAATCCTTATTTTTCTTTTTCAAAATGATTTTCGAAAAAAAAATTAATTAAAAGAAAATACAAAAAAAATCAGAAAATCATAAAAATCAAAAAAATATTTTTTGTGTTTCTTGCTTTAGTCATGTGTCATGTTATAAGTTTGGTGTCAATTGCATATTCATCTTGCATTTTTTCGAAAATTCATGCATTCATAGTGTTCTTCATGATCTTCAAGTTGTTCTTGGTAAGTCTTCTTATTTGATCTTGATGTTTTCTTGTTTTGCATCTTTTCTTGTTTTTCATATGCATTCTTGCATCCATAGAGTCTAAACATGAGAGATTTCTAAGTTCGCTGTCTTGCATGTTTTCTTTGCATATAAAAATTTTCAAAAATAAGTCTTGATGTTCATCATGACATTCAAAGTGTTCTTGGTGTTCATCTTGACATTCATAGTGTTCTTGCATGCATTCATTGTTTTGATCCAAAATTTTCATGCATTGAGTCTTTTTCATGTTTTTCTCTCTCATCATTAAAATTTCAAAAATCAAAAAAATATCTTCCCCTTTTTCTTCTCATAAATTCGAAAATTAGATTTGACTTTTTCAAAAAATTTTAAAATCCAATTGTTTCTTATGAGTCAAATCAAATTTTCAATTTAAAAATCTTATCTTTTTCAAAAATCAAATTTTTTTCATTTTTCTTAGTTATTTTCGAAAATTTTAAAAAATATTTTTCAAAAATCTTTTTCTTATCTTTATCTCCTAATTTTCGAAAATAACATCATCAATTAATGTTTTGATTCAAAAAATTTCAAGTTTGTTACTTACTTGTTAAGAAAGATTCAAACTTTGAGTTCTAGAATCATATTTTGTGATTTCTTGTGAATCAAGTCATTAATTGTGATTTTAAAGATCAAATATTTTTCAAAACTAATTTCAATCATATCTTTTCAAAAATATCTTTCTATCTTATCGTTTTCAAAATCATATCCTTTTTCAAAAATTTGATTTTAAAATATCCTTTCTAACTTCTTATCTTCTTATCTTTTCAAAATTGATTTTCAAATTTGTTTCAACTAACTAACTAACTTTTTGTTTGTTTCTCATCTTTTTCAAAACCACCTAACTAACTCTCTCTCTCTAATTTTCGAAAATATCTTCCCTCTTTTTCAAAAATTCTTTTTAATTAACTAATTATTTTAATTTTTGATTTTAATTTTCGAAAATTACTAACCTTTTTCAAAAACTATTTTCGAAAATCACTAACTCTTTTTCAAAAATTATTTTCGAAAATTCTCCTTCTCTCTCATCTCCTTCTATTTTATTTATTCATCTACTAACATCTCTCCCTCACTCCCCAAAAATCCGAACCCTCTCTTCCATCTGTGTTCGAATTTTTTCTTTTTCTTTTCTTCTACTCATACAGGGACCTCTATACTGTGGTAAAAAGGACCCCTATTATTATTATTTTTCTTGTTCTCTTCTCTTTCTTATGAGCAGGAACAAGAAAAAAGGCATTCTTGTTGAAGCTGATCCAGAACCTGAAAGGACTCTGAAGAGAAAACTAAGAGAAGCTAAATTACAACAATCTAGAGATAACCTTATTGAAAATTTCGAACAAGTAAAGGAGATGGCAGCCGAACCCAACAACAATAATGCAAGGAGAATGCTTGGTGACTTTACTGCACCTTATTCCNACTTCTGAGAGGAATCCTGTAAGTAATGGGACGCCTATGAAGAAGGGAGTTCTTGAAATTGATACTCTGAATGCCATATTATCTCAGAATAAAATATTGACTCAGCAAGTCAATATGATTTCTCAGAGTCTGAATGGAATGAAAGTTGCATCCAACAGTACTCAAGAGGCATCTTCTGAAGAAGAAGCTTATGATCCTGAAAACCCTGTAATAGCAGAGGTAAATTATATGGGTGAACCTTATGGAAACACATATAACCCATCATGGAGAAATCATCCAAATTTCTCATGGAAGGATCAAAAGCCTCAACAAGGCTTTAATAATGGTGGAAGAAATAGGTTTAACAATAGTAAACCTTTTCCATCATCCACTTAGCAACAGACAGAGAACTCTGAACAAAATACCTCTAATTTAGCAAACATAGTCTCTGATCTATCTAAGGCCACTGTGAGTTTCATGAATAAAACAAGGTCTTCCATTAGAAATTTAGAAGCACAAGTGGGCCAACTGAGTAAAAGGATCACTGAAATCCCTCCTAGTACTCTCCCAAGCAATACAGAAGAAAATCCAAAAGGAGAGTGTAAGGCCATTGAATTAATCACCATGGCCGAACCTGTGAAGGAAGGAGAGGACGTGAATCCCAAGGAGGAAGACCTCCTGGGACGTCCAGTGATCAATAAGGAGTTTCCCTCTGAGGAACCAAAGGAATCTGAGACTCATCTAGAGACCATAGAGATTCCATTGAACCTCCTTATGCCATTCATGAGCTCTGATGAGTATTCCTCTTCTGAAGAGAATAAGGATGTTACTGAAGAGCAAGCTGCCAAGTTTCTTGGTGCAATCATGAAGCTGAATGCCAAATTATTTGGTATTGAGACTTGGGAAGATGAACCTCCCTTGTTCACCAATGAACTAAGTGATCTGGATCAACTGAGATTGCCTCAGAAGAAACAGGATCTTGGAAAGTTCGTAATACCTTGTACCATAGGCAACATGATCTTTGAAAAGGCTCTGTGTGACCTTGATTCAGGGATAAACCTCATGCCCCTCTCTGTAATAGAGAAACTGGGAATCTATGGGGTGCAAACCACTAAAATCTCATTAGAGATGGCAGACAATTCAAGAAAATAGGCTTATGGGCAAGTAGAGGACGTGTTAGTAAAGGTTGAAGGCCTTTACATCCCTGCTGATTTCATAGTCCTAGATATTGGGGAAGGATGAGGATGAATTCATCATCCTTGGAAGACCCTTCCTAGCCACAACAAGAGCTGTGATTGATGTGGATAGAGGAGAATTGATCCTTCAATTAAATGAGGACAACCTTGCGTTTAAAACTCAAGGATCTCTCTCTGTACCCATGGAGAGGAAGCACAGTAAGCTTCTCTCATTGCAGAGTCAACCAGAGCCCCCACAGTCAAACTCTAAGTTTGGTGTTGGGAGGCCACAACCAAACTCTAAGTTTGGTGTTGAACTCCCATATCCAAACTCTAAGTTTGGTGTTGGGGAGTCTCAACAATACTCTGAACATCTGTGAGGCTCCATGAGAGCCCACTGTCAAGCTATTGACATTAAAGAAGTGCTTGTTGGGAGGCAACCCAATTTCTATCTAATTTTATTTTTCTTGTTCTTTCATGTTTTATTAGGTTCATGATCATGTGGAGTCACAAAATAAATATAAAAATTAAAAATAGAATAAAAAACAGCAGAAGAAAAATCACACCCTGGAGGAAGACCTTACTAGCGTTTAAACGCCAGTAAGAAGCACCTGGCTGGCGTTCAACGCCAGAACAGAGTATGGCTCTGGCGCTGAACGCCCAAAATGGGCAGCATCTGGGCGTTTGAACGCCAGAATTGCACCCTGGAGAAGAGCTGGCGCTGAACGCCCAGAACAAGCATGGTTCTGGCGTTCAACGCCAGAAATGGGCAACAAATGGGTGTTCAACGCCCAAAACAAGCACCAATCTGGCGCTGAACGCCCAGAGTTGTGTGCAAAGGCATTTTACATGCCTAATTTGGTGCAAGGTTGTAAATCCTTGAACACCTCAGGATCTGTGGACCCTACAGGATCACCTCAGGATCTGTGGACCCCACAGGATCCCCACCTACCTCCACTCACTTCTTCTCACCCCTCTTTCACACAATCCCATAAACACTCTTCCCCAAAACGCTTCACCAATCACCTCAATCTCTCTTCCCTATCACCACTTCACCACTCACATCCATCCACTCTTCCCCATAAACCTACCTTATAAACTCCACCTACCTTCAAAATTCAAAATCAATTTCCCACCCAACCCACCCTAAATGGCCGAACCTAACCCCCCTCCCTTCCCTATATAAAGCTCTCCATTCTGCCTCAAATTCACACAACACAACCCTCTCTTCCCCTTCTTGACCGAAACACATCTCCCTCTCCCTCTCCTCCATTTCTTCTTCTTCTTCATCTATTCTTTCTTTTCTTGCTCGAGGGCGAGCAAAATTCTAAGTTTGGTGTGGTAAAAGCATAAGCTTTTTGTTTTTTCATCACCATTGATGGCACCTAAGACCGGAGAATCCTCTAGAAAAGGGAAAGGGAAGACAAAAGCTTCCACCTCCGACTCATGGGAGATGGAAAGATTCATCTCCAAAGCTCATCAAGACCACTTCTATGATGTTGTGGCCAAGAAGAATGAGTATCCGGAGATTTGACATGAAATCCAAAGAAGAGGTTGGGAAGTTCTAACAAAACCCATCCAACAAGTCGGCATCCTAATGGTTCAAGAGTTTTATGCCAATGCATGGATCACTAGAAACCATGATCAAAGTAAGAACCCGGACCCAAAGAATTATCTCACCATGGTTCGGGGGAAATACTTAGATTTTAGTCCGGAAAATGTGAGGTTGGCGTTTAACTTGCCTATGATGCAAGGAGATGCACGCCCCTACACTAGAAGGGTCAACTTTAATCAAAGGTTGGACCAAGTCCTCATGGACATTTGTGTGGAAGGAGCTCAATGGAAGATTGACTCCAAAGGCAAGCCGGTTCAACTAAGAAGACTGGACCTCAAGCCTGTAGCTAGAGGATGGTTGGAGTTCATACAACGCTCCATCATCCCCACTAGCAACCGATCCGAAGTTACTGTGGATCGGGCCATCATGATTCATAACATCATGATTAGAGAGGAAGTAGAAGTTCATGAAGTCATCTCCCTTGAACTCTACAAAATAGCCGAAAAGTCCTCCCCCATGGCAAGGCTAGCTTTTCCTCATCTTATTTGCCATCTATGTTATTCAGCTGGAGCTTTCATAGAAGGAAACATTCCCATTGAGGAAGAGAAGCCCATCACTAAGAAAAAGATGGAGCAAGCAAGAGAGCCCATTCATGGAGCTCAAGAGGCGCATGAAGCTCATCACCATGAGATCCCGGAGATGCCTCAAATGCATTTTCCTCCACAAAACTATTGGGAGCAAATCAACACCTCCCTAGGAGAATTAAGTTTCAACATGGGGCAACTAAGGGTGGAACATCAAGAGCACTCCATCACCCTTCATGAAATTAGAGAAGATCAAAAAGCAATGAGGGAGGAGCAATAAAGTCAAGGAAGAGACATAGAAGAGCTCAAGGACATCATTGGTTCCTCAAGAAGGAAATGCACCCATCACTAAGGTGGACTCATTCCTTGTTCTTACTTTCTCTGTTCTTCGTTTTCTCTATGTTAAGTGCTTATCTATGTTTGTGTCTTCATTACATGATCATTAGTATTTAGTAACTATGTCTTAAAGTTATGAATGTCCTATGAATCCATCACCTCTCTTAAATGAAAAATGTTTTAATTCAAAAGAACAAGAAGTACATGAGTTTCGAATTTATCCTTGAACATAGTTTAATTATATTGATGTGGTGACAATACTTTTTATTTTCTGAATGAATGCTTGAACAGTGCATATGTCTTTTGAAGTTGTTGTTTAAGAATGTTAAATATGTTGGCTCTTGAAAGAATGATGACAAGGAGACATGTTATTTGATAATCTGAAAAATCATAAAAATGATTCTTGAAGCAAGAAAAAGCAGCAAAGAACAAAGCTTGCAGAAAAAAAGAAAATAAAAAAATAGGCGAAAAAAAATATATAGAAAGAAAAAGAAAAAGCAAGTAGAAAAAGCCAAAAGCTCTTAAAACCAAGAGGCAAGAGCAAAAAGCCAATAACCCTTAAAACCAAAAGGCAAGGGCAAATAAAAAGGATCCCAAGGCTTTGAGCATCAGTGGATAGGAGGGCCTAAAGGAATAAAATCCTGGTCTAAGCGGCTAAACCAAGCTGTCCCTAACCATGTGCTTGTGGCGTGAAGGTGTCAAGTGAAAACTTGAGACTGAGCAGTTAAAGTCAAGGTCCAAAGCAAAAAAAAAGAGTGTGCTTAAGAACCCTGGACACTTTAATTGGGGACTTTAGCAAAGTTGGGTCACAATCTGAAAAGGTTCACCCAATTATGTGTCTGTGGCATTTTGTATCCGGTGGTAATACTGGAAAATATAGTGCTTAGGGCCATGGCCAAGACTCATAAAATAGCTGTGTTCAAGAATCATCATACTGAACTAGGAGAATCAATAACACTATCTGAACTCTGAGTTCCTATAGATGCCAATCGTTCTGAACCTCAATGGATAAAGTGAGATGCCAAAACTATTCAAAAGGCAAAAAGCTTCAAGTCCCGCTCATCTGATTGGAGCTATGTTTCATTGATAGTTTGGAATTTATAGTATATTCTCTTCGTTTTATCCTATTTGATTTTCAGTTGCTTGGGGACAAGCAACAGTTTAAGTTTGGTGTTGTGATGAGCGGATAATTTATACGCTTTTTGGCACTGTTTTTAGTATGTTTTTAGTAGAATCTGGTTACTTTTAGGGATGTTTTCATTAGTTTTTATGTTAAATTTACATTTCTGGACTTTACTATGAGTTTGTGTGTTTTTCTGTGATTTCAGGTATTTTCTTGCTGAAATTGAAGGACTTGAGCAAAAAAATCAGATTTAGAGGTTGAAGAAGGACTGTTGATGCTGTTGGATTCTGACCTCCCTGCACTCAAAGTGGAATATCTGGAGCTACAGAACTCAACATGGCGCGCTTCTAATTGCGTTGGAAAGTAGACATCCAGGGCTTTCCAGCAATGTATAATAGTCCATACTTTGGCCGAGTTTAGACGACGTAAAAGGGCGTTGAACGCCAGTTCTACGCTGCTGTCTGGAGTTAAACGCCAGAAACAAGTCACAAACCAGAGTTGAACGCCAGAAATACGTTACAATCTGGCGTTCAACTCCAGAAAGAGCCTCTGCACGTGTAACATTCAAGCTCAGTCCAAGCACGCACCAAGTGGGCCCCAGAAGTGGATTTATGCATCAATTACTTACTTCTGTAAACCCTAGTAAGTAGTTTAGTATAAATAGGACTTTTTACTATTGTATTAGACATCTTTTGATTATATTTTGATCTATTGATCACGTTTGGTGGGCTGGCCATTCGGCCATGCTGACCCTCTCTTCACTTATGTATTTTCAAACGGTAGAGTTTCTACACTCCATAGATTAAGGTGTGGAGCTCTGCTGTTCCTCAAAGAGTAATACAAAGTACTACT
>NC_029789.2:109605671-109619254 GCF_000816755.2 Arachis ipaensis
CATGCAGTGACAGCGCATCGGACCATTTTCCAGAGAGGATTAAAAGTAGCCATTGACAATGGTGATGTCCTTACATAAAGCAAGTCATGGAAAGGAGTAAGACTGATTGGATGAAGACAGCAGGAAAGCAGAGATTCAGAGGAACGAAAGCATCTCTATAGGCTTATCTGAAATTCTCACCAATGAATTACATAAGTGTTTCTATCCTTATTTTATGTTTACTTATTATTTAATTTCAAAAACTCCATAACTATTTTATATCCGCCTGACTGAGATTTACAAGGTGACCATAGCTTGCTTCATACCAACAATCTCCGTGGGATCGACCCTTACTCACGTAGGGTTTATTACTTGGACGACCCAGTGCACTTGCTGGTTAGTTGTGCGAAGTTGTGATAAAAAGTTGAGATTACAATTGAGTGTACCATGTTGATGGCGCCATTGATGATCACAATTTCGTGCACCAGCTAGTAAAGGTTAAAGGTCTTTACATCCCTTCTAATTTCATAATCCTAGACACTGGAAAGGATGAGGATGAATCCATCATCCTTGGAAGACCCTTCTTAGCCACAGCAAGAGCTGTGATTGATGTGGACAGAGGAGAATTGATCCTTCAACTGAATGAGGACTACCTTGTATTTAAAACTCAAGGATCTCCTTCTGTAACCATGGAGAGGAAGCATGAAGAGCTTCTCTCATTGCAGAGTCAACCAAAGCCCCCACAGTCAAACTCTAAGTTTGGTGTTGGGAGGCCACAACCAAACTCTAAGTTTGGTGTTGAACCCCCACATTCAAACTCTAAGTTTGGTGTTGGGAGGTTCGAACCTTGCTCTGATTATCTGTGAGGCTCCATGAGAGCTCACTGTCAAGCTATTGACATTAAAGAAGCGCTTGTTGGGAGGCAACCCAATGTTATTTAATTATATTTATTTATTTTCTATTGTTATTTTATGTTTTCTCTAGGTTGATGATCATGTGAAGTCACAAAAACTACTGAAAAAATCAAAAACAGAATGAAAAATAGAATAGAAAACAGCACACCCTAGAGGAGAGCAGTCTGGCGTTTAAACACCAGAAACAAGCATCTGTCTGGCGTTTAACGCCAGAAACAGGCACCAAGCTGGCGTTTAACGCCAGAAACAAGCATCTACCTGGCGTTAAACGCCAGAAACAAGCAACAATTGGGCGTTTAATGCCAGAAACAGGCAGCAGTCTGGCGTTAAACGCCAGGATTGCATGTATAGGGCGTTTTACACGTCTAAAAGGTGCAGGGATGGAAAATCCTTGACACCTCAGGATCTGTGGACCCCACAGGATCCCCACCTACCCTTCTTCTCTCCTCTTCACACATTTTCATAACACTCTTCCCCAAATACCCCTCACCAATCAACTCAATCACTCTTCCCCATCACCTTTTCACCACTCATAGCCATCCTCTCTTCCCCAAAAACCCTACCTACCTTCAAATTCAAACTAATTTCCCTTCTAAACCCAACCCTAATGGCCGAAAATTTACCCTCCCCCTACTCCTACATAAACCCCTCATTCCTTCTTCATTTTCACACAACACAACCCTAAATTCACCCTTGGCCGAAACAACCTCTCTCTCCCTCTCCTCCATTTTCTTCTTCTTCTACCATTTTTCATTCTTCTTTTGCTCGGGGACGAGCAAATATTTTAAGTTTAGTGTGGTAAAAAGCATAGCTTTTTGTTTTTCCATAACCATTAATGGCACCTAAGGCCAGAGAAACCTCTAGAAAGAGGAAAGGGAAGGCAATTGCTTCCACCTCTGAGTCATGGGAGATGGAGAGATTCATCTCAAAGGTCCATCAAGACCACTTCTATGAAGTTGTGGCCAAGAAGAAAGTGATCCCTGAGGTTCCTTTCAAGCTCAAAAAGAATGAGTATCCGGAGATCCGACTTGAGATCCAAAGGAGAGGTTGGGAAGTTCTCACCAACCCCATTCAACAAGTCGGGATCCTAATGCTTCAAGAGTTCTATGCAAATGCATGGATCACTAGGAACCATGATCAAAGTGTGAACCCAAATCCAAAGCATTGGCTTACTATGGTTCGGGGGAAATACTTAGATTTTAGTCCGGAAAATGTAAGGCTGGCGTTCAACTTGCCAATGATGGAAGAGAACGCATGCCCCTACACAAGAAGGGTCAACTTTGATCAAAGGTTGGACCAAGTCCTCATAGACATATGTGAGGAAGGATCTCAATGGAAAATTGACTCAAGAGGCAAGCCGGTTCAATTAAGAAGGCATGACCTCAAACCAGTGGCTAGGGGATGGCTAGAGTTCATTCAACGCTCAATCATTCCTACTAGTAACTAGTCTGAAGTTACTATAGACCGGGCCATCATGATCCATAGTATCATGATTGGAGAAGAGGTGGAAGTTCATGAGATTATACCTCAAGAACTCTACAAGGTGGCTGACAAGTCCTCCACTTGGGCAAGGTTACCATTTCTTCACCTCATTTGCCACCTCTGTAATTCGGCTGGAATTGACATAGAGGGAGACATCCTCATTGAAGAGGACAAGCCCATCACTAAGAAAAGGATGGAGCAAATAAGAGATCATGGACCTCAACATGAGCATGAGGAAATTTCTCACCATGAAATCCCTGAGATGCCTCAGAGGATGCACTTTCCTCCACAGAATTATTGGGAGCAAATCAATACTTCCCTAGGAGAATTAAGATCCAACATGGGACAACTAAGGGTGGAGCACCAAGAGCACTCCATCATCCTCCATGAAATTAGAGAAGATCAAAGAGCTATGAGGGAGGAGCAAGAAAGACAAGAAAAAGACATAGGGGAGCTCAAGAGCACCATTGGTTCTTCAAGGAGAGGAAGACGCCACCCTCACTAAGGTGGACTCATTCCTTAATCCCCTTGTCTATTTATTTTCTATTTTTCGGTTTTTGAGCCTTATGTGTTATTTATGTTTGTGCTTTTACTACATGATCATTAGTGTCTAAGTGTCTATGCCTTAAAGTTATGAATATGAATCCATCACCTCTCTTGAATGAAAAATGATTTAATTACAAAAGAACAAGAAGTACATGGTTTCGAATTCATCCTTAAAACTAGTTTAATTATTTTGATGTGGTGACAATACTTTTTGTTTTCTGAATGAATGCTTGAACAGTGCATATGTCTTTTGAAGTTGATGTTTATGAATGTTAAATATGTTGGCTCTTGAAGAATAGGGAAAAAGGAGACATGTTATTTGATAATCTGAAAAATCATAAAAATGATTCTTGAAGCAAGAAAAAGCAATGAATACAAAAGCTTGCAGAAAAAAAAGCGAAAAAAAAACAAGAAAAAGAAAAAGACAAAGCAAGCAGAAAAAGCCAAAAGCTCTTTAAACCAAAAGGCAAGAGCAAAAAGCCAATAGCCCTTAGAACCAAAGGGCAAGGGTAAATAAAAAGGATCCAAGGCTTTGAGCATCAGTGGATAGGAGGGCCTAAAGGAATAAAATCCTGGCCTAAGCGGCTAAACCAAGCTGTCCCTAACCATGTGCTTGTGGCGTGAAGGTGTCAAGTGAAAACTTGAGATTGAGCGGTTAAAGTCAAGGTCCAAAGCAAAAACAGAGTGTGCTTAAGAACCCTGGACACCTCTAATTGGGGACTTTAGCAAAGCTGAGTCACAATCTGAAAAGGTTCACCCAATTATGTGTATGTGGCATTTATGTATCCGGTGGTAATACTGGAAAACAAAGTGCTTAGGGCCACGACCAAGACTCATAAAGTAGCTGTGTTCAAGAATCAACATACTGAACTAGGAGAATCAATAACACTATCTGAATTCTAAGTTTCTATAGATGCCAATCATTCTGAACCTCAATGGATAAAGTGAGATGCCAAAACTATTCAAGAGGCAAAAAGCTACAAGTCCCGCTCATCTGATTGGAGCTAAGTTTAATTGATATTTTGGAATTTATAGTATATTCTTTTCTTTTTATCCTATTTGATTTTCAGTTGCTTGGGGACAAGCAACAATTTAAGTTTGGTATTGTGATGAGCGGATAATTTATACGCTTTTTGGCATTGTTTTTACATAGTTTTTACTATGATTTAGTTAGTTTTTAGTATATTTTTATTAGTTTTTAATTAAAATTCACATTTCTGGACTTTACTATGAGTTTGTGTGTTTTTCTGTGATTTCAGGTATTTTCTGGCTGAAATTGAGGGACTTGAGCAAAAATCAGATTCAGAGGTTGAAGAAGGACTGCAGATGTTGTTGGATTCTGACCTCCCTACACTCAAAGTAGATTTTCTGGAGCTACAGAACTCCAAATGGCGCGCTCTCAATTGCGTTAGAAAGTAGACATCCAGAGATTTCCAGAAATATATAATAGTCCATACTTTGCCTAAGTTTAGACGATGCAAACTGGCGTTGAATGCCAGTTCCATGCTGCATTCTGGAGTTAAACGCCAGAAATAGGTTGCAAAGTGGAGTTAAACGCCAGAAACAGGTTACAAACTGGCGTTCAACTCCAAGATAAGCCTCTACACGTGTAAAGCTCAATGCTCAGCCCAAGCACACACCAAGTGGGCCCCAGAAGTGGATTTCTGCATCATTTACTTATCTCTGTAAACCCTAGTAACTAGTTTAGCATAAATAGGACTTGTTACTATTGTATTTACATCTTTTGATCATCTTTGGATTATCTTTTGATCCTTTGATCACGTTTAGGGGGCTGGCCATTCGGCCATGCCTGGACCTTATCACTTATGTATTTTCAACGATAGAGTTTCTACACTCCATAGATTAAGGTATGGAGCTCTGCTGTTCCTCATGAATTAATACAAAGTACTACTATTTTTCTATTCAATTCAAGCTTATTCCTTCTCTAAGATATCCATTCGCACCCAAGAACAGGATGAATGTGATGATTATGTGACGCTCATCATCATTCTCACCCATAAACGCGTGCCTGACAAACACTTCCGTTCTACATGCAAACAAGCTAGAATGAGTATCTCTTAGATATCTAATACAGAGGACCGAGTCCGAGATATTAGAATCTTCGTGGTATAAGTTAGAACCCATGGACGGCCATTCTTGAGATCCGGAAAGTCTAAACCTTGTCTGTGGTATTCCGAGTAGGATCTGGGAAGGGATGGCTGTGACGAGCTTCAAACTCACGAGTGCTGGGGGTAGTGACAGACGCAAAAGGATAGGAAATCCTATTCCAGTATGATCGAGAACTGACAGATGATTAGCCATGCAGTGACAGCGCATTGGACCATTTTCACAGTGAGGATGGGATGTAGCCATTGACAACGGTGATGCCCTACATAAAGCTTGCCATGGAAAGGAGTAGGAATGATTGGATGAAGACAGCAGGAAAGCAGAGGTCCAGGAGGAACGAAAGCATCTCTATACGCTTATCTGAAATTCTCACCAAAGAATTACATAAGTACCTCTATCTTTATTTTACGTTTTATTTATCTTTTTATTATCAATTCACCATAACCATTTGAATTCGCCTGACTGAGATTTACAAGGTGACCATAGCTTGCTTCAGGCCGACAATCTCCGTGGGATCGACCCTTACTCACGTAAGGTTTATTACTTGGACGACCCAGTGCACTTGCTGGTTAGTTGTACGAAGTTGTGATAAAGAGTTGAGATTACAATTGTGCCTACCAAGTTGTTGGCGACATTGATGATCACAATTTCGTGCACCAAGCTCCCCAAAACCTTTATGTGAATCTGGGATCACGTTCTGACACTATGATCGATGGCATACCGTGCAACCTTACTATCTCCCTTATGTACAACCTTGCTATCTCCCTTATGTACAACCTTGCTAACTCCTCCCTTATGTACAACCTTGCTAACTCCCACGATCACCCAAATCGCATCAAATCCCGACCTAGTCCTCGGTAAATCGGTCACAAAATCCAACGCGATTCCTTCCCACTTCCACTGAGGAATCTCAAGTGGCTGTAGCATTCCTGACGGTTTTTGATACTCTATCTTCACCTTCTAACACATCAGACACTTTGAGACATATTCCCCCACATCATTCTTCATACCAGGCCACCAGAACATAGCCTTCAGATCATGGTACATCTTAGTACTCCCAGGGTGAATCGAAAACCCGCTCTTGTGCACTTCTCTTAATATATCTTGCCGTAAAGTCCCAACATCTGGCACAATGATCCTACCCTTGAATCTCCACAATCCATCTTGATCCCATGACACTCTCCACTGCTTCCTGATGAGTTGAAAATTGATGTCGATTTGGATTTTCTCTCTCAAAAATAGGATCACTTCGTTGTAAGTATAGCCAAATCAACAACTAACTATCAACATCAAATTTAGATCAAAAGATAGTCACAATTCAAAACACAATTACCGAGAGTATTTAGCTCCCGAGTCGTCTTCCCTAGGATTTGCAATGAAATGTCATATCATTAGCTATGAGGGAATTGGGGGTTGTGAATGCAAGAGAGAGCAAGTAATGTAAATGGCAAGAAAGTAACTTAGCATGCAAGGAATTAAATGGAAGCAAGTAAAAGCAATGAAAATAGAAATTAAATTCTAAAAAGGACTCTTGGCAAGAAGTGGGTAATCTAGGTTTCTTATCCTAGTTGTGGACCACAAATAAGACAATTGTGTGGAAATAATCCCAATTAGTCAATCCCACTTGAGAATTAGTCAAAAGGGCGTAATTGATTCCAATCCCTAAGTCCTAAGTCAACACTAGTGGGTCACTTAGAGTCAAAGGAAACCAAACCAATTAACAATCCTCACACGATGCAGAATAGACATCCACAACTCAATTCCACCTAAACATCCAATTTCTCAACCAAGAGTGTGAAAACTAATCATGCAAGGAATTATACATCAAAGCAATAAAAGTCAAAAGCAATAAAATGCAAGGGAAGGAAACTTCAAAAGCAAGAAAACATCTTGGCAAGTAATTGAGAGCTAAGGTTACCAATCCTAGCCATTAACCACAAACACATGATGATTATGAAGAGTTAATCCTACTTAGTCAACCTTACATCGAAGATAAGTCAAATAGGCATAGTTAATTTCAATCCCAAAGTCCTATGTCAACACTAATGGGTCACACAGAGTCAAGGGAGACCAAATCAACTAACTACTCTAATATATCAAACAAGAATGGACATCAATGACTCAAGGGTTACCAAAGTCATCAATTCCAAGCCAAGAGTGAAGAAAAACTATGTAGAAACTAAGCCAAGTATTTTATCAAACACTTGGTGTGCATGAAAATAAAATAATATTAAATTGCATTAAAAATAAAATCTAAAATACCAAAAGCAAGAAAATGACAAACCCAACTAAAGAGAGCAATAAATGACATGGAAACATAAATTTGCATTAATTAGAATTAAAATAACAAAAGTGTTCATAACATGAAAATTGACGTAAAAGAGAAAATAACATAAAAGATGAAGAAGATAAAGACAAGAAAGCATAGAAACATAAATGAAACTACCCTAAAACAAGAATTAAATGCTGAAATTAAATGAAATTAAACTAAACCTAACCTAATTCTAGAGAGAGGGGGAGCTTCTCTCTCTAGAAACTAAGAAAAAAGCATGTAAAAGCTAAACCTAATTGCCCACCCTTGTTTCCACTTGAATTGGGGTTGAAATAGCTTCAGAAATGGATTGGACTGGGTTTTGGAAGCCCAGAATTTGCCCCGAACAATTTGCATTAATGAGCTCATGTGATTCGGGTCACGTGTACGCATGGGTCACGTGTACGCGTCGCCGAGCAACATTCACTTCCACGCGTATGCGTAAGTCACGCGTACGCGTCGCTCACAAATCTTCCTTGTGCGTGCGCACGCATACTTGTGCGTACGCACGGGTGCTGGAACTTCCAAACTCCATTTCTTCATGGTTTTTTCCCTTTTACATGCTCTTTTTCTCACTTCTTCAACCGATGCTTGCCTTGGGAACCTGAAATCACTTAGCAAACACATCAAGGCATCAAATGGGATTAAAGTGTATAAAATTTAGCAATTAAAAGGCCTAAAAAGCATGTTTTCACTTTCAAGCACAATTTAGAAAGAAATCATGAAACTATGCTATTTCCTTGAATAAGTGCAAGAAAAGTTGATGAAATCCACCCAAATAAAGCAAATAAATATCATAAAATGTGGATTCATCACATCCCCATACTTAAACAATAGCATGTTGATGAGCGGATATTTTATACGCTTTTTGGGGTTAATTTCATGTAGTCTTTAGGATATTTTAGTTAAGTTTTTAGTATATTTTCATTAGTTTCTAGGAAAAATTCATATTTCTGGACTTTACTATGAGTTTGTGTGCTTTTCTGTAATTTCAGGTATTTTCTGGCTGAAATTGAGGGAGCTGAGCAAAACTCTGATTCGGGCTGAAAAAGGATTGCTGATGCTGTTGGATTCTGACCTCTCTGCACTCGGAATGGATTTTCTGGAGCTACAGGAGTTCAATTGGTGCGCTTCCAATTGCGTTGGAAAGTAGACATCCAGGGCTTTCCAGCAATATATAATAGTTCATACTTTGCTCAAGGATAGATGACGTAAACTGGCGTTCAACGCCAGTTCCATGTTGTAGTCTAGCGTCCAGCGCCAGAAACAGGTTACAAGTTGGAGTTCAATGCCAAAAACAAGTTACAACCTGGCGTTGAACGCCCAAAACAGCCCAAGCACGTGAGAAGCTTTAGTCTCAGCCCCAGCACACACCAAGTGGGTCCCAGAAGTGGATTTCTGCACTATCTATCATAGTTTACTCATTTTCTGTAAACCTAGGTTACTAGTTTAGTATTTAAACAACTTTTAGAGATTTATTTTGTATCTCATGACATTTTAGATTTGAAATTTGTACCTTTTGGCAGCATGAGTCTCTAAACCCCATTGTTGGGGGTGAGGAGCTCTGTAGCGTCTCGATGAATTAATGCAAGTACTTCTATTTTCCATTCAAACATGCGTGTTCCTATCTAAGATATTCATTCGCGCTTAATTATGGAGAAGGTGATGATCCATTACACTCATCACCTTCCTCAACCCATGAACGTGTGCATGACAACCACCTCCGTTCTATATTAGATTGAATGAGTATCTCTTAGATTCCATAATCAGAATCTTCGTGGTATAAGCTAGAATTGATGGCGTCATTCAGGAGAATCCGGAAAGTCTAAATCTTGTATGTGGTATTCCGAGTAGGATTTTGGGATTAGATGACTGTGACAGGCTTCAAACTCGCGAGTGGTGGGTGTAGTGACAGACGCAAAAGGATAGTAAATCCTATTCCAGTATGATCGAGAACCTCTAGATGATTAGCCGTGCTGTGACAGAGCATTTGGACCATTTTCACTGAGGAGATGGGAAGTAGCCATTGACAACGGTGACACCTTACATAGAGCTTGCCATGGAAGGAACTTTGCACTTTTGCATGCATGAGGGAAGAGGAATACAAGAGAAAAGCTGAAATTCAGAAGACAAAGCATCTCCAAAACCCCAATATATTCTCCATTACTGCATAATAAGTATTTATTTCATACTCTCTTATTTTTCGTAATTCAATTTGATAAGTGAATTATTTTTCTGACTAAGAGTTACAAGATAACCATAGATTGCCTCAAGCCAACAATCTCCGTGGGATTCGACCCTTACTCACGTAAGGTATTACTTGGACGACCCAGTGCACTTGCTGGTTAGTTGTGTGGAATTACATAGTGTGAAGTAATTTTCGTGCACCACATGTCCTCATGCTAAATGCAAGAAGGAAACAAGGGGTATTATTTGATGACATAGTAAAATCCAAACAGCTCCATATCATTCCACATGAAATCTACTTATGAAAGAGATTAAGATTAGAAAGTTTTATAATCTATCATTCACTATGAGTGCATCGAGATATTTAAAAAAAATTGGCAAGATCTTAACTTTCATTTGGATTTTGATTTATGGCCCTGTTAGCAATAAAGGAAGTAAGGGATGTAATTGTTACGTTGGTAACATAAAGAGTATAAATTTCAAAACACTAATCTAAGTAAATTTTGCAAGAAGTTTTGCTCTTTTTACTAAGGTAAAGAACTTGTCAAATACATGTACTTTCAGGTATTGGGGATAGAGCGTCCATCAATTTTCCTTACATGTCCCGGCAAACTTTTTTCATTGGAAGACAATTATATAGTATCTTTTTCATAGGAAGACAATTATGTAGTACCATAACAAGTGCTATAATTTGCTCCATATACATATTGTTTGGTAGAAATATGTTTCAAAAACTTCCATCGTATCGTTGTTAAGGTTTTATATGCAATTCAATTTCTTTCTTGGAACAAACACTTATAAAAGATAAAAAGGAACATATCAACACCCGTCGACATGGATAGGCCATTATTTTTATACTCTGAAAAGTTATGGCTTTAAAAAAAATATTTCCTATAATGGCCCATGCAGGTCTCGAACCTGCGACCTTCGCATTATTAGCACAACGCTCTAACCAACTAAGCTAATAGGCCAACATATTTTCTTTGCTTTGTTTATCGACATTTATAAAAGTTTTAATTTCCCTGTTAATCCGTGTTAATAAAAGTTTTCATACTCTATTTCTATAAATCATCAGGGTGTATCACAGCACATTAGTGATATCATTATATATCGGTTGGTGGTATTCTAGTATTAGGTGTATTTTGCCCTACTTGATTTGCAAAAAATATCTAGAATCAATATATAAATAATTAACAAATTTGTTTAAAATAGAGCGATATATTCAATGTCTTTGCTTGTGAGAAAATAAAAGTACGTGGATTAGGAAAATTAGAAAAAAATTTATTTGAACATATAAGGAATTTTGTTTAGTTGGTGTCCACTAAAGAATATGATATAAATTTTGCACCTCGTATTGTATTTGAGAGCTTTGCATATTATGTTCAAAAGTGATAGAGCTTTGTATTATGGTGAACAATGCTTAAGATACCATAGAACTTCCCATTTGCTTTTGCGGACTTGACCCATGGAATATCAAGTTACAATGCATAGAAGAAAACGTTTCATGTTGTTCGAACTTTATACCCATGGTTTTGATGCCTAATGTGCTAGCAAAACAACAAATATAGCATAGTTATGGTTCACAAATATGACGTTGTTAAGAAGAAAATGAAATTCGACAAGAATTTTGTTATTACAGTTGAAAAAGATTGTGGCAACTAACTTAACTATAATGATAGCTTTTTAGTATGAAGCAGATATCTAAAATTTGAAGTTGTAAGTGTAATGTGTACTAAATCTTATACTAAAAAGAATATTGTTCATACCCTGGGTCGAGCTAGGCGAGCCGGGTTGGATGAAGACAAAAATGACCGACCTCTTACAAAGGTTGGTCGACACCGACCTCTTCCTAAAGAGCTCGGCCAAATTGCTATAAGGGCCCAAGTATGCCCAAAGCAGAAGATCACAGCCCACCTAAAGGCGACTGGCCAAAGATAAGGGGACTCACCCACAAAAGCTAGGATAAGATAACTAACTTATCTCAAGGGAGGTCTGCCACACTACTATAAATACACTGGAGCACCCAGGTTTAACTCAAACTCTGATTCTAAACAAAAAACCTTCTCAAAGCCCATGCTAACTTAAGCATCGGAGTCTCTTGCAGGTACCACCACCCTCCGGTCATCAAGGATCAGTAACATCTCAAGGCTCAGCAAGTCGGACACGACAGCTCCGGCAACAACAGCAGATCTCCTCCGAGATCGACCTTCAGTTTCAGGTAACCATCGGAACTTTGGCACCGTTGCCGGGGAAGCTGGAAGTCATCCCATCATCATGGAGGACAACCTTGACAATGATCACAACTCTGGATTGGAGGACAGAACGCCGCATAAGAACACGGATACCATACCAAAGGATACACCTCAAAATAAAGGAGATAAACAACCCCAAAACACTGAAATCTTGGAAGCTATCCGTGAGCAACAACATTGACTTAAACAACTTGAACAAGAAGCCGACCGGCAGCGGGAGGCCAAGCGAGACCTTCGGAGAGAAACAAGATGGCGTTGAGAGCTGGAGGAGAAGCTCCTAAAGCTCGAAGCTGATCTCAAAACTAAGACCGCTCGATCCAGCCACGAAGATAGTCCCCATGGTGCACGAAATTGTGATCTCAGGAAACGGCGCCAGAAACTCTGTACGCACGTCTTAATAAATCGTTTTTCATTCACAACTCCGATACAACTAACTAGCAAGTGCACTGGGTCGTCCAAGTAATAAACCTTACGTGAGTAAGGGTCGATCCCACGGAGATTGTTGGTATGAAGCAAGCTATGGTCACCTTGTAAATCTCAGTCAGGCGGATATAAAATAGTTATGGAGTTTTCGAACATAAATAATAAATAGATAGAAAATAGGGATAGAAACACTTATGTAATTCATTGGTGAGAATTTTAGATAAGCGTATAGAGATGCTTTCGTTCCTCTGAACCTCTGCTTTCCTGCTGTCTTCATCCAATCAGTCTTACTCCTTTCCATGGCTGGCTTTATGTAAGGGTATAGACTATTATATATTGCTGGAAATCCCTAGATGTCTACTTTCCAACGCAATTGGAAGCGCACCATTTTGAGTTTTGTAGCTCCAGAAAATCCACTTTGAGTGCAGGGAGGTCAGAATCCAACAGCATCAGCAGTCCTTCTTCAACCTCTGAATCTGATTTTTGCTCAAGTCCCTCAATTTCAGCCAGAAAATACCTGAAATCACAAAAAAACACACAAACTCATAGTAAAGTCCAGAAATGTGAATTTAACATAAAAACTAATGAAAACATCCCTAAAACTAACTAGATTCTACTAAAAAACACACTAAAAACAATGCCAAAATGCGTATAAATTATCTGCTCATCACAACACCAAACTTAAATTGTTGCTTGTCCTCAGGCAACTGAAAATCAAATAGGATAAAAAGAAGAGAATATACTATAAATTCCAAACTATCAATGAAACATAGCTCCAATTAAATGAGCGGGACTTGTAGCTTTTTGCCTCTTGAATAGTTTTGGCATCTCACTTTATCCATTGAAGTTCAGAATGATTGGCATCTATAGGAACTCAGAGTTCAGATAGTGTTATTGATTCTCCTAGTTCAATATGATGATTCTTGAACACAGCTATTTTATGAGTCTTGGCCGTGGCCCTAAGCACTTTGTTTTCCAGTATTACCACCGGATACATAAATGCCACAGACACATAATTGCGTGAACCTTTTCAGATGGTGACTCAGCTTTGCTAAAGTCCCCAATTAGAGGTGTCCAGGGTTCTTAAGCACACTCTATTTTTGCTTTGGACCTTGACTTTAACCGCTCAGTCTCAAGTTTTCACTTGACACCTACACGCCACAAGCACATGGTTAGGGACAGCTTGGTTTAGCCGCTTAGGCCAGGATTTTATTCCTTTAGGCCCTCCTATCCACTGATGCTCAAAGCCTTGGGATCCTTTTTATTATCCTTGCCTTTTGGTTTTAAGGGCTATTGGCTTTTTGCTCTTGCCTTTTGGTTTTAAGAGCTTTGACTTTTTCTGCTTGCTTTTTCTCTTTTTTT
>NC_029789.2:109621447-109622047 GCF_000816755.2 Arachis ipaensis
GGACTAAAATCTAAGTATTTCCCCCGAACCATTGTAATATAATTCTTTGGGTTTGGGTTCTTACTTTGATCATGGTTCCTAGTGATCCATGCATTGGCATAGAACTCTTGAACCATTAGGATGCCGACTTGTTGGATGGGGTTTGTTAGAACTTCCCAACCTCTTCTTTGGATTTCATGTCAGATCTCCGGATACTCATTCTTTTTGAGCTTGAAAGGGACCTCGGGGATCACCTTTTTCTTGGCCACAACATCATAGAAGTGGTCTTGATGAGCTTTGGAGATGAATCTTTCCATCTCCCATGACTTGGAGGTGGAAGCTTTTGTCTTCCCTTTCCCTTTTCTAGAGGATTTTCCGATCTTATGTGCCATCAATGGTAATGGAAAAACAAAAAGCTTATGCTTTTACCACACCAAACTTAAAATATTGCTCCCCTCGAGCAAGAGAAGAAAGAAGAGATGAAGAAGAAGAAGAAATGGAGGAGAGGGAGAGAGAGATGTGTTTCGGCTAAGAAGGGGAAGAGAGGGTTTTTTGTGTGTGAAAATGAAGAAGAATGGAGAGCTTTATATAGGGAAGGGAGGGGGGTAAGGTTCGGCCATA
>NC_029789.2:109624047-109625921 GCF_000816755.2 Arachis ipaensis
GGGGGTTAAGGTTCGGCCATATAGGGTGGGTTTGGGTGGAAAATTGATTTTGAATTTTGAAGGTAGGTGGAGTTTATGAGGTAGGTTGATGGGGAAGAGTGGATGGATGTGAGTGGTGAAGTGGTGATAGGAAAGAGAGATTGAGGTGATTGGTGAAGAGTTTTGGGGAAGAGTGTTTATGGGATTGTGTGAAAGAGGGATGAGAAGAAGTGAGTGGAGGTAGGTGGGGATCCTGTGGGGTCTACAGATCCTGAGGTGATCCTGTGGGGTCCACAGATCCTGAGGTGTTCAAGGATTTACAACCTTGCACCAAATTAGGCATGCAAAATGCCCTTGCACACAACTCTGGGCATTCAGCGCCAGATTGGTGCTTGTTCTGGGCGTTGAACGCCCATTTGTTGCCCATTTCTGGCGTTGAACGCCAGAACCATGCTTGTTCTGGGCGTTCAGCGCCAACTCTTCTCCAGGGTAAAATTCTGGTGTTCAATCGCCCAGATGCTGCCCATTTTGGGCGTTCAGCGCCAGAACCATGCTCTGTTCTGGCGTTGAACGCCAGCCAGATGCTTCTTACTGGCGTTTAAACGCCAGTAAGGTCTTCCTCCAGGGTGTGATTTTTCTTCTGCTGTTTTTGATTCCGTTTTCAATTTTTATATTTATTTTGTGACTCCACATGATCATGAACCTAATAAAACATGAAAGAACAAGAAAAATAAAATTAGATAAATAAAAATTGGGTTGCCTCCCAATAAGCGCTTCTTTAATGTCAATAGCTTGACAGTGGGCTCTCGTGGAGCCTCACAGATGTTCAGAGCATTGTTGAGACTTCCCAACACCAAACTTAGAGTTTGGTTGTGGCCTCCCAACACCAAACTTAGAGTTTGACTGTGGGGGCTCTCGTTGACTCTGTTTTGAGAGAAGCTTACTGTGCTTCCTCTCCATGTTTACAGAAGGATGTCCTTGAGTTTTAAACTCAACGGAGTCCTCATTCAATTGAAGGACTAGTTCACCTCTGTCAACATCAATTACAGCTCTTGCTGTGGCTAGGAAGGGTCTTCCAAGGATGATGAATTCATCCTCATCCTTCCCAGTATCTAGGACTATGAAATCAGCAGGGATGTAAAGGCCTTCAACCTTTACTAACACGTCCTCTACTTGTCCATAAGCCTGTTTTCTTGAATTGTCTGCCATCTCTAATGAGATTTTAGCAGCTTGTACCCCATAGATTCCCAGTTTCTCTATTACAGAGAGGGGCATGAGGTTTATCCCTGAACCAAGGTCACACAGAGCCTTTTCAAAGATCATGTTGCCTATGGTACAAGGTATTACGAACTTTCCAGGATCCTGTTTCTTCTGAGGCAATCTTAGTTGATCTAGATCACTTAGTTCATTGGTGAACAAGGGAGGTTCATCTTCCCAAGTCTCAATACCAAATAATTTGGCATTCAGCTTCATGATTGCACCAAGAAACTTGGCAGCTTACTCTTCAGTAACATCCTCGTTCTCTTCAGAAGAGGAATACTCATCAGAGCTCATGAATGGCATAAGGAGGTTCAATGGAATCTATATGATCTCTAGATGAGTCTCAGATTCCTTTGGTTCCTCAGAGGAAAACTCCTTATTGATTACTGGACGTCCCAGGAGGTCTTCCTCCTTGGGATTCACGTCCTCTCCCTCCCTTACAGGTTCAGCCATGGTAATTAATTCAATGGCCTTGCACTCTCCTTTTGGATTCTCTTCTGTATTGCTTGGGAGAGTACTAGGAGGGATTTCAGTGATCCTTTTACTCAGCTGGCCCACTCGTGCCTCCAAATTTCTAATGGATGATCTTGTTTCATTCATGAAACTCACAGTGGCCTTAGATAGATCAGAGACTA
>NC_029789.2:109625931-109655769 GCF_000816755.2 Arachis ipaensis
CAACTCAAATTTTCGAATTTTATGAGAGAAAAGAGGGAAAGATATTTTTTTGATTTTTGAATTTTTAATGATGAGAGAGAAGAACATGAAAATGATGCAATGCATGAAAATTTTGGATCAAAGCAATGAATGCATGCAAGAACACTGTGAATGTCAAGATGAACACCAAGAACACTTTGAATGTCATGATGAACATCAAGACTTATTTTTGAAAAATTTTTAATGCAAAGAAAACATGCAAGACACCTAACTTAGAAATCTTTCATGTTTAGACACTATGAATGCAAAAATGCACATGAAAAACAAGAAAAGATGCAAAACAAGAAAACATCAAGATCAAACAAGAAGACTTACCAAGAACAACTTGAAGATCATGAAGAACACCATGAATGCATGAATTTTTCGAAAAATGCAAGATGAACATGCAATTGACACCAAACTTTAAATCTGATCAAGACTCAAACAAGAAATACAAAATATTTTTTTATTCATATGATTTTATGATTTTTTTGTATTTTCTTTTAATTTTTTTCGAAAATAATTTTGAAAAAGAAAAATAAGGATTCCAAAATTTTTAATATGAATTCTAGGAATCTTATGCTCTTTAGTCTAAAGCTCCAATCAAAGGGTCAGGCATGGCTTAATAGCCAGCCAAGCTTTAGTATGTAATTACATGCACTGAAGTGATTAGTTGAATCCTCAGTCCAAAGGAATTTGGACATGGCTTCACAGCCAACCAGGGTTCAACAAAGCATCATGAAACACTAGAATTCATTCTTAAAAATTCTGAAGAAAAATATATTTTTTTGAAAACATTTTTTTTCGAAAATAGATGAGAAATTTTTGAAAGGTTTTTTGAAAAATTTTTGAAAAGAAAACGAAAAGAAAGTTACCCAATCTGAGCAACAAGATGAACCGTCAGTTGTCCAAACTCGAACAATCCCAGGCAACGGCCCCAAAAACTTGGTGCACGAAATTGTGATCTCAGGCAACGGGGCCAGAAACTCTGTACGCACATCTTAATAAATCGTTTTTCATTCACAACTTCGATACAACTAACCAGCAAGTGCACTGGGTCGTCCAAGTAATAAACCTTACGTGAGTAAGGGTCGATCCCACGGAGATTGTTGGTATGAAACAAGCTATGGTCACCTTGTAAATCTCAGTCAGGCGGATATAAAACAGTTATGGAGTTTTTGAACATAAATAATAAATAGATAGAAAATAGGGATAGAAACACTTATGTAATTCATTGGTGAGAATTTCAGATAAGCGTATAGAGATGCTTTCGTTCCTCTGAACCTCTGCTTTCCTGCTGTCTTCATCCAATCAGTCTTACTCCTTTCCATGGCTGGCTTTATGTAAGGACATCACCGTTGTCAATGGCTACTTTTAATCCTCTCTGGAAAATGGTCTGATGCGCTGTCACTGCATGGCTAATTGTCTGGAGGCATCACCCTTGTCAATGGCTGCATCCCATCCTCTTGTGAAAATGGTCCAAATGCTCTGTCACAGCACGGCTAATCATCTGAGGTTCTCGATCATACTGGAATAGGATTCACCCTCCTTTTGCGTCTGTCACTACGCCCAGCACTCACGAATTTAAAGTTCGTCACAGTCATTCAATCCCAGAGTCCTACTCGGAATACCACAGACAAGGTTTAGACTTTCCGGACTCTCATGAATGCCGCCATCAATCTAGCTTATACCACGAAGATTCTGATTAAGAGATCCAAGAGATACTCATTCAATCTAAGGTAGAACGGAAGTGGTTGTCAGGCACGCGTTCATAGGGAATGATGATGATTGTCACGTTCATCACATTCAGGTTGAAGTGCGAATGAATATCTTAGAAGCGGAATAAGTTGAATTGAATAGAAAAATAGTTGTACTTTGCATTAATCTTTGAGGAACAACAGAGCTCCACACTTTAATCTATGGAGTGCAGAAACTCTACCGTTTGAAAATACATAAGTGAAAAGTCCAGGCATGGCCGAATGGCCAGCCCCCAAAACGAGATCACAGGATCAAAAATACAATCCAGGATGTCTAATACAATAGTAAACAGTCCTATTTATACTAAACTAGTTACTAGGGTTTACAGAAGTAAGTAATTGATGCATAAATCCACTTCCGGGGCCCACTTGGTGTGTGCTTGGGCTGAGCTTGAATGTTACACGTGCAGAGGCTCTTTCTGGAGTTGAACGCCAGGTTGTAACGTATTTCTGGCGTTCAACTCTGGTTTGTGACTTGTTTCTGGCGTTTAACTCCAGATAGCAGCATAGAACTGGCGTTCAATGCCCTTTTACGTCGTCTAAACGCGGCCAAAGTATGGACTATTATACATTGCTGGAAAGCCCTGGATGTCTACTTTCCAACGCAATTGGAAGCGCGCCATTTTGTGTTCTGTAGCTCCAGAAAATTCACTTTGAGTGCAGGAAGGTCAGAATCCAACAACATCAGCAATCCTTCTTCAACCTCTGAATCTGATTTTTGCTCAAGTCCCTCAATTTCAGCCAGAAAATACCTGAAATCATAGAAAAACACACAAACTCATAGTAAAGTCTAGAAATGTGAATTTAACATAAAAACTAATGAAAACATCCCTAAAAGTAACTATGTTCTACTAAAAACATACTAAAAACAATGCCAAAAAGCGTATAAATTATCCGCTCATCACCCCACAAGGACCAAGACCTGTTCACAAAGGAGATCATGAAAGCTAAAGTTCCGAAGGACTTTAAAGCCCCCGACATGACCTTGTACGACGGTACGTCTGATCCAAGCCATCATCTCAGCATTTTCAGAATTCGGATGTATCTAAGGGATGCCTCAGATGCAATCCATTGTAAAGCTTTCCCAACCACTTTGACCAAGACGGCAATAAAGTGGTTCGACAGTTTGCCGCCAAGGTCAATAGCAAGCTTCGGTGACCTTGCCAAGAAATTCCTAGCTAGATTCTCCATCTAGAAAGACAAAGCCAAGCATGCCCTAAGCCTGCTAGGGATTAAGCAAGAAGATCGGGAAAGCGTCCGCAACAACATGGAAAGATTCAACAAAGCATGTCTAGACATACAAAGTCTGCCAACAGAAGCAGCCGTCATGGGTCTCATCAATGGCCTGCGAGAAAGACCCTTTAGCCACTCCATATCCAAAAAGCACCCAACATCTCTGAACAAGGTACAAGAGCAGGTAGAAAAGTACATTAATATGGAGGAGAACTCTCAATTAGGAGAAACCTCAAAATCCGGATTCTCCTACCCATCTCGGGACAAGGATAAAGAGTCCAGGAAAAAAGAAGACCAGCCTACTGAAAAACCTAGAAAATACCACAACTACACTCCCCTCAGGGTGTCCCTTGTGGATGTCTACAAAGAGATATCGATGCACGGAAAACTTGTCTCACAACAAATCTCCCTTCGGCAAGTGTACCGAATTTGTCGTCAAGTAAAAACTCACAATAGAGTGAGGTTGAATCCCACAGAGATTGATTGATCAAGCAACTTTAATTAGAAGAATGTTCTAGTTGAGCGAATCCAGAATTTGGGTTGAGAGTTGCAGAAAATAAAATGGCTGAAATGTAAATAACAGAAAAGTAAATGCTAGAATTAAAAAACTGGAAGCAAATGACTGAAAATAAATTGCAGAATTGTAAATGGGAATGGGGGATTTGCTCATAAAAGTAAATGCCTCTTCCAAGATAACTACTCAATTGGATGAAGATCGAAAGCTTTCAAGTAAAATCAAGAGAAAAGATAGAAGAAGAATAATGAAAATTAGTATTGATCCATCAAATTACAACAGAGCTCCCTAACCCAATGAAAAGGGTTTAGTTGTTCATAGCTCTTGAAAATGAAAACAAAGATGGAGAATACATCATAAAACTAGAAAATGCAGAGAAAGTAAAATACAGAGAGTAGTTCTCTTTTCCAGCCTCCAGAACTCTTTTACAATTCAAAGCCACTCCTATATATACTACTCTTCTCAGCTTCTAGTTTGCTCTTCAAGTCTTGGGCCTTTGGATCTTGAGTTTGAAGCAGTTCTTTTCTTCATTTGGGCTTGGCTTTACTTGCAGAGAGAAAGTGTTGAGTGGGTGGAGACTTTAGCTCAAGCGGAAGGGGTGTTAATCATTTAGTGAAAGTATAAGTTCGGGAACGTTAGTGACACTTAACATTTTCACTAACGTTCCAATGTTCCCCCTTTGCCTCACGTTAGATCCCACGTTAACTAGGTTAACATGGCTTCTAACGTGGCCTTGCCAACCTTCGAGAACGTTAGTGACACTCAACATTGTCACTAATGTTCTAGTGTGCCCCTTTTTGCTTCACGTTAAAGCTCCACGTTAACTAGGTTAACGTGGCTTCTAACGTGGCCTTGCCAACCTTCGAGAACGTTAGTGACACTCAACATTGTCACTAACGTTCCAATGTGCCCCTAGATCTCACGTTAGAGTCCACGTTAACTAGGTTAACGTGGCTTCTAACGTGGCCATTCTTAGCCATCCCAACGTTAGTGACAATGTTGAGTGTCCCTAACGTTGGCTCATCATTCATTCCTCATCGTTAGCTTCCACGTTAACTAAGTTAACGTGGAAGTTAACGTGGCTCCTTGGGGGGTTGTGTGGTTGCTTCCAACGTTAGTGACAATGTTGAGTGTCACTAACGTTGGCGACAACTCTTACTTCTTATGTTAGCTCCTTTTCCACGTTAGAGTTCACGTTAACTTAGTTAACGTGACTCTTAACGTGGGCAATGATGGCTATGAGAGTGTCATTGGCAATCACTTTTCTCATTAACCTTGCAAGTTTCCTCCCTTTCCTTGCTTCCTTTGGTCCTGAAATCAAGCAATAGAGTGCATCAAAGTTCTAGTCCAAGTCATGGGCAATGCAACATATAATTTGTCACTAAACTTATGCAAAATCCTCATGAAATAATGTAAAATGCACAATGTATGCTTGAGTCAAGGTGTAAGTGAATATCTACCCAAAACTAGCTTATTTCCTAAGGAAATGCATGAAACTAACCTAAAAACAGTAAAGAAAAGGTCAGTGAAACTGGCCAAGATGCCCTGGCATCAGATATGCAACACTGAAAAAATCCCACCCCCTTGTGGATGTCCCTTTTAGCGGGGTTTACAGTAACATTATGTTTTCTTTTTCTGTTTGTCTTCATTTAATATTTATCTCTCTTAACAGGTAATAAAACAATTTTTTGAGTGATTTATTTAACTAATAAAACTTGAATAATCTAAAAATCTTACTTGATTTGATGACATAGTAAAATCCAAACAGCTCCATATCATTCCACATGAAATCTACTTACGAAAGAGATTAAGATTAGAAAGTTTTATAATCTATTCTTCACTATGAATGCATCAAGATATTTAAAAAAATTGGTAAGAGCTTAACTTTCATTGGATTTTGATTTATGGCCCTCTTAGCAATAAAGGAAGTAAGGGATGTTATTGTTACGTTGGTAACATAAAGAGTATAAATTTTAAAACACTAATCCAAGTAAATTTTGCAAGAAATTTTGCTCTTTTTACTAAGGTAAAGAACTTGTCAAATACATGTACTTTCGGGTATTAGGGATAGAGCTTCCATCAATTTCCCATACTTTTTTCATAGGAAAACAATTATGTAGTATCTTTTTCATAGGAAGACAACTATGTAGTACCATAACAAGTGCTATAATTTTCTCCATATACATATTGTTTGGTAGAAATATGTTTCAAAAACTTCCATCGTATGGTTGTTAAGGTTTTATACGCAATTCAATTTCTTTCTTGGAACAAAAACTTATAAAAGATAAAAAGGAACATATCAACACTGGTCGACATGGATAGGCCATTATTTTTATACTCTAAAAATTCATGGCTTTAAAAAACATATTTCCTCTAATGGCCCATGCAAGTCTTGAACTTGCAACCTTCGCGTTATTAGCACGGCGCTCTAACCAACTGAGCTAATAGGCCTACATATTTCTTTTCTTAGTTTATCAACATGTATAAAACTTTTAATTTCCCTGTTAATCCGTGTTAATAAAAATTTTCATATTCTATTTCTATAAATCATCAGGGTGTATCACAGCACATTAGTGATATCATTATATATAGGTTAGTGGTATTCCAGTTTTAGCTGTATTTTGTCCTACTTGATTCGCAAGAAATAGCTAGAATCAATATATAAATAATTAACAAATCAATTTAAAATAGAGCGATATATTCAATATCTTTGCTTGTGAGAAAATAAAAGTACACAAAGTAGGAAAATTAGAAAAAAATTCTTTGAACATATAAGGAATTTCGTTTAGTTAGTGTGCACTAAAGAATTTAATATAAATTTCGCACCTTGTAAGACCTAGAACCTTTGAAAAAGGGCTATCATTAGCTAATTTCAAATTCAGTATTTTTGTAGCTTTAATTTTAGAAATTTTTTTATTAAAGAAAATTAAAGCAAGTTTTGATTTATTGAATTTGAAATAAGTTATAGTTATTATCCAATTTTATAATTATTGGATTATTTTCTATATTTGAATTATAAAGTTGGTAGTTGTGAAATAATAAAGATTTTATATGATTTGGATTAAATAAGTAATATTTTAAATATAAATACTGCTATTTTGGAAAATGAAGAAATTAAGTATATTATTTCTAATTTTTTGATTTGGAAATTTTACTGAAAATAATTTGTAAAATTGATGAGCAGATAGTATTTTCTATATACAATTAGTGTTAAATTTAAATTGGGTTTCAATTATTATATCATTCCCAATTTTATGTGAAATTACAAAAGTAACCCTAACCTTAATTTTCAAAAATGAAACCCTAACCCTGAAAACCCCAACCCGACCCTGTTTCCCCACAATTGCTGCAGCCCTCCTTTCTAACAGCAGCATACACGGTTTCCTTCCTTTTCTTCCATGGAAAAGGAAAATAGAAGCAGAATTAGGGATAGAGGGGAGGGGTTCCACGGAAGCAGAGCGCTAGGGTAAGAGGAGCGTGCCGCCGCCACTGTGCCTTGATGCTTACGCCGCCGCTGTCGTCCAGGGAGCCACCACCTCAGTTCGTCGTCGCTATTCGTCCTCACCATGTCGCCACCATCCTTGAGTTCACGAAGAGGGAGACTGACGGGAGGAAGTGGCGCGCACGGGAGAGGAAGAAACTGCCTCTACGCCGCCGTCGTCCACAAGCTCAATCACCTCGCCATTGTCGTTGCCGAGCTTCCATAGCCGCCACGTTTCACCGCGGTTGAGGGTGTCTCCACCACCGAACCTTGGTCGATGATACTGCCGCTGTGCACAAGAGGAAGAGGAGCGATGAGACAGAACACGACTGGGAGAGAAAGGGGGTCGTTGTCGCCGCTGGGATTCTTGGTCGCCGCCATTGTTCTTGTTTGTCATCAGAGAGAGCAAGATGCCGCCACCATATTTCACCTTGGCCAGCAGCATCCTCCTTGTTCTGATTTCAATTTCCCCAATTTTGAAACCGTAACCCCTTTCGCTCTTGTTCTATTTTAAATTTTGTTCTCTGCTATGTTACTATTTCACTCATGGTAGCATGTATCTCTGATTTAATTTAGCCCCTTTGCTTCACCTGTTTGTCTACTACAATCATCTGGAATACTGGCGTTGGTGCTATTACTGATCTGCTAGAGTTGCTGTCGGTGAGTCCGATGCTACTTCGTTATTTCTTGAGTGATCTTTTCCTTGATTACGGTCTATTTTCATGTTTTATTGTCACTGTTATGCTTGTTTTGAGTCGATTATGACATATACCTTGTTTTGAAATCCCCAGGGCAGTAATTGCTTTTAAATTCCTATCCAATTTAGATCCTCTATTTTGCTGCATTACCATCCTTCTTGTCTTGGTCTCAATCCAGTTTGGTTCGGCCGTGCTTACCACTGCGTCGGAACCCTTCCGTGTCTCCAGCGTCGCTGTGACCTCCAGCCGCGCCATCGCCAGTCCTGCTTGTTCTATCGCTGGGAAACTCGTCGCTGTTGGGGTCTCACCGCCGCCGTTCCTGTTGTGGCTAGTGTTGCGCTGGAGAACCATGATCGCGGGTTGGGGCTAACCCTTTTGCTGCCGTTTTATTTTTTTTGCGGCTGTTGGATCTGCCTGGAGTGGGAGGTGGTGACGGTGGTGGATGTTGGTGCTGGGTTAGCGCCGCCACTGTTGCTGGCCATTTCGAGCTGCTCCGCCGTCTCTGCCACCGGAGAATACAGCTTAGTCGCCAAAAAATCACTGCGGGTAAGGGTCCTTGCATTTGGTCTTCATTCCTTTCTATTCCTGGGTTTTTATCATCATGACGTTGTTGTGCAGTCGCAGTTGTCGGGGTTTTTCGCCGCCACTGCCACTTGAGGTGGCTGACGGAGCCGCTGCCGGGTTGATATGGAGCTACGGCTGCTTCGTTTCGCTAGTTCAGTAAATAAATTATGTTTCGAAAAGCCTCGCGTTAGTATTCGATTGTGTTTGGATAATGAATATGAGTTTTGGTAACGTGGGGTCGAGTCCTGATTATTATATGTTGCGATTAGTGTTGCTATGGTTATTGCGGAAGTGGCTGGGAGCTGAGGTTTTGGTTGCCGTCAGTTCGGGTTGAGGCGGAAAGGACTCTGTGAGACGTTTGGGTTATGGATTTGCGTTTTGAGGTAGGGGCACTTTCCAAAAACTATATTTTTATATATTGGAATTATTACATGTAGATACTGACGTGAGAGAATGTGTATTTGGTGATTGTATCGGCCTTATGTATGGTTTGATTTGTCTCGTTTGATTATGAACGTTTGTTGGTTGGATTATTGTGTGGCTTTGTGAAACGAAATGCTTTTGAAGTTGATTCTTTCAAAGCTTTGAAATCGAGTTTAATCCATTGGGAATTGATTTAAGTTGAGTTGATTTTCTTGATAATGTGAAAAATAGAATATACTCTTGGATATAGCCTGGTCTGCTTTAAATGATCTGGTTTTAATAAATGATTGTTACTGAACCGTTTCTTTAAAGCTTTAAGAAATGAGTTTAATCGGCTGTTAATGATTTGATTTTGAAACAGTTTCCTTGAAATATGAAAATAAGGTGACTGTTGGATTTGGCTTGCCTTGAACTGATTTTTGGACTTGGTGCTGTTGAAAAGAATTGTGGTCTGTGTTGTTGGGACCCAAACCGGGTGGCAAAGTCCAAGTTTTAGGGGAGGTGTTGCCGAAATTCTGGTAGAATCCGGGACTTTACTAAAACGTTATTCGGAGACTCATGAGTTAACGGCCTCTACTATTTTATCTGAATTATTAAGAAAGGGATGACTTATGCTTTTGAAATGAATTATTAAAAAGGAAATTGTGATTTAGTCTTGTTTCTTAAGAAAAGTATTATATTTCCCTTGTGAACAAGTTATTTAGATGAAACTTATGCTTTAAGGCTGTTTTAAATGTGAAAAGGGTTTATGCCTTTGAATTTGGCTTGAGGGTTTCAATTAGAGAAGTTTCAGTGACTTTGAAAGAACTTGAACGTATATTGACAAGTTTCATTCTAAAATGTTTTGGAAAAAGTTTTAAATACTCCTTGAGTTCTGCATTTTTGCAAGATTAAAACAATTTCTGAGCAGTTTGAAACGCTTTAGAATTTCTCATGGGGTTGAAGTTAGTTTTTGTTTTAAGTAAAGGAAATGGCTTTGAAAAGAGTAATTGATTACATGACTCGGTTTGGCTTAGATCCTATTTTGTTACTCAAATCAGGAAGCCAAGGTCTTAATAATTTTAAGTGAATTTGAGGAAATGAGTTATGTTAATCTCCCCTAAAGACTTGAGACTCTACCGAGGAACTTTTGTTATAAAATCCTGTTGTTGGATGGATGATTTTCAATATTTCTAAATAAATCCTTAACTTGCCATGGTTTTGGAAGTTTTGGAAAGAGAATGCTGAGGGTGGCTTTAAGGGGAACTTACTTTGAGTAAAAGTGGCTTATGAGCCTGAGATGATTTGAGAAATGAGATCTTTAAAGCCAAGGCTGAAAGGAGCTGAAATTTGATTTCAAAGTGAAATGAATTGAGAAAAGTGATTTATGGCTTAAATGCCGATTTCATGAATTTGATGATGTTGAATGGTGGAAGTGCTATTTTGTTATGAGCCGGAATGGCTGTGTATGATATTGAATTATGGTTGATTGCTGAATGAGTTATGAGCTGTATGGCTGACTATGAATTATGAATTTAAGCCAGATGGCTGAGATGGATGTTGATCCATGGTTGAGAATGAATGCATATATGCTGAGATATTGATAATTGTGATTTTGCACTTCCACTATCTGAGTTACGAGTTTCCCTGGGTAGTAGCAGCGGCTAGCCACCACGTGCTCCAGGTTGAGACTTGATACTCTATTGACCCTATGTCGTAAGGGTGGCTGGGCACTGTGAAAGCCCCGGATGAGCTTTCCCCCGTGAATATACACCAGTGAGAGTGTCGGATATGGATTATGATTATGATCATGATGATGATCGAGAATAACTCGAGTTGGGGATGCACGACAGAGGGACAGTCCAATGGTTAATTACTAGGACTTGTCGGGTTGGCTTTATAACCGATAGATGATATCATCAGCCACTAGGACATGCATGCATCATATGCATCTATGTGACATCGTTTGGGTGTGCATATTGTACTTGGTTTGCCTTTGTGACTACTTGTGATTAACTGCTAATTGTTCTACTTGCAATAACTGTTTGTTTGTGCTTGCATCTTCCTAATTGTGTTTGCGACTGAGACTCTGTTGGACTATGGTGATTGGTTGTTGGTTGGATTTGTTTGGGCCTAGGGCCGTGGTTGAAATGAGATGGACCGATGGTTGGTTTCGGTTTTGTGTTTCTGGTTTTGAAGAATATGAAAGGCTATTTTGGTTTAGCATAGATAAACCTTTTGAAAGGCTTTTGAGTTTTTGAGAATTGAACAGTTCCTCTTTTAGAAAATATTTCCGACTTTACTTTTAATGTAAACCATTGTTTTTGAAAAGAGGCATAAGACGGTTATTAATCGCTGGTATGGTTTGTAACACCCCAATTACCCTAAGCCTTACCTCTAGCCATAAAGCAAAGGTTAATCAGAGATTACGACAGTCCTAAGGCTCTTACATATTTATATATAGAAAGAAATAATATATTCTAGAAGCCTGATGAAGGATTAAGCTCAAAAATTAGAATTTCAAAAGCGCGAAACGTTCACATGAAGGTAACTGATGAGCGGATAATTTATACGCTTTTTGGCATTGTTTTTACATAGTTTTCAATATGATTTAGTTAGTTTTTAGTATATTTTTATTAGTTTTTAATTAAAATTCACATTTCTGGACTTTACTATGAGTTTGTGTGTTTTTCTGTGATTTCAGGTAATTTCTGGCTGAAATTGAGGGACTTGAGCAAAAATCAGATTCAGAGGTTGAAGAAGGACTGCAGATGCTGTTGGATTCTGACCTCCCTGCACTCAAAGTGGATTTTCTGGAGCTAAAGAACTCCAAATGGCGCGCTTCCAATTTCGTTGGAAAGTAGACATCCAGGGCTTTCCAGAAATATATAATAGTCCATACTTTGCCCGAGTTTAGACGATGCAAACTGGCATTGAACGCCAGTTCCATGTTGTAGTCTGGCTTTAAGCGCCAGAAACAAGTTGCAATGTGGAGTTCAACGCTAGAAACACGTTACAAACTGGCATTCAACTCCAAGAATGACCTCTCCACGTGAAAGCTTCATGCTCAGCCCAAGCACACACCAAGTGGGCCCCGGAAGTGGATTTCTACATCAATTACTTACTTCTGTAAACCCTAGTAGCTAGTCTAGTATAAATAGGACTTTTTACTATTGTATTTACATTTTTGGAACATCTTTGGATTATCTTTTGATCCTTTGATCACGTTTTGGGGGCTGGCCATTCGGCCATGCCTGAACCTTCATCACTTATGTATTTTCAACGGTAGGGTTCCTACACACCATAGATTAAGGTGTGGAGCTCTGCTGTTCCTCAAAGATTAATGCAAAGTACTACTATTTTCTATTCAATTCAACTTATTCCGCTTCTAAGATATTCATTCGCACTTCAATATGATATATGTGATGATCGTGATAGTCATCATCATTCTCAACTTATGAACGCGTGCTTGACAACCACTTCCGTTCTACCTTAGATTGAATGGATATCTCTTGGATATCTAATATAGGGGACCGAGTCCGAGTTATTAGTGTCTTCGTGGTATAAGTTAGAACCCATGGATGGCCATTCCTGAGATCCGGAAAGTATAAACCTTGTCTGTGGTATTCTGAGTAGGATCTGGGAAGGGATGGCTGTGACGAGCTTCAAACTCGCGAGTGCTGGGCGTAGTGACAAACGCAAAAGGATAGTAAATCCTATTCCAGTATGATCGAGAACCGACAGATGATTAGCCATACAGTGACGGCGCATTGGACCATTTTCACAGGAGGATGGGATGTAGCCATTGACAACGGTGATGCCCTACATAAAGCTTGCCATGGAAAGGAGTAGGATTGATTGGATGAAGACAGCAGGAAAGCAGAGATTAGAGGAACGAAAGCATCTCCATACGTTTATCTGAAATTCTCACCAATGAATTACATAAGTACCACTATCCTATTTTATATTTTATTCATTTTCATCCACTATAATTTCTTAATACAATTTAATCCGCTTGACTGAGATTTACAAGGTGACCATAGCTTGCTTCAAGCCGACAATCTCCGTGGGATCGACCCTTACTCACGTAAGGTTTATTACTTGGACGACCCAGTGCACTTGCTGGTTAGTGGTACGAAGTTGTGAAACAGATATAAGATCATGAACGTGCGTATTGAGTTTTTAGCACCGTTACCAAGGAATGGAATGATCACGATTTCGCACACCAGTAACGCACAAGATACAAGATATAGGTGTAAGAGAATAGAACAAATGTATAGATATAGTAATATAAACATAGGAAACTAGCCGCAGCTTGTGGAGTTTAAGCCGACTAGTTACAAATATAAAAATACACAGTTTTTAGAATTAAAACAGCTTATACAACCTATCTCTCAACATAGCCTCTAAGGCCATAAAGATAAAATATAAAAAGATGTGAGAGTAACTATAACAAAGTAAAATAAATTAAACCAAGGAGGGACCATACTCCGCGCTGTCACCATATCTGCAATCTCACCGAAGTAGATTACGACCTGCATCTGAAAAACAACAACAAAGTATGGAATGAGAACCGGAGGTTCGCAGTATGGTAACAGTGCCCAATGATGTAAGATGTAAGGCTCCGGGACGCCGAAGGCAATCCTAGAACTCCACATCACATACAGATATTCAAGCTTAGAACAAAATAAATAAATATGTATAGGACTTAAACCATAAACCAGGTTATCTAAACTTAGGCGAATTCTAACTAATACTGTTCACACTGTTGTATCCCACAGCCGTCGCCAACCTAATCTCCGTGCGATCCCATCGCCACCGCCTACCTAACCTCCTCAGCACCAGACAATCACAATATAAGTGCAAGCAAGTAAAACATAAGTAGAAGCATATAGAACAAGTAATTCAAGTAAGAAAATAGGCATGTTATTCATTTAGGCATACAATTACAAGTCGGCAAAGCATACAAACAGATAGAAATTGCACATGATGAATGTCTATCCTATTGGCTCGTGATATCACTTGTCGGTCCATAAATGCCAACCCGACACATCCTTTCGGATGTCGCTTTTCTGTCGCACCCACGAATATAGTGTCGGGCACATTCTATTGACCCACGGATATAGTGCCGGGCACACGCTATTCACCCACGGATATACTGCCAGGCACACTTGCATGCATAACCCAAGGATATAGTGCCTGGCAAACTCTCATTATTCAACAAGATCATCATCCTAAGGATATAGTGCCTGGCACACTTCCCACATTCAACAAATCCATCAGCAACCCAAAATCATCACCAGTCATTACCATTCCTCATCTCACATCTTCTTCAATTATCCATTTTCAACATTCCAAGGATATAGTGCCTGGCACACTTTACCTCAATAAACATCAAGCTCATAATACCCATCATCAGTTCTTAATTCCATTCCGAACTCATTAGTTCCTCAATTTCTCAATTCATTCTCAGTACTCGCCAAGTTCACTACTCTTCCTTCTCTCTCAACCACACTCATCCTGCACACCCCAGAAACCTAGACCTCCATCTGCTAACTTTTCAAAATAATCACCAACTAAAACACTTAGCTTATCTCTCATATTCCCATACTCAAAATTATGCCCAAAAGCCTTAAAATGGTGTTATAGAAGCTTACAACCTTGTTGGGAAGCTGAGAAAGTTGAAAACAAAGTTTAAAATTATGAATCAAGGCATGTGCATGCTCACGCCCAGGAAGATTTTGAAAAGTGTGCGCACGCACAGGGGTGTGCGTACGCATAGGTACCAAATCTTGTAAGGTTTGTTCGCTCGCACAAGGTGTGCGAGCGCCCCCAACAGACTGACCTTCCCAACGTGTGCGTGCGCACAGGGCTGTGCGTCCGCACAGGTTGCAATTCCTCATTGGTGTGTGCACGCACAAGCTGTGCTAGCGCCGCGAACAGCACGTCCATCCCTGCCTGTGCGTGCACACAAGGCTGTGCATGCGCACATATCAGAAATCCTGAAATTCTGCAACTTTGCAAAATTTCAGATTTTCAACACCAACTTTGAATGATCATAACTTCCTCTACAAAATTCCAAATTTTACAAACTTTATATCAAATCAAAGGGTTTTCAATAATCTTTAAATATAAACCAAATTCAACAAATTTTGAAAACCGAGGCAGAAGTTATGATCAGACAAAGTTCACTAAAAATCTATTTTTACCCAAAAACCACATAACCTCAATTTTGACCAAACCTCAATCTAATACCAATTCAATCACTATCCAATATCAAAATTAACCCCATTTCATTCCAATTTCAATCTCTCACACCATCCTTACCAATTTCAACATCAGAAATTCATCAACATATTCCAAAATCATCAACTCGTCATAATTCACATCATGTATCAACAATCTTAACACTCACCTTCGTTATATCAACAACATCACTAATCACCATCAATTACCAACTACATCAACAACAATAAATCACATATCCAACATCAAACATCATAATCCCTCAATACCACTTGCTCATACCCTGGGTCGAACTGTCCAAACCGAGATGTTTAGCGACAAAGCGACCGACCTCTTCAGGTCAGACCATCCGACCTCTTCTCAAAGAGGTCGGCCAAATTGCCAGGAAAGCCCAATAAAGGGCCCAAATAGAGGAACACGACCCAAATCATAAGGCAGCCCAAGCCTATAGAGATAAGGGCGGTTCCCTTGAAGATAAGATGACCTCGCTCAAAGATAAGATAAAGATAACTAACTTATCTTATCTAAAAAAGGTCACTTCTCACCGTTATAAATACACTGGAGCACCCAGGTATAACTCATACTCTGATTCTACTAAAAACCTACTTAATACCCTTGCTAACTTAAGCATCAGAGTCCCTTGCAGGTACCACCACCCTCCGGTGACAAAGGATCAGCAGCACAGCCAGTCCAACCAATCGGACACGACAGCTCCGGCCGTCGCCCACCAGCCGGACACGTCATCTCCAACCAGAACAGAAGATCTCGTCCGAGGTCGACCTACAGTTTTAGGTAACCCTCGGAACATTGGTGCCGTTGCCGGGGAATCTAGAAGTCATCCCACCAACATGGCGGACGACCATGACAACAACCACGATTCGGATCTAGAAGATAGAACGCCGCACAAGAACGTGGACACTACACCAAAAGATACTCCTCAACCTAACAAAAATAACGATTCGCCAAATGTGGGAGCCGTGGAGGCACTTCAAGATCATTTAAAGCAACTCGAAAAAGAGGAGGAGCACCAACGAGAAGCTGAGAGAGATCTACGAAAGGAAGTTAGGTGACGCCGCAAGTTAGAAGACAAGCTCCTAAAACTCGAAGCAGATCTCAAGACCAAGACTACTCGATCCGGTCACGAAGACGACTCCCGTAAGGACCAAGACCCATTCACCAAAGAGATCATGAGGACCAAAATCCAAAAAGACTTCAAACTTCCCGACATGACTTTATACAATGTCACAGCAGATCCCAACCATCATCTCAGTAACTTCAGAAGTAGAATGTACCTCACCGACGCCTCAGATGCAGTTCACTGCAAAGCATTCCCGACTACTTTAACAAAAACAGCAATTAGATGGTTCGACAATCTACCTCCTAGGTCCATCTCAAGCTTCGACGACTTAGCCAAGAAGTTCCTGGCCAAATTCAACATCCAAAAAGATAAGGCTAAGCACGCCCCAAGTCTATTAGGAATCAAACAAAGAGATCGGAAAAGTCTCCGCAGCTACATAGAAAGATTCAACAAAGCATGTCTGGACATACAAAGCCTACCAATAGAGGCCGCTATTATGAGTCTCATCAATGGCATACGAGAAGGACCTTTTAGCCAATCTATATAAAAAAAACACCCCATATCTCTGAACAAAGTGCAAGAACGAGCAGAGAAGTACATCAACATGGAGGAAACCTCTCGACTATGAGAGACCTTAAAATTTGGATTCAACTACTCCTCCCGAGATAAGGATAAAGAATTCAAAAAGAAAGAAAATCAACATGGGGAAAAAATAAAAAATATCACAATTACACCCCTCTTTGGGTGTCCCTTGTGGATGTCTACAGAGAAGTATGCCATACTGAAAAAATACCCCTAGCTCGACCACTCAAAGGCAGAAAATGAGGAGGAAATCAGACTGAATATTGTGAATATCATCAAATCCGTGGGCATTCCACCAACGAATGCTTTGACTTAAAGAACGTCATAGAAAAACTAGTAAGAGAAGGAAAATTAGGTCGATACATAGCCACCCGAGACGACGAGCAAAGAAAAAGGAGAAGGGACGAAAATGTCTGACGAACTGAGCGATCACCTCGTACACCAGAGAGACACGTCCACATGATACACGGAGGATTTGCGGGAGGAGGAATCTCCAAATCATCTCACAAAAGGTATCTTAAAGAAGTATATCATGTTGAGGGAAAGGGGAAGCACCCGACATCCCCACAATTACTTTTACCAAAGAGGACGCATCCGGCATCATCTCAGGACACGACGATCCCATGGTCATCATTATTATACTAGCAAACGCAAATCTCCACCGCACACTGGTAGACCAAGGAAGCTCCGCCGACATCTTGTTCAAAACTACCTTTGACAAACTTGGCCTGGAAGAAAAAGAACTCAAAGAATATCCGAACAGCCTGTTCAGACTGGGAGACACTCCAATTCAGCCACTTGGATACATCCCATTACACACGACCTTCGGAAAAGGAAACCAATCAAGAACACTCAAGATAGACTACATCGTGGTCGACGTGAGTTCAGCCTACAATGCCTTAATAGGTCGGACAACCTTAAATCAGCTTGGTGCAGTAGTCTCGACTCCACATCTATGCATGAAGTTCCTAACTACAGAAGGAATAGCTACAATAAAAGCATACCAGAAGACAACGCGCTGCTGTTACAACGAAAGTCTAAACCTCAGAGGCAGAGGAGAAGAATTCCACACCATCGAACTCGGTGGAGTTCAGAGGCGGGAAGAACTCCGCCCACAACCCAAAGGCGAAGTAGAAAAAGTCCAGATCGGAGATATCCCGAACAAAACAACCAATATTGGTACAATCCTAAAAGGAGACACAAAAGAATCACTCGTACAGTACTTACGAGATAACGTCAACCTCTTTGCATGGAAGGCTGTAGACATGCCAGGCATAGACCCCGAGTTAATGTGCCACAAGCTAGCAGTCTACCCAGGATCTCGGCCAGTACAACAGAGACGTAGAAAGCTCAAACCAGAACGATCCCAAGCTATGGAAGAGCAGGTACAAGCTCTACTGGAGGCAAGATTCATAAGAGAAGTCAAGTACCCACTATGGGTACCTAACGTTGTGTTGGAGAAAAAATCAAATGGGAAGTGGCGGATGTGCACCGACTACACTGATCTCAACAAAGCCTGCCCAAAAGATCCTTATCCACTCCCAAGTATCGACGCTTTGGTGGATGCCTCCTCCGGATACAAATACCTCTCGTTTATGGATGCATATTCGGGATATAATCAAATCCTAATGTACCTACCCGACCAAGAAAAAACTTCATTCTTAAACCCAAAAGCAAACTACTGCTACATCGTCATGCCTTTTGGATTTAAAAATGCAGGAGCCACTTACCAGAGATTGATGAATAAGGTCTTTACGGATCACATCGGAAAAATCATGGAAGTCTATATGGATGACATGTTAATAAAGACACAAAGTGAAGAGACGTTACTGTCCGACCTCACCCAAGTATTCGATACTATAAGAAGGCATGGCATGTGACTTAATCTTGCAAAATGCACCTTCGCAGTAGAAGCTGGCAAATTCTTGGGGTTTATGCTCACACAAAGAGGAATCGAGGCAAATCCGGATAAATGCTGGGCCATACTCGATATGAAGATCCTGACTTGCATCAAAGAGGTACAACAGCTCAATGGAAGATTGACAGCCTTGTCCAGATTTCTAGCAGGATCAGTAATAAGATATCTCCCCTTCTATGCTACTCTAAGGAAGGTAAAGAGGTTTGAATGGACAACGGAGTGCGAGCAGGCATTCCAAGATTTTAAAAGATTCCTGGGACAGCCACCTATCCTATCTCGGCCACGGGAAGGAGAACCACTTATATTATACCTCGTAGTAGGAAGTCGGGCAATAGCCTCAGTATTAGTCCGAGAAGACGACAGTGGGCAACAACCTGTATATTTCATCAGCAAAGCATTACAAGGATCCGAGCTGAACTACCAAAAAATAGAAAAATTCACCTACGCTCTCATACTAACATCTCGACGACTGCATCTGTACTTCCAAGCCCACACCATTAGGGTTCGAACCAACCAACCCATAAAAGGGATTTTGCAGAAAACAGACTTAGCAGGCAAAATCTTACAATGGACAGTCGAGTTGTCTGAATTCGACCTTCAATATGAAGCTCAGACAGCCATCAAATCGCAATATCTGGCCGACTTCATTGCAGAATTTACAGACACCCTGGAAATTCCTACAGAATGGAATCTCTATATAGATGGTTCCTTAAATAAAATTGGAAGCAGTGCGGGTGTGATAATAGAAAGTGACCAGGGAACCCAAATCAAACTTTCCCTCAAATTCAGGTTCTCTGCCTCAAACAACCAAGCTGAATATGAGGCGCTTCTAGCTGGTTTGAAACTGGCTAGGGAAGTTGGAGCTCAAAAGCTTATCATCTTCAGCAACTCACAAGTAGTCACTTCACAAATAGCAGGGAGCTACCAAGCCAAAGATCCCACCATGAAAAAGTACCTAGACAAAACCAGGGATCAGCTCGAACAATTCGGGGAATATGAGGTCCGCCACATACCCCAAGAACAGAATGTTCGAGCTGACGCACTCTCAAAGCTAGTCAGTACCAAACCAGGGGGCAACAATAGAAGCCTCATCCAAGAAACGCTGCAGAACCTGTCAATCTCGGAAGAAGAAAAAGTCCTAGCCATAACGAGTCTGGATCAAGGATGGATGACTCCCATAATTAACTACCTCAAAACAGAAACACTCCCCACAGATGAGAAGGAGCCAAAGAGGCTAAAAAGGGAGGCACAATACTACACTATCATAAAGAATACTCTATACAAAAGAGGGATTTCAATACAATTGTTAAAATGTGTACCGACTTCCAACACAAAGGAAGTCTTAGAAGTACACAGTGGTATCTGTGGCAATCATCTTGGAGCGCAGACACTTACCAAAAAAGTACTCCGGGCAGGATTTTATTGGCCAAATCTACAAAAAGAAGCCACAGAGTTCGTAAAGACATGTCCACCATGTTAGAAACATGCTAACTTTTACATCGCCCCGCCAGAGAAACTCATCAGCATAACCTCACCTTGGCCATTCGCAAAATGGGGACTCGACCTTCTCGGACCTTTTCCTCAAGGATCGGGACAAGTCAAATTCCTCATAGTAGGGGTAGACTATTTCACAAAGTGGATCGAGGCAGAATCCCTAGCTAACGCCACTGCTCAAAAAAGTCGCAAATTCCTATATAGAAACATTGTCACAAGATTCAGTGTTCCATACTCCATCACCACAGACAATGGCACCCAATTCACAGATGCAGGCTTCAGAAAGTTAGTGGCCGACTTGAACATAAAACACCAATTCACTTCCGTAGAACATCCCCAGGTCAATGGACAAGCCGAAGCTGCCAACAAAGTCATATTGGCTGGGCTAAAATGGAGATTACAAGACGCAAAGGGAGCCTGGGCTGAAGAGCTCCCACAAGTCCTATGGGCATATCAAACAACACCACATTCTACCACAAAGGAATCACCCTTCCGATTAGCGTATGAAATGGAGGCAATGATCCCAGTGAAGATTGAAGAAGGGTCACCTAGAGTGATCCACTATAATGAAGAAGCCAACTTCCAACTTCAAAGGAAAGAACTCGACCTACTTCCAAAAATCCAATAAATAGCCCGGATCAGGGAAGAGGCATTAAAATGTCGAATGGCTTCGAGATACAATCAAAAGGTAGTGCTGCGAAGTTTTGCCGAGAACGACCTCATCCTAATCCGAAATGATATCGGAACAACTCGACCTGGAAAAGGAAAGCTGGCAGCGAATTGGAAAGGACCCTACCGAGTCATAGAAGTACTTGAAAAGGGCTACTACAGATTGTCCGAACTCGAAGGGCGAGAGCTCCCTAGGTCATGGCACGCCTGCAACCTAAGAAGGTACTATAGTTAGGGGTGATAAAGGATCTTAGGACAAAGCACACTCTTTTTCCTGAAAAGATTTTTTAATGAGGTGCCAAGCCAAAGACCTACAAATTGCCCGACTTAGAGGGATAAAACTCCCACATGTATATATCTGCATTTTCTTTTGAATAAAATTTGTTTAGATCTTCTACAAATTCTCAAGACGCATTAATCTGAAACGCTCATCATCCGATTATAAAGTCACAGATCGGCAGAAAGTGAAAAACCAAATTCACTGCACGATCATGATAAAGACCAACAAAGATGAAAACCAAAATTCGTCAAAAGGTCGACCAAATGAGGATTAAACCCAATTTCTACAAAATCGGCAAAGATAAAAACAGAATAATGCAAGAAGTTATCGAAAGTGATCCATAAAAAGGACGTGACGAGGTCTTAATAAAATGGATTGCTAAAAAATAACTTAAAGACTGGCCGATGTAAAAAAGTCGGACCAGTCGCAAAACCAAAGTTATAAAAAGTAAATCCCTGGAAAGAGGTCTGGCCAGCCCTATAAAAGAGGATTACTAAAATAACTTAGAAGGGCCCACATAATGAGGTCGGCCCAAAACATAAAGTTATAAAAGTTATCCCTGAAAGAGACCTGAACAAGGTCCAAGAAAGAGGATTACTAAAATAACTTAGAAGGGCCCGACATAATGAGGTCGGCCCAAAACATAAAGCTATAAAAGTAATCCCTGAAAGAGACCTGAACAAGGTCCAAGAAAGAGGATTACTATAATAACTTAGAAGGGCCCGACATAATGAGGTCGGCCCAAAAACATAAAGTTATAAAAGTAATCCCTGAAAGAGACCTGAACAAGGTCCAAGAAAGAGGATTACTAAAATAACTTAGAAGGGCCCGACATAATGAGATCGGCCCAAAATATAAAGCTATAAAAGTAATCCCTGAAAGAGACCTGAACAAGGTCCAAGAAAGAGGATTACTATAATAACTTAGAAGGGCCCGACATAATGAGGTCGGCCAAAAAACATAAAGTTATAAAAGTAATCCCTGAAAGAGACCTGAACAAGGTCCAAGAAAGAGGATTACTAAAATAACTTAGAAGGGCCCGACATAATGAGGTCGGCCCAAAACATAAAGTTATAAAAGTAATCTCTGAAAGAGACCTGAACAAGGTCCAAGAAAGAGGATTACTAAAATAACTTAGAAGGGCCCGACATAATGAGGTCGGCCCAAAACATAGTTATAAAAGTAATCCCTGAAAGAGACCTGAACAAGGTCCAAGAAAGAGGATTACTAAAATAACTTAGAAGGGCCCGACATAATGAGGTCGGCCCAAAAACATAAAGTTATAAAAGTAATCCCTGAAAGAGACCTGAACAAGGTCCAAGAAAGAGGATTACTAAAATAACTTAGAAGGGCCCGACATAATGAGGTCGGCCCAAAACATAAAGTTATAAAAGTAATCCCTGAAAGAGACCTGAACAAGGTCCAAGAAAGAGGATTATTAAAATAACTTAGAAGTGCCCGACATGATGAAGTTGGCCCAAAACATAAAGTTATAAAAGTAATCCCTAAAAGAGACCTGAACAAGGTCCAAGAAAGAGGATTACTAAAATAACTTAGAAGATCCCGACATGACGAAGTCCGCCTCCCAAAAACCTTGACGTTATAATAGGAAATTCCTAACAGAGACCTGAACAAGATCCAAACAAAACGGATTACTAGAAATAACTTCAGGCCAAAGTGAGGAAGCCAACATACAAGGAGGATCCAAACATCCACAACCTCAAAGGAATCAAGCCACAAGTATGAAATACAAAGGCAATCCAAAGAGGTCGGACAACAAAGTTCCAACACTCCCAAAAAACCTAAAAAGGTACCAAGATAGATGCAGACAGATATGTTACGAAAAACACAAGTTATAATAATAACAAACTCAAGAGGCTACCAAAATCAGTCCCAAGAGCATGGAAACTACTTTGTTTTTCAAAATAAAGTTGCTAAACAACCAACTCAGGAAGTAGCAAAAAGTCAGAACCACCATTTACAAAACATAAAGTTCAAAAGCCCACAAGCCGGGTTATCCACACAAATATCTAGAAAAAATCATTGAGGATCCGAAGGCTTCTCGGCAGCATCAACACGGGGTAAAGGAGGACGAGTCTGAAGAGGCACTGCATCCACGGTCCCATAATCCCAGTTCAAGATTTGACAATCAGGCTCTGACTCGGGATGACCAGCCTCAGAGGAAGGAGCTGAAGAAGTAGGCATAACGGAAGCTTTGGAGGCAGGCACTGAAGGAAAGTCGACATCATCATCATCAGGGTCATTAGGGACAATCTTACCGTCCTTTACGACGTTATCCAAGCTGAAGAAAGTAAGGTCGAGCTCGGGTGCAAGAACCCGAACCTGCTCCTTCAGGTTCTCATAAGCAGCAGTTACACTACCTACAAGGTGACCCTGGAGCTCGGCGTAATCAACTCGGGCAGACTCTAAATCATTCCTGAGACGCATCATCTCCCTATAAGTCGTGACATAACTCTCCTTGTGCTTCAACGCCGTGTCTTCAGCCAACTTCGCAGAAGCCGCCAAGGCAATAGAACTAGCCTTTTCACCCTCCAACTCTTTCTCCAACTTAGTCACCCTCACCTCAAGTTCCTCCTTCAAACCCTTCATTCGGTCGAACTCCAACTTTGCCTCCTCCATAAAAGCCTTAGTAGCATGAATGGGAAGATCTTGAGCAGTCCGATATAAAGCCGCCCCCATATGTGCCATTTTTATGCTGCTCCAAGTAATAAAGTCCAAATGGCGAAGGAGAAAAACATCGTCAGTAGAAATGGTGCCATAAGGACCAATTTGCTGGTCCACAAACTCAACAGTATCAAAATCAGGAGCATCAAGGTTAAAAGGCTCAGCGGTTTTTTGCTTTCTCGGTGGAGGAGTGCCAGAGGTAACGACAGAAGCCTGTGGAGGATCAACCAAATGAACCTGAGGAGTAGGAATTATCCTCCTCGGTCCAGGAGAGCTCGGTACAGATGGCTTCGACTGAACTTGAGAAGACCCCTCCCCGGCCATCTTGGCCGAGATGTTCTGAACTGCAGTAGCTTTCCTCGCCTTCTTAAAGGCCTTTATAGATTCTTTATTTTTAATCATCTCTGCAAACAAACATCACAGCAAAAGACCAAGTTATGAATCAAAGAAGAGAAAAGAAATAAACTCGACAAAATAAAGCAAAAATACAAAAGAGAAATTGACCACTACCCAGCTCAGCTCAGAGAAGAGAGGGATTTCCTAGGAATTTCTTTGTATCAAGATAGGGAGGCTGCCCCCAGTTTTCTTCCAACACAGTCACAAAAGCTTGCTCAGCCTCATCTAACATCTCCCACGTATATTTAGACACCATTACATTCTTTTGTCATTCTAAAGGAAAGGCAGGTTCATCATTTTCATCCAGAAAAAAGGGCCGAGCTCCCTCAACCGCTCGGACCCTGAAAAATAATTCTTAAAGTCACAAAAAGATTCATCAAACATGGAAAAAATCTTCTTCCCCTGGGAAGCTCGGAAAGAAACCCAGGCAGCCTTCTTCTTAACCACCCCAGGCTTTGTCAAAACAAAGAGATAAAAGAAAAGGGACTGTGAAGCTGGGATACCTAGTTCGTGACACAGCAATTGAAAGATTTTTATAAAACCCAGGAGTTGGGGTGAAGCTGAGATGGAGCTATGTTACAAGACCACAATAGGTTGGTCTCAAAGGGGGTAAAAGGAAGAGTAATATTCATTTGACTAAAAAAGAAGTCGTATGCATAGAAAAATGGACGTTCTCCAATAACTCGGGTAGAAAAACAAACCCTTTCTTCAGAGTTAGGGGATACAAGCTCATAATTCTTTTCATCACTACCATTACTAGAAATCCTATGAAATTGCCTAAGCTACTGACAAAACTCGGAGTCGACCAAAGAAACACACAGAAGAACCATAGAATCCACCCAATCGGCCATGCCCTCAGGGACTTGGGAAGATGTCTCAACAATATTTTTGCGAGAAGACATGAGGTCAACTAGTCCTACAACAAGAAAGAAGAAAATAGATTACCAATCAAAAACACCTCGGGCAAAAGTCAAAATCAACTCATAAGCAGAGCATGACTCAAGCATACAAACAAGTACAAGGAAAACCCCAAGACAAGGTCCAGGGGCATCCTTTGGAGGCAGTGACAGAGTAAGGACTCAAAAAAAATCTATAAGACTAACACTCCAACAAAACTCTCAGCAAAGAAAAGCCTTTTTTCAATCAAAAAGTAAACAACAAATACCAAACAGGAGGACATCAAAGACGCAACCTTTTTCAAAAGAATCAAACGAAGTCATTATTCCGAAAAGCTACAAAATCAAATAAAAAGGCAGAAAAATATGCAAAGCCCTAAAAAACCTCAATCATTAGGAGAAATGCCAGAAACACGCATCACAGCAACAATCGGGCATAACGACGCGAAAAGGTTCAAACTTTCCAGCATGCATTAAAACGAAAAATCAAAGCTTTACCAAAGAATCGAAGGTAAAGCGACGAAAGAAGTAAAGAAGCAGAAAGTAAAACCAACTTGGAAAGAGGAGAAAGCTTCAAAGAAGTTGAAGATGGAAGATAGAATCCGGAATCGCCTTTAAAAGAGAGCACCAACAATTGCCAAGCAACGTCGCTGGAAGAAACGCGAAAATACAAAAACAGAAAGTGAGAAAGAAAAGGGGGAAGTTACAAGTAAAATAGAGAAGAGAAACTGTTTTCTGTGTGTAAAGTTCAAAATAAAAGAGCCAAGGGAAATGGGGCATTAAGAATCAATTAATGAGGGTATTAAACCCTCACATATTCCCAAGACCGGAGCGCTAATGCAAAAGTGCGCGCTTAAGAAAACGTTTCGCATTCAAAAAAGATTCTACAGAGAGGAAATCGATAGATGCTCGAGTTTAGCTTCACCAGAAAAGGATCGAAGTCCCAAAACTAAGACTCGACCTCAAAAGAAAGACCGAGCTCAAGCAGGGGCACTTCTCATACCCTGGGTCGAACTGTCCGAACCGAGATGTTTAGCAACAAAGCGACCGACCTCTTCAGGTCAGACCATTCGACCTCTTCTCAAAGAGGTCGGCCAAATTGCTAGGAAAGCCCAATAAAGGGCCCAAATAGAGGAACACGACCCAAATCATAAGGTAGCCCAAGCCTATAGAGATAAGGGCGGTTCCCTTGAAGATAAGATGACCTCGCTCAAAGATAAGATAATGATAACTAACTTATCTTATCTAAAAAAGGTCACTTATCACCATTATAAATACACTGGAGCACCCAGGTATAACTCATACTCTGATACTACTAAAAATCTGCTTAATACCCTTGCTAAGTTAAGCATCGGAGTCCCTTGTAGGTACCACCACCCTCCGGTGACAAAGGATCAGTAGCGCAACCAGTCGGACACGACAACTCCGGCCGCCGCCCACCAGCCAAACACGTCATCTCCAACCAGAACAGAAGATCTCGTTCGAGATTGACCTACAGTTTCAGGTAACCCTTAGAACACCACCCATCATTATCAAATTCACATATTTCTCATCAACTTTCATAATCATTAAATACCAACAACCTCATTAAATCATATAATCAATATTACTAGTATTTGAATTCGTTTCACACAACACCACCACTTCATTTATCAATCCTCATTAACAACACCAATCATCAACACTCAATAACACCAATAATTCCCAATAATCATCATCAACCACAATAATCCAATGCAACCCACAATTATCATCCATTCACATATAAATATTCATACACCAACAATATTCAATCCTATCTTAGGGTCAACTAGCCTAAGTATCCATGAACATTACATATTACATAAAGAAAACTGAAACCATACCTTGGCCGATTTCCAAACGCACCAAACACCAAAACGAAGCCACCAACCTTGATCCAAAGCCTCGACCAACTTCAACCAACACCAAAAGTCAACCTAACAACACATATATTTACCAACATCAAAACCTAAGATACCCAAAATAACTAAACACAAGGGTTTAGTGAAACCTTACCTTACCCAACGTGAGTAGGGGTAAAATCCAACAATTACCTGCTACTAGAGATCACCTAAACAACCAAAAACCACAAAATCTACTCAAAAACCAAACATGAAATCGCGCAGAATCTTAGGGCAGAGAACTGGGGAGTGAGCTTCGAGTTCTTACCAGAAAAACTTATATAGAATGGAAGAGCTCGTCGAGAGCTTCGCGTGGCCACAAACGGCTCGTCAATCGGAGTTTCGTAGCTCAAGTTATGGTTTCCGGAAGTGGAGGATGAATAGTGTTCCCATTGCTTCTCTTCTCTCTTCTCTCGTAACCGAACTCTCTCTCTCTCTCTTTAATGAAAATGAGCTGAAAGCTCATTAAAGGAGACTTATATAAGTTGGGCTTGGGCCCAACTTAGGCCCGGTCTAACCTGTTAGCATTTTTAGCCCGTTCGGTCCAACTTTGGACCAAACCTTTAACACTAGCGCCCGGTTTTCCATTCCTAATATTTTTCTAAGGTTTTCGACTGTTTTTCACTTTTTCTCACACAGTACCGAGCAGACTTGAACCAGTTCAACTGATTTAACTGCCGGTTCGTGGTTTTTCACGATTTTTTGCAGAAAACACATTTTTTGACTCAAAAAGACCTACTGAGTACAAAAATCATATTTAAATCCCCAAATTCTCATTCTAACTTTTCGGAACATAATTTGGGCATTTAAATTATTTAATTCGTGAAAAACACAGTTCTTACATGATTTATCTTCACGTATCCTATTACAGTAATTCCCAAAAATCCTCTACTGAGAACCCTTTCAAGGATGATGTTTTCACCCCCTACATTTTTTCCCTTTTAGGATATGGGTGCAGAAGTCACGAAGAGTTTATTTAGTTGTTGTTGAAATTCTCTGTATTGCTTTAGATTATTATTTATTGAAACCTCGCCTCTATCTTGATATATTCTATAAGAGGGATAAGAATTGTATTGGTTAATCCTTGTAATATTATTTATATATATATAAGTATATATATGGATGTACGTAAGCTTTGGTAGTTAGGGTGTTACAAACCTAGTATTATATTTGAGAGCTTTGCATATGATGTTCAAAAGTGATAGCATATCCAGCTCATTTGCCAAGGTTAAAATGTAAAAGGAGAAGGTAATGGTGAACAATGCTTAAGATACCATAGAACATCCAATTTGTTTTTGCCGACTTGACCTATGGAATATCAATTTACAATGCATAGAAGAAAACGTTTCATATTGTTCGAACTTTATACCCTTGGTTTTGATGCCTAATGTGCTAGCAAAACAAGAAATATAGCATAGTTATGGTTCACAAATATGAAGTTGTTAAGAAGAAAATGAAATTCGATAAGAATTTTGTTATTACAGTTGAAAAAGATTGTGGCAACTAACTTAACTATAATGATAGCTTTTTGGCACGAAGATATCTAAAATTTGAAGTTGTAAGGGTAATGTGTGCTAAATCTTATACTAAAAATAATACTAATAGCACCCCTTGGATTGGATAATTAGTTTTTGTTTTCTCAATGACATTAGAAAAGAGACCAAATTTTGATTAGAAAGAATAGCGCAAAACCTTTGCATGGTCAAAAATTGGTTGTTTAAGTGGAATTCTAAGGTCAACGAATGATCGGAACTAAAACTTGGGGTTGAATTCAATCACAATTGAAGTCATCTTTTTATTGTTTTTCTTGTCGTTGTTGGTTGATGCATTAAAGCATGATATGTTTATAAATGATTAACAGAGAGTAACTGATGAGCGGATATTTTATACGCTTTTTGGGGTTAATTTCATATAGTTTTGAGTATATTCTAGTTAGTTTTTAGTCTATTTTCATTAGTTTTTAGGAAAAATTCATATTTCTGGACTTTACTATGAGTTGTGTGTTTTTCTGTAATTTCAGGTATTTTTCTGGCTGAAATTGAAGGAGCTGAGCAAAAATCTGATTCAGGCTGAAAAAGGACTGCTGATGCTGTTGGATTCTGACCTCCCTGCACTCAAAGTGGATTTTCTGGAGCTACAGAACTCGAAATGGCATGCTTCAAATTGCGTTGGAAAGTAGACATCCAGGGTTTTCCAGCAATATATAATAGTCCATACTTTGCACAAGGATAGATGACGTAAACTGGCGTTCAACGCCAGTTCTCTGCCCAATTCTGGCGTCCAGCGCCAGAAAAGGATCAAAAGCCGGAGTTGAATGCCCAAACTGGCACAAAAATTGGCGTTCAACTCCACAAATGGCCTCTGCATGTAATCTCAGCCCCAGCACACACCAAGGGGGCCCCAGCACACCAAGTGGGCCCCAAAAGTGGATCTCTGCATCCGGGAACCTCAGATGATTAGCCGTGCTGTGACAGAGCATTTGGACTATTTTCACAAGAGGAGGGGATGTAACCATTGACAACGGTGATGCCCCAACACACAGCTTGCCATAGGAGGACGTGCGTGCGTGAGCAAGAAGACAAAGGAAAGCAGAGATTCAGAAGACAAAGCATCTCCAAAACTCCAACATATTCTCCATTACTGCATAACAAGTAACCTTTAATCCATGCTCTCTTGTTTATTTGCAATTCAACTGATAAACATAATTGACTTCCTGACTAAGACTTACAAGATAACCATAGATTGCTTCAAACCAACAATTTTCGTGGGATTCGACCCTTACTCACGTGAGGTATTACTTGGACGACCCAGTGCACTTGCTGGTCAGTGGTACGAGTTGTGAAAAGTGTGATTCACAATTCGTGCACCAAGTTTTTGGCGCCGTTGCCGGGGATTGTTCATGTTTGGACAACTAACGGTTTATTTTGTTGCTTAGATTAGGAAAAATTTCTCTTTTTTTGTTTAGAGTCTCTTATTATTGTCGTGTTAAAATTTTAGAATCCTTG
>NC_029789.2:109655794-109658017 GCF_000816755.2 Arachis ipaensis
GGCTTAACTGAAGAAGTTAAACCAACCCGGATATGTCTCCAACTTGCTGATGGTTCTACTAAATACCCATCAGGCGTGATTAAAGACATGATTGTCAGAGTTGGGCCATTCGCCTTTCCCACTGACTTTGTTGTGCTGGAAATAGAGGAGCACAAGAGTGCTACTCTCATTCTTGGAAGACCCTTCCTAGCAACTGGACGATCCCTCATTGACGTCCAACAAGGGGAAATAACCCTGAGAGTCAATGATGATGAGTTCAAGCTGAACGCTGTCAAAGCCATGCAGCATCCAGACACATCAAATGACTGCATGAAAGTTGATCTTATTGACTCTTTGGTAGAAGAGATCAACATGGCTGAGAGTCTTGAATCAGAGTTGGAAAACATCTTTAAAGATGTTCAGCCTGATTTAGAGGATTCAGAGGACATGAAAGAGCCTCTGAAATTTCTTCTGGAAGAGGAGAAACCTCCTAAACCCGAGCTCAAGCCATTACCACCATCCTTGAAATATGCGTTTCTGGGAGAAGGTGACACTTTTCCAGTGATCATAAGCTCTGCTTTAAATTCACAGGAAGATGAGGCACTTATTCAAGTGCTAAGGACACACAAGACAGCTCTTGGGTGGTCCACGTCATCTAGAATCTTTGAACCAGGACAGAAGGTTCTGTTGTTTAACTCTAGACTCAGGCTATTCCCCGGGAAACTGAAATCCCGGTGGAGGGGACCATACGTGATTACAAGTGTATCACCATATGGTTATGTGGAGCTTCAAGATATTGATTCTGATAAGAATTTCATTGTCATTGGACAGAGAATCAAGCATTATCTTGAAGGCAACATTGAGTAAGAATGCTCAAGGCTGAAGCTAGATTAAAAGCTCAGCAAGGTCCAGCTAAAGACAATAAAGAAGCACTTGCTGGGAGGCAACCCAGCCATGGGGCAACAATCCTCTAAGCATTTTGCCCTGCTTTTATTTTTATTTTTATTTTTTTATATAAAGTTCACTGACACTAAGGTGATGAATCATTTACAGAAGACCTCGGCACACAAAACAGAGAAAAAGAGCTCACTGGCAAGAAAACGCCAGTAATGGTAGCAATCTGGGCGTTCAACGCCAGAAATGGGCACCCACTGGGCGTTGAACACCAGTAATGGCAGCAGCTGGGCGTTGAACGCCTAGGAGAGCAGCAATTGGGCGCTGAACGCCCAAAACAGGCAGTGTTTGGGAGTTCAAACGCCAGGACAGCAGGGAGGAGCCAAATTCATTTTTTCCACACGTACTTCCATTTTAATTTCAAATTTTATGTTTCAATGCATGATTTTTACATGAACATGTTAAGAACCCTGATTTCTAAAATCCTTAATTTCTAAAAATCCCTCTTTCCAAATTCAATCCAACTCTTTGTGTATACTGACCATGCTGCTCTTAAATATCTACTCACAAAGCAGGATTCAAAACCCAGGCTCATCAGATAGGTATTGCCTCTGCAAGAGTTTGATATAGAAATAAGAGACAGAAAAGGGACAGAGAATCAAGTGGCTGATCATCTGTCCTGGATAGAGCCAGTGGAAGGGACGTCCCTCCCCTTTCTTGAGATCTCTGAGACGTTTCCTGATGAGCATTTATTTGCCATTCAGGAAGCACCATGGTTTGCCGATATTGCAAACTATAAAGCTGCAAGGTTCATACCCAAGGAGTACAACAGGATACAAAAGAAGAAATTAATTACTGATACAAAGTATTACTTGTGGGATGAACCCTATCTCTTTAAGAGATGTGCAGACGGAATAATCCGTAGGTGTGTGCCTAGAGAAGAGGCACAGAGGATCCTATGGCATTGCCATGGATCTCAATATGGAGGCCATTTCGGAGGTGAGTGAACAGCCACCAAGGTCCTCCAATGTGGCTTCTATTGGCCCACACTCTATAAAGATTCCTGAGAGTTTGTACGTAACTGTGACAGTTGCCAAAGAGCTGGTAATCTGCCTCATGGTTACGCCATGCCTCAACAAGGAATCTTGGAAATTGAGTTGTTTGACGTATGGGGAATTGACTTCATGGGACCTTTCCCACCATCATACTCAAACATTTACATTCTGGTGGCAGTTGACTATGTATCAAAATGGGTTGAGGCTATTGCCACACCCACCAATGATACTAAAACAGTACTGAAGTTCCTCCAGAAACATATCTTTAGCAGGTTTGGTGTCCCTAGAGTACTAC
>NC_029789.2:109658083-109707528 GCF_000816755.2 Arachis ipaensis
TTCTGAAGTCACAGTTAAAAGAGCAGTGATGATCCATTGCATCGTGATGGGAAAGGAAGTGGAGGTTCATCAGTTGATTTCAGCTGAACTCTACAAAATTGCTAACAAAAATTTTAAAGAGGCCAGGTTGGCTTATCCAAGCGTGATTTCTCTGCTCTGCAAGGACGCTGGAGTAAGGATGGGAATAACTGAGTATATCTCAGTTGAGAAGCCAATCACCAAAGCATCAATGGAAAAACAACAAGCACAGGATGATCTCATCAAGAAGAGAGCACAGGAATTCCTCCCAGAGATCCCTCAATCTGAATACTGGGAGTATCTTGAGACGTCTGTTACCAAGATACAGGAAGCTATGGAGCAAATAATAAAAGAACAGAAGGAACACAGTCAAATGCTGACCTATATGTTTAAAGAATAAGAGGAGCAAGGGCGTGACTTAAGGGAATTGAAGCGCCAAAAGTCTTCTCTTGCAGGACCAAGCACCCCAAGGATCAGAGGAACCCCCGTTCCCCCAGAATAAAGGTTGTTAATTTCCAATTTCTGCCTTAACTCTGTGACAGTGTCCTTATAGAAGTTTACCTTAGGAGTCATATAGTAGTAATTAGTATCTATTTTGATTTTATCTTCAATTAAGCTATAGTTTATTTTTCTCATCATCAGCAAACATGAATAAAGTAGTAGATCTTTTGAATAAGAGGCAATAAAATTTCGAGTTTTAATAAGAGAAATTCTAATTAGTTAAATGTGGTGGCAATGCTTTCTGTCTTCTGAATGAATGCTTGAACAGTGCATATGTCTTTTGAATTTGTTGTTTAAGACTGTTAAATATGTTGGCTCTTGAAAGAATGATGAACATGAGACATGTTATTGATAATCTGAAAAATCATAAAAATGATTCTTGAAGCAAGAAAAAGCAGCAAAGAACAAAGCTTGCAGGAAAAAATATATATATGTATATTAAAATAGGCGAAAAAAATAGAAAGAAAAAGAAAAAGCAAGCAGAAAAAGCCAAAAACTCTTAAAACCAAGAGGCAAGAGCAAAAAGCCAATAACCCTTAAAACCAAAAGGCAAGGGCAAATAAAAAGGATCCCAAGGCTTTGAGCATCAGTGGATAGGAGGGCCTAAAGGAATAAAATCCTGGTCTAAGTGGCTAAACCAAGCTGTCCCTCACCATGTGCTTGTGGCGTGAAGGTGTCAAGTGAAAACTTGAGACTGAGCGGTTAAAGTCAAGGTCCAAAGCAAAAAGAAGAGTGTGCTTAAGAACATTGGACACCTCTAATTGGGGACTTTAGCAAAGCTGAGTCACAATCTAAAAGGTTCACCCAATTATGTGTCTGTGGCATTTATGTATCCGGTGGTAATACTGGAAAACAAAGTGCTCAGAGCCACGGCCAAGACTCATAAAATAGCTGTGTTCAAGAATCATCACACTGAAATAGGAGAATCAATAACACTATCTGATTGTATCTCATGACATTTTAGATCTAAACTTTGTACTCTTTGACGGCATGAGTCTCTAAACTCCATTGTTGGAGGTGAGGAGCTCTGCTGTGTCTCAATGAATTAATGCAAGTATTCCTGTTTTTTATTCAAACATGCGTGTTCCTATCTAAGATATTCATTCGCACTTCAACATGAATGTGATGAACGTGACAATCATCATCATTCCCCCACGAACGTGTGCCTGACAACCACCTCTGTTCTACATCAGATTGAATGAATATCTCTTAGATTCCTTAATCAGAATCTCCGTGGTATAAGCTAGATTGATGGCGGCATTCATGAGAATCCGGAAAGTCTAAACCTTGTCTGTGGTATTCCGAGTAGGATTCAGGGATTGAATGACTGTGACGAGCTTCAAACTCCTGAAGGCTGGGCGTTAGTGACAGACGCAAAAGGAGGGTGAATCCTATTCCAGCATGATCGGGAACCTCAGATGATTAGCCGTGCTGTGACAGAGCATTTGGACCATTTTCACAAGAGGAGGGGATGTAACCATTGACAACGGTGATGCCCCAACACAGCTTGCCATAGGAGGACGTGCGTGCGTGAACAAGAAGACAGAGGAAAGCAAAGATTCAGAAGACAAAGCATCTCCAAAACTCCAACATATTCTCCATTACTGCATAACAAGTAACCTTTAATCCATGCTCTCTTGTTTATTTGCAATTCAACTGATAAACATAATTGACTTCCGGACTAAGATTTACAAGATAACCATAGATTGCTTCAAACCAACAATCTCCGTGGGATTCGACCCTTACTCACGTGAGGTATTTCTTGGACGACCCAGTGCACTTGCTGGTCAGTGGTACGAGTTGTGAAAAGTGTGATTCACAATTCGTGCACCAGTAACATTATATTTTTTTTCTGTTTGTCTTTATTTAATATTTATCTCTTTCAACAGGTTAGAAAATAATTTTTTGAGTGATATATTTAACTAATAAAACTGTAATAATCTAAAAATCGTACTTGATTTGATGACATAGTAAAATCCAAACTGCTCCATATCATTCTACATGAAATCTACTTATGAAAGAGATTAAGATTAGAAAGTTTTATAATCTATCCTTCACTACGAATGCATGGAGATATTTAAAAAAAATTGGCAAGAGCTTAACTTTCATTTGGATTTTGATTTATGGCCCTCTTAGCAATAAAGGAAGTATGGGATGTAATTGTTACGTCGGTAACATAAAGAGTATAAATTTCAAAACAATAATCTAAGTAAATTTTGCAAGAAGTTTTGCTCTTTTTACTAAGGTAAAGAACTTGTCAAATACATGTACTTTTGGGTATTAGGGATAGAGCTTCCATCAAGTTACATGTTCCGGCAAACTTTTTTCATAGGAAGACAATTATGTAGTAACATAATAAGTGCTATAATTTGCTCCATATACATATTGTTTGGTAGAAACATGTTTCAAAGATTTCCATCGTATCATTGTTAAGGTTTTATACGCAATTCAATTTCTTTCTTAAAACAAAAACTTATAAAAGATAAAAAGAAACATATCAACACTCGTTGACATGGATAGGCCATTATTTTTATACTCTGAAAATTCATGGTTATAAAAAACATATTTCTTCAAATGGCCCATGCAAGTCTCGAACCTGCGACCTTCGCGTTATTAGCACAACGCTCTAACCAACTGAGCTAATAGGCCTACATATTTTCTATGCTTAATTTATCGACATGTATAAAACTTTTAATTTTCCTGTTAATCAGTGTTAATAAAAGTTTTCATATTCTATTTCTATAAATCATCAGGGTGTATCACAGCACATTAGTGATATCATTATATATCTGTTGGTGGTATTCCAGTATTAGGTGTATTTTGCCCTACTTGATTCGCAAGAAATAGCTAGAATCAATATATAAATAATTAACAAATCAATTTAAAATAGAGCGATATATTCAATGTCTTTGCTTGTGAGAAAATAAAAGTACGCGAATTAGGAAAATTAGAAAAAAAATTCTTTGAACATATAAGAAATTTTGTTTAGTTGGTGTGCACTAAAGAATATGATACAAATTTCGCACCTCAAATTATATTTGAGAGCTTTGCATATTATGTTCAAAAGTGATAGAATATCCAGCTCATTTGCGAAGGTTAAAATGTAAAAGGAGAACGTTATGGTGAACAATGCTTAAGATACCAAAGAACTTCCCATTTGCTTTTGCCGACTTCACCCATGGAATATCAAGTTACAATGCATAGAAGAAAACGTTTCATATTTTTCTAACTTTATACCCATGATTTTGATGCCTAATGTGCTAGCAAAACAACAAATATAGCATAGTTATGGTTCACAAATATGAAGTTGTTAAGAAGAAAATGAAATTCGACAAGAATTTTGTTATTACATTTGAAAAAGTTTGTGGCAACTAACTTAACTATAATGATAGATTTTTGGTACGAAGATATCTAAAATTTGAAGTTGTAAGGGTAATGTGTGCTAAATCTTGTACTAAAAAAATACCAATATTACCCCTTGGATTGGATAATTAGCTCTTGTTTTCTCTATGACATTAGAACAGAGACCAAATTTTGATTAGAAAGAATGCCACAAAGCCTTTGCATGGTCAAAAAATGGTTGTTTAAGTTGAATTCTAAAGTCAACGAATGATCGGAACTAAAACTTGGGGTTGAATTCAACCACAATTGAAGTCATCTTTTTATTGTCTTTCTTGGCATTGTTGGTTGATGCATTAAAGCATGCTATGTTTATAAACAATTAACAGAGAGTAAAATTATGTTTTCTTTTTCTGTTTGTCTTTATTTAATATTTATCTCTTTCAACAGGTAAGAAGACAATTTTTTGAGTGATATATTTAACTAATAAAACTGGAATAATCTAAAAATCTTACTTTATTTGATGACATAGTAAAATCCAAACTGCTCCATATAATTCCACATGAAATCTACTTATGAAAGAGATTAAGATTAGAAAGTTTTATAATCTATCCTTCACTATGAATGCATCGAGATATTTAAAAAAATTGGCAAGAGCTTAACTTTCATTTGGATTTTGATTTATGGCCCTGTTAGCAATAAAAGAAGTATGGGATGTAATTGTTACGTCGGTAACATAAAGAGTATACATTTCAAAACACTAATCTAAGTAAATTTTGCAAGAAGTTTTGCTCTTTTTACTAAGGTAAAGAACTTGTCAAATACATGTACTTTTGGGTATTAGGGATAGAGCTTCCATCATTTCCTTACATGTTCCAGCAAACTTTTTTCATAGGAAGAAAATTATGTAGTAGCATAACAAGTGCTATAATTTACTCCATATACATATTGTATGGTAGAAATATGTTTCAAAAACTTTTATTATATCGTTGTTAAGGTTTTATACGCAATTCAATTTCTTTCTTGGAACAAAAACTTATAAAAGATAAAAAGGAACATATCAACACTCGTCGACATGGATAGGTGACGATGAGAGATTCTTGTGTATAGTTTGGAATCAATGGAATAAAAGCATCAATTCGTCGGTAGCATAGTCCAAACCAACAAGAATTCTCACTATCAAATATTAAATTCAAAACATATAAACTGAGAGTAATTAAACCTCGGGTCGTTCTCCCTAGGAGTTGCAATTAAAGTGCTATATTATTGGCTATAAGAGAAATGGGGGTTGGATGATAGCAATTGGCAAGAAATTAAAATTTAAGAAGGTAACCTAACATGCAAGAAATTAAATGAAGGCAAGTAAAGGCAATGAAAATGGAAATTGAAAGCTAAAAAGGACTCTTGGCAAGAAGTGGGTAATTAAGGATTCATATCCTAGTTGTGGACTACAAACATGGTAATTGTGTGTGAATTAATCCCAATTAGTCAACCCTACATCGAGGACAAGTCAACTAAGCATAATTAATCTCAATCCCTAAGTCCTAAGTCAACACTAGTGGGTCGCTTAGAGTCAAGGAAAACCAAATTAATTAACAACCCTCACACAATGTGGAATAGACATCTACCACTCATGTTTGCCCAAACACCCAATTTCTCAACCAAGAGTGTGAAAAACTATGTAAAATCCCAACCAAGTATTTTGTCAAACACTTGGTGGGCATGTAAAGAAAGCATGGTAAAATGACAAGAAATAATAAATGCTACAACTACCAAGCAACAAAAGTAAAGATAGCAACTCAATTAAGCAATAAATGACATGAAACATAAATTGCATTAAATGTAAATTAAAAGAACAAGAGTGTGCTTAAACAAAAGAATAACCGAAATGAGAAATTATCAAGATAAACTAAGGACATTAAAACAATAAAGTAAAGAAAGGTAGAAGAAACTAGATCAAAACAAGAATCAAACATAGAAATTACAAGGGAATTAAACTAAAAACTCTAGGTTCTAGAGAGAAGGGAGAGTTTCTCTCTCTAGAAAATGAACTACATGACTACAATCTAACCCTAATTGCTCCCCCCTTTCACATGGAGTGAAGCCTTATCTAATATAGGAAGAATCAGCTTCAGAGGGTCCAAAAATTGGGCTCTGGAGGCCCAGAAATCACCCCCAGCAATTTGAATTAATGAGGCCACGCGCTGGTACCTGTGCGTACGCACACATGCTGATTTTCTTCTTGTGCGTACGCACAGGTGGTTGTGCACACACACACTCCAATGTGTGCTTCTCCTTTGTTTTTTTCATGTTTTCTCCCTTTGTTCATGCTTCCTTCATCTTTTGCCTTGCCAAACTTGCCTCTAGGACCTAAAATCACTCAACAAACATGTCATGGCACCGAATAGCATAAAAGTGTGATTAACATGATTAAAATAGGCACAAAATAGCATATTTTCGCAATTAGGCATAATTTGGAGAGAAAACATAAAAGCATGCTATTTACATGAATAAATGTGGGTTTATGTGATGAAATCTACTCAAATCAAACCAAAATATATCGTCAAATATAGATTCATCAATTCTCCCACACTTAAACAATAGCATGTCTTCATGCTAATCACAATCAAAGGAGAAGGATAAAGTGGGAAGGCAATTCATTCAATACAACTAACTACATGCATACAACTTCACTAAATGCTATCTATATATATGTACACTATGGTTCCTATTAAATTTGGCAAAAACGAACAAAAGAACCTCAATCAATATAAAGTAGAAACTTAGGGCCAAGACAAAGCAAATATAGTAATATCATCAATGTCCAAAGATTTGATTTGAAATTTTCAAAATTCATTTCAACAACTTGCAAGAAGAAATAAGATAGGCAATGAAAACATAGAATTGAGCAATTGAAACCCTCACCGGATGTGTTTACACTCTAATCGCTCAGTGTGTAGGGTTTAATCACTCAATCCTCTTTCAATCATATTTCTCAAAGATTTGCAAGTCGTCTAACAATCAACTAATATTTGATGCATGAATGCAAATATCATGAGGACTTATCCATGGGTTGTAATGGGGCTAGGGTCAAGGTAGGATGCATATGGTCAAGTGAGCTTGAAATTTGAATCTTTGATTAATCTAAGCTTCCCACCTAACCTATGACAACCTATAGAATTCAAATGCAAACCTAACTACCATTCTTCACTTTTTCACACACTCATTTATTCTCATTTTGATCATCACACATATGCATTGATTCTTATTGACTTCACTTTGGGGCATTTTGTCCGCTTTTTATTACTTTTCTTTTTTCTTTTCTTTTCTATTCTTTTTCTTTTATTTATTTTTCTCATCATCATTTTTTTCTTTTTCAAACTAAAATATATACAAGAACATCAATGCATATGGTTTAACATAATTCATACATGAGTATGTACCCAATTCTCAATATTTTGACAAAAATATAAAAACACCCTTGTATCCCAACCAATATTCCCAAACTTCCCAAACTTAAATGATAAACACACTCACTAGCCTAAGCTAATCAAAGATCCAAACAAGGGACATTTATTATTTTCCGCTTGAGGCTTATGATGTGCTAAAATTAAGAACAAATGGGTTTGGCATAGGCTCAAAGTTGGCTAACAATGGAAGATAAAGGGTAGGCTATTTGGGTAAGTGAGTTATTTGAAACAATGGCCTCAATCATATATATGCATTCATACACAAAATAATGGACATATAGAATCATGCAAATCAAAGATCACAATCATAAAAGGAGTTTATCATACAAGAACAAACTTTATGGTTGAAGATGTGCAACCATACAATTAGGGCTCAAATCTCACAAGGTATGTTGTTCTAGCTCTTTTCTATGTTCTATGAAAAATATTTCAAGCAAGTTTGAAAAATAATTTCTCAATTCAACCAATGGCATGCCCTAAAAATGATTTCATGAAAATATCTTGTTATTTTTACCAAAATTATTTCCTATATGTATGTATGATGTGATGAATGCAATTCTATTCCTAATTTTCAACATCCAAAAATTAACATGAACAATTAGGACAAAATTGAACTAAGCACTATACTATTCACATCATCCAATCACAACTTCTATCTATAAATAAATAATTAAACAAAACTTAAGCTAAATTACCAAAATTAAATAAAGAAAACGAAAATCGAACAAGCAACTATGCATAGAAAGAAAATTAAAGTTAAAATAAGAAAATTAAAAATATGAAGAATAGAAAAGAAAGGGATAGGCAACCAGTGGCACTTGTGTTAGCCACTGTGAGGCTCACGGCGGCAGAACTTTGCCGGAGAAAAGAAGAAAGAAAGAAGAAAAAGAAGAAAGAAAGAAGAAAGAAGAAGAAAAGAGAAGAAAGAGAGGGGGAGAGATAAAGAGATAGTGGCAGTGGTGGTTCCGACGACGGCGGTGGTTGGACGGTGATAGTGGTGGTCGCCAGAAGGATGGGTCGGGTAGCTGGGTCGGGATGAGGGGGTAGAAGAAGAAAGAAGGAAAGAAGAAAAGAGGTGAGGAGTGGCGCAACAGGGCACCATTCCTTACTATTACCCAGACCGCGACCCGTGCGTACGCACAAAGATGTGTGCATACGCACACCAGCCAGAATTGTGGGGCGTTCAGACGCACAAGACGTGCGAGCAGTACTGGCAGAGAGGGTCTAAAGATGTGTGTATGCGCACGCACAGAACACTTTTTTTTGTTGGATCATGTGTGCGTGCGCACACAGGTCCGTGTGCGCGCACAAGAACATAAAGGCCAGGAGTTCACACACACAGGCTGTGCCAACGCTTCCACCAGAGGGGTTGCAAGTTGGTGTGCGGACGCACAAGCCTGTGCGGCCACACAGATAGTGCGAAAAAGGGCATGTGTGCGCACGCACAGGTCGCAGAAAACGGGGGAATGCGTGCGCACAAGGCGTGCTGGCGCTGCGAACAGAGGGCATAAAAGCTTGTGTGTGTACGCACAGGTGGGTGCGTACACACAGGAAGTAAAAAATTGTTGTTGTGTGCGTGCGCACAAGGGTGTGCGCATGCACATGCCCTATTTTTCCCAAAAAAATTTTCTTAAAAAATCTAAGGCACCAAGCCTTAGCTCAATCAAAACTCAACACAAAAACATGCAAGAACCCATAAATTCATGATCCAAACTAAAATTAACTTACAAATTTCAAAATTAAACTAATTCTAAGGTAACAAAGCAAACAAACATGTAATAAATCAAAATATATACAAAAAGAGAAGAGTTAGAACAACGTTACCAAACACTTTTATTTAATGTCTTTAAGTTAGACAATTGGGAGAGCCCTTGCTATGGTGGCTTGTGCTTGATTTCCCCACCAATGCTAGAATGTCCAATGTCCTCCGAGATCCCAATCCTAACCATCAACAAAGACAATCAAAAAGCAAGCTATTTACATTTTAACAAATATACAATAGCCAACGACAACATCATTGCAACTCCCCAACAACGGCGCCAAATTTGACGATGAGAGATTCTTGTGTATAGTTTGGAATCAATGGAATAAAAGCATCAATTCTTTGGTAGCATAGTCCAAACCAACAAGAACTCTCACTATCAAATATTAAATTCAAAACATATAAACTGAGAGTAATTAAACCTCGGGTCGTTCTCCATAAGAGTTGCAATTAAAGTGCTCATATATTGGCTATGAGAGAAATAGGGGTTGGATGATAGCAATTGGCAAGAAATTAAAATATAAGAAGGTAATTTAACATGCAAAAAATTAAATGAAGGTAAGTAAAGGCAATGAAAATGGAAATTGAAAGCCAAAAAGGACTCCTGGTAAGAAGTGGGTAATTAAAGATTCTTATCCTAGTTGTGGACCACAAACATGGTAATTGTGTGTGAATTAATCCCAATTAGTCAACCCTACATCGAGGACAAGTCAACTAGGCATAATTAATCTCAATCCCTAAGTCCTAAGTTAACACTAGTGGGTCACTTAGAGTCAAGGGAAACCAAATTAATTAACAACCCTCACACAATGTGTAATGGACATCCACCCCTCAAGTTCACCCAAACACCCAATTTCTCAACCAAGAGTGTGAAAAAATAGGTAAAAGCCTAACCAAGCATTTTGTCAAACACATGGTGGGCATGTAAAGAAAGCATGGTAAAATGACAAGAAATAATAAATGCTACAACTACCAAGCAAAAAAAGTAAAGACAGAAACTCAATTAAGTAATAAATGACATGAAACATAAATTGCATTAAATGTAAATTAAAATAACAAGAGTGTGCTTAAACATAAGAATAACCAAAATGAGAAATTAACAAGATAAACTAAGGAGATTAAAACAATAAAGTAAAGAAAGGTGGAAGAAACTTGATCAAAACAAGAATCAAACATAGAAATTACAAGGGAATTAAACTAAAAACCCTAGGTTCTAGAGAGAAGGGGGAGCTTCTCTCTTTAGAAAATGAACTACATGACTAAAATCTAACCCAAATTGCTTCCCCCTTCACATGGAGTGAGGCCTTGTCTAATATCGGAAGAATCAGCTTTAGAGGGTCCAAAATTTGGGCTCTAGAGACCCAATAATCCCCCCCAGTGATTTGCATTAATGAGATCACGTGCTGGTACCTGTGCGTACGCACAGGTGTGTGCGTACGCACACATGCTGATTTTCTTCTTGTGTGTGCACACAGGATGTCATGTGTACGTCCACAGGGTTTTGTGGCTTTTGTGCGTACGCACAGGTGGTTGTGCACACGCACACTCCAACGTATACTTCTCCTTTGTTTTCTTCATGTTTTTTCCCTTTGTTCATGCTTCCTTCCACTTTTTCCATGCCAAACTTGCCTCTAGAACCTAAAATCACTCAACAAATATGCCATGGCACCGAATAGCATAAAAGTGGGATTAACCTGATTAAAATAGGCACAAAATAGTATATTTTCGTAATTAGTCACAATTTGGAGAGAAAACACAAAAGCATGCTATTTTCATGAATAAATGTGGGTTTATGTGATGAAATCCACTCAAATCAAACCAAAATATATCGTCAAATATGGATTCATCAATTTCCCCACAATTAAACAATAGCATGTCCTCATGCTAATCACAATCAAAGGAGAAGGATAAAGGGGGGAGGCAATTTATTCAATACAACTAACTATATGCATGCAACTACACTAAATGCTATCTATATATATGTACACTATGGTTCCTATTAAGTTTGGCAAAAACAAGCAAAAGAATCTCAATCAATCCAAAGTAGAAACTTAGGGTCAAGACAAAGCAAATATAGCAATATCATCAATGTCCAAAGATTTGATTTGAAATTTTCAAAATTTATTTCAACAACTTGCAAGAAGATAAGATAGGCAATGGAAACATAGAATTGAGCAATTGAAACCCTCACCGGATGTGTTTACACTCTAATCGCTCAGTGTGTAGGGTTTAATCACTCAATCCTCCTTTAGTCGTGTTTATCAAATATTTGCAAGTTGTCTAATAATCAACTAATATTTGATGCATGAATGCAAATATCATGAGGATTTATCCATGGGTTGTAAGGGGCTAGGGTCAAGGTAGGATACATATGGTCAAGTGAACTTGAAATTTGAATCTATGATTAACCTAAGCTTCCCACCTAACCTATGATAACCTATACAATTCTAATGCAAACCTAATTATCATTCTTCACTTTTTCACACACTCGTGTATTCTCTTTTTGATCACCACACATATGCATTGATTCTTATCGACTTCACTTTGGGGCATTTTGTCCCCTTTTTATTACTTTTCTTTTTTCTTTTCTTTTCTATTTTTTTCTTTTATTTATTTTTCTCATCATCATTTTTTTCTTTTTCAAACTAAATTATATACAAGAACATCAATGCATATGGTTTAACATAATTAATAGATGAGTTTGTACCCAATTCCCAATATTTTGACAAAAATATAAAAATACCCTTTTATCACAACCAATGTTCCCAAACTTTCCAAACTTAAATGATAAACACATTCACTAGCCTAAGCTAATCAAAGATCCAAATAAGGGACAATTATTATTTTTCTCTTAAGGCTTATGATGTGCTAAAATTAAGAACAAATGGGTTTGGCATAGGCTCAAAGTTGGCTAACAATGGAAGATAAAGGGTAGGCTATTTGGGTAAGTGAGCTATTTGAAACAATGGCCTCACTCATATACATACATTCATACACAAAATAATGGACATATAGAATCATGCAAATCAAATATCACAATCATAAAAGGAGTTTATCATATAAGAATAAACTTTATGGTTGAAGATGTGCAACCATACAATTAGGGCTCAAATCTCACAAGGTATGTTGTTCTAGCTCTTTTCTATGTTCTATGAAAAATACTTCAAGCAAGTTTGAAAAATAATTTCTCAATTCAACCAATGGCATGACCTAAAAATGATTTCATGAAAATTTCTTGTTGTTTTTACCAAAATTATTTCATATATGTATGTATGATGTGATGGATGCAATTCTATTCCTAATTTTCAACATCCAAAAATTAACATGAACAATTAGGACAAAATTGAACTAGGCACTATACTATTCACATCATCCCATCACAACTTCTATCTATAAACTATATAGCATGCAAAAATGCATAATACAATAGATATGGATTAACTAAAATGTATATATATACTAAATGCAATACAACAGTCAAAAACACCCCAAATATCTACAAGAGACATAGTAAAAAGAAACAAAAATAAAGTAAAATACAGAGTGTTTGGAAAGAAAGTTTACGCCCCAAAAATGATGAATCCTCTCCCACAATTAAGCAGTGCACGGTTCTCCGTGCACGAACATAATCCGGGGAGAATGTCTCCCAAGTGCTTCCATCTTCGGTTGGTGGATACAGGGGCTCGGGTTGTGTGGAAACCGCCAATGTCCAATGCATTCTTGGCATCTCCATCCTCCGTGTTCTCCTCCTCTCCCGGCTCCTTGCCTCATGTCTCATCCTTAAAAAGAATGAATAAAGTATAATTAAGAATCATAGGGCAAGTGGCACAAAAGGGTAAATGGAGTGAGCAAATAAGCATCTAATTGAGGAAGTTTGCATAGTGGTGTGGAATACACACAACGGCAGGTTAAAGTGGCATCCACACAATAAAAAAGTAAGCATGAGTTTCTCAATTAAATGGCCTAAGATGCAAGAAATAGATGAGCATCAATTAAGGACAAGCAAACTTAAGCAACTACCAACAAGAGCGAATTGAATGTATGAATTATTGGATATTGAAGTTGTGCAAGTGAAAGAGCAAAATTGATATAAAATAGAACAACAAAAAATAACCAATGCAATGATGAGGAGAAACTACTTATTCATCCTTGAGAACAATCAAATAATCACATGGGAAGGTGCTTGCTACAAAAAGTGACAAGTCTTGATAAGAATCAAGTCAAGTTAACTCAAACAAATGCAAAGTATTAACAAGGAGCAAATACCTTGTGATGTGATTATATTGACTTAAAAACCATGATGAACAAGCAATTCCATTCAATTCACTAAACTCAATACGTGCTTGTTAAAAATTGCACCAAATAAGAGACAAAAAGTCAATTTCTAAATCAATTTGGTGTTAGCAACTCAAAGCATTAAACAAGTACATTATTGAAATTTCAATCTCAAATAACATCATCATCATTCAAAAGTGCACAATTCTTGATTAGAATGCCAAACAAGGATATAGTCTAACACATGTGGTCATGACAACATATGAATTAAACAAAAAGTTCATTCAGGAATTATGTCAAACACATAGTATGCAGTGCACATATTCAATAATTCAAGCTAAAATTTCAAGCATAAACAACCCATAAGTCAAAATTGAACACTTGCGAAGCAGCAAACAAAGAATTAAACAAAACTTAAGCTAAATTACCAAAATTAAATAAAGAAAATGAAAATCAAACAAGCAACTATGCATAGAAAGAAAATTAAAGTTAAATTAAGAAAATTGAAAAGATGAAGAATAGAAAAGAAAGGGATAGGCAACAATGGCACTTGTGTTAGCCACTGTGAGGCTCACGGCGGCGGAACTTCGCCAGAGAAAAGAAGAAAGAAAGAAGAAAAAGAAGAAAGAAAAAAGAGAGAAGAAGAAAAGAGAAAAAAGAGAGGGGGAGAAATAGAGAGAGATGGTGGCAGTGGTGGTTCCGGCGGTGGCGGTGGTCGGACGGTGATGGTGGAGGTCGCCGGAAGGATGGGTCGGGTGGCTGGGTCGGGATGAGGGGGTAGAAGAAGAAAGAAGGAAAGAAGAAAAGAGGTGAGGAGTGGCGCAACAGGGCACCCATCCTTATTATTACCCAGACCGCGACCCGTGCGTACGCACAAAGATGTGTGCATACGCACACTAGCCAGAATTGTGGGGCGTTCAGACGCACAAGACATGCGAGCACTACTGGCAGAGAGGGTCTAAAGACTTGTGCATGCACACAGAGCTATGCGCAGCACAGAACACTTTTTTTTGGTTGGATCATGTGTGCGTGCACACACAGGTCCGTGCATGCGCACAAGAACATAAGGGGCAGGGGTTCACATGCACAGGCTATGCCAACGCTCCCCCTAGAGTGGTTGCAAGTTGGCGTGTAGATGCACAAGCCTGTGCGGCCGTACAGATAGTGCGATAAAGGGCATGTGTGCGCATGCACAGGTCACAGAAAACAGGGGAATGCGTGCGCACAAGGCGTGCTGGCGCTGCGAACAGAGGGCATAAAAGCTTGTGTGTGTACGCACATGTGGGTGCGTATGCACAGGTGGGTGCATATGCATTGGAAGTGAAAAATTGTTGTTGTGTGCGTGCGCACAAGGGTCTGCGCATGCACATGCCCTGTTTTTCCCAAAAAATTTTCTTAAAACATCTAAGGCACCATGCCTTAGCTCAATCAAAACTCAACACCAAAACATGCAAGACCCCGTAAATTCATGATCCAAACTAAAATTAACCTACAAATTTCAAAATTAAACTAATTCTAAGGTAACAAAGCAAACAAACATGCAATAAACCAAAATATATACAAAAAGAGAAGAGTTAGAACAATGTTACCAAACACTTTTATTATCTTTAAGTTAGACAATTGGGAGAGCCCTTGCTATGGTGGCTTGTGCTTGATTTCCCCACCAATGCTAGAATGTCCAATGTCCTCTGGGATCCCAATCCTAACCATCAACAAAGACAATAAAAAAGCAAGCTATTTACATATTAACATATATACAAAAGCCAACAACAACACCATTGCAACTCCCCGGCAACGGGGCCAAATTTGACGATGAGAGATTCTTGTGTATAGTTTGGAATCAATGGAATAAAAGCATCAATTCGTTGGTAGCATAGTCCAAACCAACAATAATTCTCACTATCAAATATTAAATTCAAAACATATAAACCGAGAGTAATTAAACCTCGGGTCATACTCCCTAGGAGTTGCAATTAAAGTGCTCATATATTGGCTATGAGAGAAATGGGGTTTTGATGATAGCAATTGGCAAGAAATTAAAATGTAAGAAGGTAACTTAACATGCAAGAAATTAAATGAAGGCAAGTAAAGGCAATGAAAATGGAAATTGAAAGCTAAAAAAGACTCTTGGCAAGAAGTGGGTAATTAAGGATTCTTATCCTAGTTGTGGACCACAAACATGGTAATTATTTGTGAATTAATTCCAATTAGTCAACCCTACATCGAGGACAAGTCAACTAGGCATAATTAATCTCAATCCCTAAGTCCTAAGTCAACAATAGTTGGTTACTTAGAGTCAAGGGAAACCAAATTAATTTAACAACACTCACACAATGTGGAATGGATATCCACTACTCAAGTTCACCCAAACACCCAATTTCTCAACCAAGAGTGTGAAAAACTAGGTAAAAGCCCAACCAAGCATTTTGTCAAACACTTGGTGGGCATGTAAAGAAAGCATGGTAAAATGACAAGAAATAATAAATGCTACAATTACCAAGAAAGGAAAGTAAAGATAGAAACTCAATTAAGCAATAAATGACATGAAACATAAATTGCATTAAATGTAAATTAAAATAATAAGAGTGTGCTTAAACATAAGAATAACCAAAATGAGAAATTAACAAGATAAACTAAGGAGATTAAAAAAATAAAGTAAAGAAACGTAGAAGAAAATAGATCAAAACAAGAATCAAACATAGAAATTACAAGGGAATTAAACTAAAAACCCTAGGTTCTAGAGAGAAGGGGGAGCTTCTCTCTCTAGAAAATGAACTACAAGACTAAAATCTAACCCTAATTGTTCCCCCTTCACATGGAGTGAGGCCTTTTCTAATATAGGAAGAATCAGCTTCAGAGGGTCCAAAAATTGGGCTCTGGAGGTCCAGAAATCGCCCCTAGCAATTTGGATTAATGAGGTCACGCGCTGGTACCGGTGCGCGTTGGTACCTGTGCGTACGAACAGGTATGTGCGTACGCACACATGCTGATTTTCTTTTTGTGCGTAGGCACAGGATGTCGTGCGTATGCACCGATGGTTTTGTGGCTCTTGTGCGTACGCACAGGTGGTTGTGCACACACACACTCCAATGTGTGCTTCTCCTTTGTTTTCTTCATGTTTTCTCCCTTTGTTCATGCCTCCTTCCACTTTTTCCTTGCCAAACTTGCCTCTAGAACCTAAAATCACTCAACAAATATGTCATGGCACCGAATAGCATAAAAGTGGGATTAACATGATTAAAATAGGCACAAAATAGCATATTTTCGCAATTAGGCACAATTTGGAGAGAAAACACAAAAGCATGCTATTTACATGAATAAATGTGGGTTTATGTGATGATATCCACTCAAATCAAACCAAAATATATCGTCAAATATGGATTCATCAATTCCCCCACACTTAAACAATAGCATGTCCTCATGCTAATCACAATCAAAGGAGAAGGATAAAGGGGAAAGGCAATTTATTCAATACAACTAACTACATGCATGCAACTACACTAAATGCTATCTATATATATGTACACTATGGTTCCTATTAAGTTTGGCAAAAATAAACAAAAGAATCTCAATCAATCCAAAGTTGAAACTTAGGGTCAAGACAAAGCAATTATAGCAATATCATCAATGTCCAAAGATTTGATTTGAAATTTTCAAAATTCATTTCAACAACTTGCAAGAAGATATAAGATAGTCAATGGAAACATAGAATTGAGCAATTGAAACCCTCACCGGACGTGTTTACACTCTAATCGCTCAGTGTGTAGGGTTTAATCACTCAATCCTCCTTTAATCATGTTTCTCAAAGATTTGCAAGTCGTCTAACAATCAACTAATATTTGATGCATGAATGCAAATATCATGAGGACTTATCCGTGGGTTGTAATGGGGCTAGGGTCAAGGTAGGATGCATATGGTCAAGTGAGCTTGAAATTTGAATCTTTGATTAACCTAAGCTTCCCACCTAACCTATGACAACCTATACAATTCTAATGCAAACCTAACTACCATTCTTCACTTTTTCACACACTCATGTATTCTCTTTTTGATCATCACACATATGCATTGATTCTTATTGACTTCACTTTGGGGTATTTTGTCCCATTTTTATTACTGTTCTTTTTTTTCTTTTCTATTTTTTTCTTTTATTTATTTTTCTCATCATTATTTTTTTTCTTTTTCAAACTTAATTATATACAAGAACATCAATGCATATGGTTTAACATAATTCATATATGAGTATGTACCCAATTTCCAATATTTTGACAAAAATATAAAAACACCCTTTTATCACAATCAATCTTCCCAAACTTTCCAAACTTAAATGATAAACACATTCACTAGCCTAGGCTAATCAAAGACCCAAACAAAGGACATTTATTATTTTTCACTTAAGGCTTATGATGTGCTAAAATTAAGAACAAATGGGTTTGGCATAGGCTCAAATTTGGCTAACAATGGAAGATAAAGGGTAGGCTATTTGAGTAAGTGAGCTATTTGAACAATGGCCTCAATCATATACATGCATTCCTACACAAAATAATGGACATATAGAATCATGCAAATCAAATATCACAATCATAAAAGGAGTTTACCATACAAGAACAAACTTTATGGTTGAAGATGTGCAACCATACAATTAGGGCTCAAATCTCACAAGGTATGTTGTTCTAGCTCTTTTCTATGTTCTATGAAAAATACTTCAAGCAAGTTTGAAAAATAATTTCTCAATTCAACCAATGGCATGCCCTAAAAATAATTTCATGAAAATTTCTTGTTGTTTTTACCAAAATAATTTCCTATATGTATGTATGATGTGATGGATGCAATTCTATTCCTAATTTTTAACATCCAAAAATTAACATGAATAATTAAGACAAAATTGAACTAGGCACTATACTATTCACATCATCCAATCACAACTTCTATCCATAAACTATATAGCATGCAAAAATGCATAATACAATAGCTATGGATGAACTAAAATGTATATATCACTGCAAGAAAAACACCCATTCAGGTACACTTGAAAAGTTTAGCCAAAAGTGCAAAAAAATGATGCCTTAGGCTACAGCTACGCTTTCTGGGCTACGGCTACGCTTTTTGGGGTGATTCCTATTCGACCGTTGCCTATTCTCAAAGCCTACGCTTTTCTACACCAAGGGCTACGCTTTTGGCATTTGTGAATAGGGTGCACTTTTCAAGTGATGCTGTCTAGGACCAAAGGCTACGCTTTTCAGCTTCCATTTTTACCAGAATAGGCTACACTTTCCAATGCTATTGCATCACCTGTAAAACGTAGCCACATTGTACACCATAGCTACTCTATATAAGTGTAACCTTAGGTCCCTTATTATTTTTTTTATTTTCTGTATAACCATAGCTACTCTATATAAGTGTAGCCTTAGGTCCCTCATTTTTTAATTTTTTTAATTTTCTGTGTGTATATAATATTTTAATAATTTTTTATACAACATAATATTTAATAATATTATTACATATATAATTCTACATTTTTAATTAAATGAGTTAAATATTATAAAATAAAATTAAACACATAATTATACTAAATAATTTCTTTAAATAATAAAAATTATCCTTACACAATTCAAAGATATAATCTTAAGAAGCAATTAACAATCAAAATATAACTTAAGATAATTTAAGTCACATGAAACTTGTATCACATATCAATTAAAATGAAAAGTTTGCACTCTATATCCGAAAAGAGTTTAACAAACAGAAAATCATTAATCTTCTAATCCTGGCATAACGACTAAAAATGTTCTGAAGCACCTTCAGATTCTACTCAAACACATCTTTTTCATACTGATCTTCATCACTATCAAGAAAACTCTTGGCCTTAATAATTGTATCAATGTTCATTCCCTTGTTCATTCCCGGCGGGGCTGTTGCAAAAATACTTGCACTTCTAAGAAGTTTAAACAAAAAAATTCTTCTAAAGGTGCACAAAAAAAGTGTAAATAGAAATTAACTAAACCAAAATAGTAAGATCACAAACTGAGTTGAAATACTAAAATATATATGATCATCATACTAATTGCTGAAGAAATGGACAAAGAAAAAGAAATTAATTGCTGAATATACCATTCCCTATCTTCACTCCAAATAGCTTGAACTTTACTGCTAATAGGATATTTATCACCCAAACCAATCCCAGCATTATTTACCAAATAATCCACTGCAGACAAGAAATACACAAACGAGATGATATAGTAAATTACCTTGCCACTGCTAGCAGGACCTATATTAGGTTGTGCATAACCCATAACACTTTTGTATAATTCAAATCCTGAGTAATCTCCCCTGACCTCTCTGAATCCCAGGAACCTAAAAGACAATTAACAGCACGAAAGGAATCAAGAACTGCAACGGCAATGTAAGCAGTGCACCAAACAACAATGGAAATCAACAATTTCAGGAAATCATATTATGCAATTATCAAATACCAATAACTAACATAAGGAAATATAGAGTGAAAGATATACCTATTATATAATAGAATTTAGCAAGTTGAAGACAACAACATGATGCAATGAAAATGAGAATAGCACAATATCATAATGAAACTAGAGAGTGGGTTTTATTTGTTGATCACTCTGTAAAAACATTAGTTTGAGGCATTGAATAGGCAATCTTTTTCTTTACCCAGTGATGTCACAGTCCCTTTAGCTATCACTCACTCCAGATTTGTCACTGCTCCCATTTCCCTTAATGAAATGCCTAAAAGTAGCTCTTGATGAGGGTCAAAAAGATGCATATTTTGCCCCAACTAGTTAGAATCAACTTGCTTTACTTGTAATGAAGTATTTCTTATAGCTGCCTTGTGCAAAAAAGTTAAATTAAAATAAAATATTGGTGATAAATGATGTCCAAATACATACAATTCTTAATTTACCAAAGTTCTGAAATTGGATAACAGCAACTAGCAGCTTGTTATTCTTGTACAATTCTTGATTTAACAATGTTCTTTCCATGCCTTCATCATCAATCATAGGGTGATATGGAGTCTTAGGCTTAGTAATTTTCTACCTCACGGGTTTGTTTTTCAATGTTAGCCTCATCCCATCTTACACTTGATCTGCAATGTGATGATAAATGAAATATTTGGATATTAAGACTTAGCCATTCATTCCACAGGAACAGAATTCTTAGCTCACCAGATACACAAATTACAGTAATTCGAAGAATTCAACTTAAAGCATGTGGTTTGAATTCAGATAATATACCTATACACCCTTTCTGAAATCCTTCACCTCGACTTCAAGTAACATGTGGTCTGAATACCTACCATTGTCATTAGGGCCAGGATCCTTAAAGATAATAAGAAAAACAAAACTCACATTAGTAAAGTACATTAAGTGATGGTAGAATGCAAAGAAAGAACTATCAACTCAGTAATAACTCAAAATGGACTAGTCAAATACTTCTTGACATACCGATCAACAAAGTTGAAATTTTGAATACATCAGATCACTACAAACATAGTCAAAATTATACAATGGTACATAACTGCAAAACCAATACAAACAAATCAAAGAAACTGAAAAAAATAATTGTAACAGTTACTCACCTTGAACAAAACTAAAAGTATTCTAATAGCTCGTTACCTATCAAAAGTAGTAAGCACTTTGATTTAGCAGATTTGATATCTCAGATAAATAAGATACAATACAAGGATTTTTTTAAAATAAAAATATAAATATTTAATCAACAAATTTTATTATCAGATTTAAGTAAAAGCATTTTGCAGGTAAATAGCAATCTCTTGATTTCTATCAAAGATTCTAACAATAGTTTTCCATGAATAGCATCTCTCTATAATAAATCCTTTAAGATTTAGTTCTCTTACGAAAATCCCAGTTTTAAAAGAAGTACATAAATATCATAAAGAAGTACATCCAAGAGTGCCTGATGGAACCCGTGGACTATGTTGGTATAGAATTTCTCAATAAAATCTCGTTGCAAGTATAGCTCTTCCCAACAATAATCCTCGAGTATCAAATTTAAAAGGGAATTCGGTTGTCACAAGTTCAACCGCAATAAAAGTAACCGAAGTATTCAAACCTCGGGTCGTCTCACAAGGAATGGGTAACATGTGCTTCAACATTGGTTAGAAATCCGGGGTTGCAAGTCATGAGCAAGAAATTAAGCTAGGAATCTTAACAAGCAAGTAATCTTGGAATGCAAGAAACTAATTCAAACAATTAGAGCAAAATGTAAATAATTCTAAACTAAGCAAGTAACTATAACTAAAACAAGGCAATCAAGGTTTTTGGGTTTTCAAATATGAATGATAAAAGCAACTCTTGGCTAGACATGGAAATTGGGGTCACTATCCTTGTCTAATAACCATATTTTGACAATTATGAGGAACCAAACTCATTAAGTTTACTTCTATACTTGAAGTATGTTAAATGGTTTGGTTAACATCAACCCATAAAGTCCAACCTAACTACCAATTAACTTGATAGTAGGCTAGTGTCAATGGCTATCAAATTGACCACTAAGGGTTCCCAAATCATCAAATCCATTAGACCCAATGACTCAAGCTTACCCAATTCCCTTAGCCTAGGCCAAGAGTAAAAAGGACTACTCCATAATCATAGGAAATATTTCATCAAACACATGGTAAGCATTAATAAAAGGCCTATTTAAATTGGAATTAAATTGGAACTAACAAGTACCCACTAACAATTATCAACATACAATCACTCAAACAACACAATTAATCATGGAAATCATCAATGCAACAATAACAAATCAAGATCCACAAGATTCATAAAATGGGTATGAAATGACAAACAACAAGGAAACATAAAACTAACACAAGATCTAAACAACATACACTAGGAAATTCAAATTAAACAATTAAAACTAGTAATTAACAATATCCAATTCAAAATTCAACAAAGGGAAGATCAAATTAAAGCTAGATCTAGAGAGGAACAAAGGTTTCTCTCTCTAGAAGAACAAAGAACTCAAACTAGCTAAAAATTATGTCTATGTGTAAAATGATTGATCCCCCCTTTCCCCTAGCATCCTTGGGTCTTTTCCATGCAGAAACAGCTTGAATTTGGGCCTGATGAGCCTCAGAAATCGCTAGGCACGATTTCCTTTAATGAGGTCACATGTAGCCTTCCGCGCGTGCGCGTCATGCGTGCGTGCGCGCCGATTGCTTTTGTGATCCACGCGTGCGCGCCATATGCGCGTGCGCGTCGGTGGGATTTCTCTGATCTGTGCGAATGCATCCATCCTTGCGTGCCACTTCCAACTATCCTCATCCATGCGTGCGCGTGAAGTGCATGTGCGCGCCCATTCTGAAGTTCCCAAAATCCAAATCTTCATGTTCCTTCCTCTTGTGCATGCTTTCTTTCTCTCTTCTAGGCCATCCTTGCCATTTAAATCCTGAAGTCCCTTAACAAATACACCACGGCATCAAATGGCAATAAAAGAGGATAAAAATATAGCAATTCTAAGACAAAATAAGCATGTTTTTCATCATGAAGCAAAATTAGGAAGAGAACACAAAACCATGCAATTCTAGTGAATAAGTGTGGGAAATATTGACAAAACCTCCCAAATTCTACACAATATAAACCACGAAATTGGGGTTTATCAAATCTTCCCACACTTAAACCAAGCATGTCCTCATGCTTAAAATAAAAAGACCAAAGATCATGGTGAGAAAGGGTTTATGAAATGCAAACTACCTAAGTGAATGTATGCAGCTAAGGTAAAATCGTCTATCTACTTGGTCAAGGGTAAATCTATCCTCCAAGAACACATATGAGCATACGGGGTGAGAATGCTATGTAGTTCATGAATCCTACCAATTTGAAAATCAACATGAAGGGCATATAACTTGCTAGATGAACGCTTGTGAAAGCCGGGAACAAGGAGTTGAGCATTGAACCGTCACCGAAAGTGTGTCCGCTCTATTTGCTCAAATGTATAAGGTTCGTCACTCAATCCTCTCCTAATCATGCTTTCCAAGATTTATCTTTCATCTAACAATCAACAATTACTTAATGCATGCTTACAAGTATCATGAGGTCTTATTCATGGGTTGTAATGGGGATAGGGTGAAGGTAAGGATGTATATGGTCAAGTGAGCTTAAAATTTGAGTCCTTGATTAACCTAAGATCCCACTAGACACATAGAACAACCTATACAACTATAATACAATATCTAGCTACCCATGGGTTTCACTTTTCGCATACTCATGCATTCTTTCCAATTCACATCCCATATGCATTGTTATTATTACTTTGTCTTGGGGCATTTTTGTCCCCTTTCATTGCTTTCTCTTTTTTTATTTTTGTTTCTTCTATATTTTTTTTATTTTTTTCTTACATTCTCATATATACACATGAAAATTTTTTTTGGTCCCCTTTTTCTTGGGGTTTCATGTATAAAAGTTCCAATGCATACGGCTCAATCATTCAATACATGAATATGTTCCCACTTCCCAAAATTTCCAATTACAATTACAAATACACACCTTTATATCTACCCAAGTTTCCAAGTACACCCTCCCATTTGAATGACACACACCCTAACTCACCTAAGCTAATCAAAGATCCAAATCTAGGGACATCCATTGTTTTCCACTTAGGATTGTTGATGTGCTCTGTTTAGAACAAAAAGGGTTTATCATTGGCTCAAAACTGGTTAGCAATGGTAGATAAAAGGGTTAAGGCCGTTTGGGAAAAGTGACTATTGAAATGATGGCCTCAATCATGTAAATGCATTCATACACAAAGTAATGGACATATAGAATCAGACAAAGCAAAGATTACATTCATAGAGAGAGAACAATGCACACAAGAATGGAAATTAGTGGTTAAAAGATATAACCACATAATAGGCTCAAAACTTACATGCTTGTGTTCTTGACTCAATCACTATGTTCCAAAATACATTCTTGAAGCAAGTTTATTGCAAAAAAAATTTTCAAAATTGGTAGGGTACCCCAAAACACAGTTTCTTGGGGAAGAAGTCATTATTTTGACCAAGTAACTCTATAGAAACTAACTATCATGCAAGGGGTATTTACAAGAAAAACTAATTACACATGCAATGTACTAACTACTAAGCAAAAGATAAATCCATGGGTGTTGAAAGGAAGAGATTGTTACCCATGGAGATCGGTCGAACGACCTCCCCACACTTAGAATTTAGCACGGTCTTCCGTGCTACTAACAATGCACAAACGACGGTCGGGACCGGAACCTTCACTATCCCCTCCATCAGAGCTTCCATCACTTGGGTTTGAGGTGGATGTGAATATTTTGGGTTCCTCCATGCTAGGGGTAACACAACGCAGAAGCTTCTTGATGTAAGTGTATCGGCGTTGATTGCGCCGCTCATATCTATCAATCTTCCAGTGTAGATCTTCTATCCTTTGATGTGTGGATCTTTGCGGTGGTGGTGATGATGAGGTGGAAGGAATAGTAGATAGAAGGGTTATGTCAAGGCTTAGGTTGTTCATGGGAAGATGTAAGTATTTTTCGGTTAGGACCACATCGCCCTTAGCCGGAATTATAGCCTTCGTATCCATGTCTTCCCAAGGAACACCTGCAACAACAACTAAATCGGATACTAATATTGAAAATGGAAAATTGCCCCAGGCGTGGACTTGTCCCATCGCTTGCTTGATAAGAAGTGGAATGTTCACCGGTCTCTCCGTGAGAATACACCAAACAAGCAAAGCGAGATCCGCCGTGAAGGACGACTTATAAGTGCTAGGTAGCACATAGTGGGATAGGATCTAGGCCCAAGCTCTCGCTTCTACAGTGAGGAAATGTGTGTCAATGCACTTGGGCCTCATCCTGAATCGACCATGGGTCCAAAATGTCTCTGGTTCAGCAATGACTCGGAGGATCGAGTCCCAATCAAATCCAAACTTTTCTCGTTGACGTAAGACCTCTTGGTAGCCATCCATGTCACTTGGTACCGGTAAGATATTAAGCACTTGCTGAATAGCCTCTTCTGAAATTGATACTTGCTTCCGGCGCACGTATACCGATTGAAGAGAGGGAAGATGGTAGTTAGTGTAGAATTCTACCACCCATGAGAGGTTGACCTCTTGTGGTTTTCTCAAAAGAAACTTCCATCCTCGCCGTTCAATGCGGGGTAGAATACAAGGAGCAACCTTGTCCGGCGGAGCGAGTAGATGCTCAGCATGATAATTCCTCTCAACCATGGCGGGGAACACAAGTTCACAGAAGCAGTTGGGGAATTTTGAAGAATCCTTTGCCGGTTTGCTCTTCTCGTTCTCATCAATAGGAGCGGATGCCTTCGCCTTCTTGGATAGGGGTTTGGCTCCTAATGAAGAGTGCGCCTTAGAGTTTGACCTTTGGAGTGCCCTCTTTGCGGCCGGTTTCCTTGAAGCTTTCTCCTTGCCGTTCTTGGTGGCCATCCTGAAAAAGGAAGGGAAAAAGGAATGCATTAAACCCAAAGAATCTTCTCAACAAAAACATGCAAGTGAAGGATAGTGTCCAAAAGAAATATTGCAATAAAGTAATCATAGAGACATAGGTCACAACACTTGGCATAGGATGCAAGAGGGAGTGAAGCATGCATAACGGCATGAAAAGAATAATCTCAACCATCCATAACAAAGAGCAAGTCGTGTTCAATGAGTATCTAATTAGCAACCAGAGTGGACTCAATGCGTATGGAAGACAACAAGTGAGTGAGGAGGAAGTACCAAATTGAAGATACATGATTAAAATAAACCAAGATGGCATTCATGCATTTTCTCGAACACTAGCTGTGCAGTTATCAAGTAATGAGCAATTATGAGATATTCAGCCAATTTGAAGCCCAAAATGAAATATCAATCATCACATAACATCACTTACATGGCAAAGACACTGAAAACAATCAAGAAGAACCATCAAAGAAAATTAAATTTAAATTCAACAATCATGGAAAAACATGAAGGAGGAAAAAGTAAACAAAGAAAAAGTAAGTAGTAAAAGCATGCAACTAAAAGAGAAAATAAGTAAATAAATAAGAAAAATCTAACTAGAAGAAGAGATTATGCAAATAAAGTAATAGATGTGATATGGAGGAAGTAAAACCTTGAGAAGTGTAAAAGAACAAGGTGGCGTTTTCTTTTGTGAAGATGAGAAAGAGATAGAAGAGATGTAGGGCCACAGGAAGTGGTGGTGGTCGCCGGTAAGTAACCGGAGACGGTGGTGGTGGATTGTGGAAGAAAAAAGAAGAAGAGAGGTGATGGAGTAGGAAGAAGAAGGAAATAAGAAAGAAGATGGGAGAGGGATAGAAGCAGGGCACGCTAGCTTTAAAACTGGTTTGCGCGACCAGCGCGCGCGCACGGTGCGCTGGCGCGTCGGTGAGGGTTAGTCAAGGGACGCGTGCGCGTCATTGGCGCGTACGCGTGAATACAGCTGTGCCCCTGGCATAGGACAGGCACAAAGTTGGCCTAAGTCTCGGGTAAATTGTACCAGAGTTGGTATACAGCAGAGGCGCGCGGACGCGCACAGTGCGCGGACGCATGCCTGAGTCAATTGGCGACCGGCGCGGATGCGCGCAGTGTGCGGACACGTCGGTGTGGGCACAGATTGGGCACCAGTATGGCACAATTCTCTGGTTTTTGTACTAGGGAGTTCAGATTGCACCATCGACGCGCGTGCGCATAGTGCGCTTGCGCGTCGATGGTCAAATTGCAAGGGGGCGCTCAAGAGGCACGTACGCTGGCGCGTGGGTGTCTAGCACGAAATGGGCACAAAGTGGGCATGACTCTCGGGTGTTTGGCCCAAGAGTATAAAATGCACCACCGGTACGCGTGCGCAGAGTGCGCTCGTGCGCGAATGCCCTTTTTCCCTTCTTCTTTTTTTTTTATACAACATAGGAAAAAGCTATTCTAACACCTTTTTGGCAGATGTTCAAGCTAATAGTCAAGAAAACACTTATAAATTCATGCAGCATTCAAGACAAAGCATTTTCTCTAACTTCAATAATTCATCCATACCAAAATGATGAAATCTATCTAGATATCCTAGTTATCCAACAAGAACAATAAAACTAGCATTCCTAAGTAATCAACAACATCTAGAAGTCACAAAATTCACAAGAATCTAAGGCTAAAAGCAAAATGGTATACACAAGTAAGATCTTACCATGGTGGGTACCTCCCACCAAGCACTTTTCTTTAACGTCCTTAAGTTGGACGGTCCTCTGCTTAAGCTTCCTCTCCCTTTGGTGCATCCGTTAGCAGGAACACCTCTAGCTCTTTTGGGAGCTTGTAGCCATGGTACTTCTTCACTCTATGTCCATTCACTTTGAAAGTTGCTTCACTTTTAGGGTCAAACAATTCCACCACTCCATAGGGCTTTATCTCCTTCACCTTGAAGGGTCCTTCCCATCTAGAACGGGAGCTTGCCAGGCATGAATCTAAGCCTCGAGTTGTAGAGGAGAACCTCATCACCTTCTTGAAAATCCTTCTTTCGGATGTGATGATCATGAAATGCCTTAGTCTTTTCCTTGTAAATCCGGGCATTCTCATATGCTTCGCTCCTCAAACACTTGAGCTCCTGTAGCTGTAATTTCCTGGCCACTCCTGCCTTGGTTGGATCCATGTTGCACTGCTTTACTGCCCAATAGGCTTTATGCTCGATTTCCACCGGAAGGTGGCATGCCTTACCATAGACGATCTGGAAGGGACTCATCCCTAAAGGAGTCTTGTAGGCCGTCCTATACGCCCATAGTGCATCTCCTAACCAGAAGCTCCAATCCTTCCTTTGTGGATTGACTACTTTCTCCAAGAGTCTCTTGATCTCCCGGTTGGACACTTTCGCTTGTCCATTGGTTTGCAGATGATAAGCAGTAGCAACCTTATGCAATACCTCATAGCACTTGAATAGTGCCTCTACTTTCCTGTTACAAAAGTGGGATCCTTGGTCGCTCACGATTCCTCGTGGCGACCCATAACGGCATACAATGTGATTTCTAATAAAAGAAACAACGGTATTGGCGTCGTCAAGGCGGGTAGGTATTGCTTCTACCCACTTTGACACATAGTCAACTGCTAACAGAATATATAGATACCCACTTGAGTTGGAAAACGGTCCCATAAAGTCAATGCCCCATACATCAAATATCTCATAGAACAACATAGGTTGCTGAGGCATCTCATCCCTTTGGGACGTGTTTCTCGACTTCTGACACTGATGGCAAGACACACAGAACCGGTTAGCATCCTTGAACAAGGTTGGCCACCAGAATACACAATCTAACACCTTTTTAGCTGTCCTTTGTGGGCCAAAGTGTCCACCACATTCGGACGAATGGCAAGCTTCAAGAATGGGTTGAATTTCAGATTCTGGCACACATCTTCGAATTACTTGGTCTACGCCTCTCTTCCACAAGTGAGGGTTATCCCAAATGTAGTATTTAGAATCACTCCTCAAATTGTCCCTTTGGTTTTTAGAAAAGTTGGGAGGGAAGATTTTCGCAACCAAGTAGTTCTCTATTGGGGCAAACCAAGGAAAACTATCCGACACAGCATGCAAACTATCCAATGGGAATGAGTCGTTGATCGAAAATGGGTCAAATTTTAAATTTTCCAGGCGGCTTAAATAATCCGCAACCAAGTTTTGAGACCCACTCTGGTCCCTAATCTCAATGTCAAATTCTTGCAAAAGCAAGATCCAACGTATGAGTCTAGGTTTTGACTCATTCTTTGTCAATAAGTACTTTAAAGCTGCATGATCCGTGTATACCACTATCTTGGATCCTAGCAAATAAGACCGGAATTTATCTAAAGCATGAACAATAGCTAGGAGTTCCTTTTTCGTAGTGGTATAGTTGGATTGTGCAGCATCCAGTGTTTTAGAAGAGTAAGCAATGACATAAGGGAGTTTACCATCGCGCTGTACAAGCGCAGCACCTACAGCATGGTTTGACGCATCACACATTATCTCGAATGGCAACGTCCAATTGGGGCCTCGTATGACCGATGCTGTGGTAAAAACTCTCCTTAACTCTTCAAATGCATTCACATATGCACTATCAAACTCAAAATCCACATCTTTTTGGAGTAGGCGCGACAATAGAAAAGTAATTTTGCTGAAATCTTTGATAAAGCGCCTGTAAAATCCTGCATGCCCCAAAAACGAGCGGACCTCCCTCACAGACGAGGGGTGAGGTAAAGTGGTGATAACATCGACCTTGGCCGGGTCTACATAAATGCCTTCATGAGATACTACATGTCCTAGCACTATGCCTTGTCTTACCATAAAGTGGCATTTTTCAAAATTTAAGGCAAGATTAGTGTCAACACATCTAGCTAAGACCTTGGCCAAGTTCTCTAAGCAACAATAAAATGAAGTTCCATAAATACTAAAGTCATCCATAAAGACTTCCAGTCAATTCTCCATTAGATCGGAAAAGACACTGGTCATACACCGCTGAAAAGTAGCAGGTGCATTACATAGTCCAAATGGCATCCTTTTGTAGGAAAAGGTGCTAAAAGGGCAAGTAAATGTTGTCTTTTCCTGATCTTCAAGAGCAATGTGAATTTGGAAGTAACCAGTGAATTCATCAAGAAAGCAATAATGGGATTTACCCACCAAACGGTCCAACATCTGGTCGATAAAGGGCAAAGGGTAGTGGTCCTTTCTTGTAGCGGCGTTCAACCTCCTATAATCGATGCACACTCGCCACGCATTTTGTACTCTCTTGGTGACCACTTCACCATAATCCTTTTTAACCGCAGTGATGCCCGATTTCTTGGGAACAACCTGGACTGGGCTTACCCACTCACTGTCAGAAATTGGGTATATGATACCCGCACCAAGTAGCCTAGTGACCTCCTTCTTTACCACATCAAGGATGGTCAGGTTGAGCCTCCTTTGCGGTTGCCTAACCGGCCTAGCTCCCTCTTGGAGAAATAGACAATGCATGCACTTGCGAGGGTCAATCCCCACAATATCAGCTAGGCTCCAACCAATTGCCTTCTTGTACTTTCTTAGAACATCTAGGAGATTTTCTTCTTCTTCGGTAGAAAGCTCACTAGCAATAATGACTGGAAACTTTTGGTTGTCCTCTAAGAAAGCATACTTCAAATGAGGTGGAAGAGGCTTCAATTCACTATTTGCCTCAAGTTGAGGTTCCTTTTCATCAGGCTCACGGAGTTCATTCTCAACAACTTTCTCATATTCACCCTCTTGGTCATCTGTCTCTTCAACAATAGGGTAGCATAACTTGTTGTGATCTTCTTCTCGCATTTCCGCTACCACTTCATCGATTACATCACATCGGAGAATGGAATGCTCTTCGAGAGGATGCTTCATGGCTTCTTCCAAATTGAACTTGATAGTTTTGTCTCCAACCTCAAAGGAATATGTGCCGGTGAAGGCATCTAACTTGAATTTAGAGGTCTTGAGGAAGGGTCTACCAAGTAGAACGGAGGATGAGCTTCTATTTTCTGTTGGAGGCATTTCAAGGATGTAAAAGTCAACCGGAAAGACCAAGTCCTTGATTGCCACAAGTACATCTTCTGCTATTCCCATCACAGTGATCACGCTCTTATCAGCTAATGCAAACTTCGCCGCCAACTTCTTTAATGGAGCTAAATTCAACCGCACAAAAAATGGATAGCAGCATGATGCTTACGCAAGCTCCTAGATAAAACCGCACAAAAACTAGCCGTATAATCCAACTGCCGTCTAGCTTGCCGAGTGTGTAACAAAGTCCTTTCAATATCGGGGTCAAACTCGGCTAAGCTAGAATTCGGTTGAGACTGAGTCATCAAACTTGGGAGTCATAGCACACATGCAAAAGAAATCTAAACTATACCTAAGTATTAAAAAAAAGTAAACTATCTACAATATTCACATATTCACATAACCAATATCAAGGCATATGTTGCAACCATTCCCAAGCAATGGCGCCAAAAATTTGATGGAACCCGTGGACTATGTTGGTATAGAATTTCTCAATAAAATCCCGTTGCAAGTATAGCTCTTTCCAACAACAATCCTCGAGTATCAAATTTAGAAGGGAATTTGTTTGTCACAAGTTCAACCCCAATAAAAGTAACCGAAGTATTCAAACCTCGGGTCGTCTCACAAGGAATGGGCAACATGTGCTTCAACATTGGTTAGAAATCCGGGGTTGCAAGTCATGAGCAAGAAATTAAGCTAGGAATCTTAACAAGCAAGTAATCTTGGAATGTAAGAAACTAATTCAAACAATTAGAGCAAAATGTAAATAATTCTAAACTAAGCAAGTAACTATAACTAAAACAAGGCAATCAAGGTTTTTGAGTTTTCAAATATGAATGATAAAAGCAACTCTTGGCTAGACATGGGAACTGGGGTCACTATCCTTGTTTAATAATCATATCTTGACAATTATGAGGAACCAAACTCATTAAGTTTACTTCTATACTTGAAGTATGTTAAATGGTTTGGTCAACATCAACCCATAAGGTCCAACCTAACTACCAATTAACTTGATAGTAGGCTAGTATCAATGGCTATCAAATTGACCACTAAGGGTTCCCAAATCATCAAATCTATTAGACCCAATGACTCAAGCTTACCCAATTCCCTTAGCCTAGGCCAAGAGTAAAAAAGACTACTCCATAATCAAAGGAAACATTTCATCAAACACATGGTAAGCATTAATAAATGACCTATTTAAATTGGAATTAAATTTGAACTAACAAGTACCCACTAACAATTATCAACATACAATCACTCAAACAACATAATTAATCATGGAAATCATCAATGCAACAATAACAAATCAAGATCCACAATATTCATGAAATGGGTATGAAATGACAAACAACAAGGAAACATAAAACTAACACAAGATCTAACCAAAATTACACTAGGGAATTCAAATTAAACAATTAAAACTAGTAATTAACAAGATCCAATTCAGAATTCAACAAGGGAAGATCAAATTAAAGCTAGATCTAGAGAGGAACAAAGGTTTCTCTCTCTAGAAGAACAAAGAACTCAAACTAGCTAAAAATTATGTCTATGTGTAAAATGATTGATCTCCCCCTTTCCCCCTAGCATCCTTGGGTCTTTTCCATCCAGAAACAGCTAAAATTTGGGCCTGATGAGCCTCAAAAATCGCCAGGCACGATTTCCTTTAATGAGGTCACATGCAGCCTCCTCGCGTGCGCGCCGATTGCTTTTGAGATCCACGCGTGCGCGCAATATGCGCATGCGCATCGGTGGGATTTCTCTAATCCGCGCGGATGCGTCCTTCCGTGCGCGCCGTTTCCAGCTATCCTCATCCACGCATGCGCGTGAAGTGCGTATGCGCGCCCATTCTGAAGTTCCCTAAAATCCAAATCTTCATGTTCCTTCCTCTTGTGCATGCTTTCTTTCTCTCTTCTAGGCCATCGTTGCCCTATAAATCCTGAAATCACTTAACAAATACACCACAGCATCGAATGGCAATAAAAGAGGTTCAAAATATAGCAATTCTAAGGCAAAATAAGCATATTTTTCATCATGAAGCAAAATTAGGAAGAGAACACAAAATCATGCCATTCTAGTGAATAAGTGTGAGAAATATTAACGAAATCCCCCAATTTCTACTCAATATAAACCACAAAATTGGGGTTTATCAGTGCCTTAAGTTGTCATATATCCAAGTAAGTTTCAAAGAAGTACATAAAGATCATAAACCCTGAAAACTGATTAGATGAAAAAAATAAATCAGGTATATCCTATATGTTTCTAACATGTAATATTACCACAGTCATACACAGATTAAAATCATTTTCATATAGGGCACAAGACAACTCAAAGTTTCTTTCCAGTTCATTTTAATTTTGTGAAATAGTAACTTGCAAAGTAGTACAACACGAAATGGAAAATCCGAACTGACAATGAGTCTAACTCATTTATTGAACAAATTTTGGAATGGAACTGAGAGGCAAAAACCATAATACCTGGCTTCGATTTATCATCCACAGCCCAGTCAATGGCTTTCTGAGCTTGTTTGGTCAATAGAGGATGCTCGGGGCTAAAGAAATATAGGTCAGATTTCCCAAGTAGCTCTACTGTTTCTTCCGGTACTTTGAAAAGAGAAATTCAATTGGCTCTCAAGAATTTTGTAGCTTTACTTGTTCCTAAAAGAATACAAAAAAAAATTATGTTAGTGCTTATGAGTAGAAGAAAGGCACAGAGCTGTAAATTTAGAAAATGGATTCATTCAACTTCATAAAATCAAGATGGAAGGACATTGCTTTCTGATCAGCGCTAAAACAGCACACACTTCAGGATTGCTGTTTAAGACTGAAGTTGGAAATCAAATTTCATTTAGTATCCAATCCAAATTCTGACCTGATCTTCCCACATTCTACAACCATAAAATTTTACCATTGCATTTCTATTTATTCAAAGAATATCATATTGCTCTTGTTTTAAACACTGCAACAAAACTCTACATCAACAACAGCATGCATGTTATCAAATCTATCGTTCTATTAATAAATTACTAAAAAGTTATGATAAAATAAAAGTACTCTTAAGAGAGAATAGGAAAGCACAAAATGGTCATCATGAGTCCTACAAAGCATATATAAACAAACAAAAATATAAAAGCAATTGAACAAGAAAACAATCAAAATACTCTAAGTCTAAACTATCAACACAATTTCTATTTTTCTTTTGTTAATTGGTTCACCTAAACATGCTTAAGTAAAGACAAATGCAAAAGTAGCATGTCTAGTAGTATTTTTCCCTCATTCCAATATTTAATCCATTTTCAAATCATAATTTTTTCAAATATTTGACCTAAAGATATACTTTGATCATCAATGGTGCACAAGCTGATTATGCTCTCACCTCAGTAGATTGTTGGAAAGCAGTAGCCTCCCTCAGGTAGATGCCCCGTGAAGAAGGATCTGCAATCAGCAATCATGAGCATAAGGGAATTAATATTTTTCTTAAGTTTTCCCTTGTGTCCAATTGAATGAATATTTCAATGAACAAAAATCTTCATCGTTGTTGTGAAAGCCAATACTCTTTTCCCTAACTTCTTCCAGTTTTTACTTATGTCTTATCATGAGCATTCTAATTCTTAATAAATAATAGACTATCATAAACACTTTCCCCCGAATGAGTTAGTTATTTATAAGTACAAAACAGGCAAAAAAATAATCTGTTAAACCACGCATCTTCATCAACAACAGCATGCATGTTATCAAATCACAATTCACAAACCCATATTTTATAGATTAAAACCCCTAAAATTGGAACCCTAAACCTTTGAAATTGCAGAACCAAATAGAAATCAATACATACATACTCAATGATGTGAGGACAGAGAAGATGATTATGAGAAGAACAGCGAAGAAGAGTGATGGTCAGTGCAGCAACAGCGACGATCAACAGCGACGGTGACTGGTGGTGAGTGGTTACTGCGTGGCGATAGTCACCAGCGACGGTGAGAAACTGAGAATGGCGAAGGTGAGGGTTACAGCAATGACAATCGAACTGAAAGGGAAAGGATGATGAGAAGCGCAGAGATAACGATGCTGAGAGCGGCGCAGCTCAGTGTAGGAGGGCGAAGAGGAGCGACGGTCAGTGGCGATAGTGAGTGCTGCGTGTGGTTCTTCGCGATGGTGAGAGGGTTTCAGAAAAGGGATAAAGGCGCTGTGATAACAAAAATTTCACAGAGGGTTTCAGAGAAGGTTCTTCGTGATGATGAGTGATGAGCTTTGGAGGGAACAAAGGCGCTGTGACTCGTGTGGTTCCAAAAAGGGGATAAAGGCACTGTGATTCACTAAGTATTGTGAGTTTCAGAAAGGGGATAATGAGCTTTGGATGGAACAAAAATTTCACTAAGTGTTGTGAGTTTGCTTTCGATCGGGAAAAAGAGGGAAAAACGCTTATTAGGCATCACTTTTGAAGCCCACCCAAAACTTAACAAATAGGCTACCCTCAAAAAGCGCTCTCTTTGATATAAAAAGTGGACTCATAGATATTAACATACAAATACGCTTTACAAGTGATTTCTATAATACCTAAGGCTACACTTTTTAAATGATGCCAGAATTGTGTTTCTTTTTCTCTAAAAAAAGGCAACACCTAGAAAAGCGTAGCCTATTCTATGAATAGGCTAAGCTTTTTAAATATAGCTTAAAAAAAGTGTGGCTGAATGGGTATTTTTCTTGTAGTGTATATATACTAAATGCAATGCAACAGTCAAAAATACTCCAAATATCTACAAGAGACATAGTAAAAAGAAACAAAAACAAAGTAAAATGCGGAGTGTTTGGAAAGAAAGTTTATGCCCCAAAAATGATGAATCCTCCCCCACACTTAAGCAGTGCATGGTCCTCCGTGCACGAACACAATCTGGGGAGAATGTCTCCCAAGTGGTTCCACCTTCGATTGGTAGATGCGGGGGCTCGCGTTGTGTGGAAACCGCCAATGTCCAACGGATTCTTGGCGTCTCCATCCTCGGTGTTCTCCTCCTCTCCCGGCTCCTTGCCTCACGTCTCATCCTCAAAAAGAATGAATAAAGTATAATTAAGAATCATAGGGCAAGTGGCACAAAAGGGTAAAGGAGCGAGCAAATAAGCATCTAATTGAGGAAGTTTGCATAGTGGTGTGGAATACACACAACGGCCAGTTAAAGTGGCATCCACACAATGAAAAAGTAAGCATGAGTTCCTCAATTAAATGGCCTAAGATGCAAGCAATAGATGAGCATCAATTAAGGACAAGCAAACTTAGGCAACTACCAACAAGAGTGAATTGAATGTAGGAATTATTGGATATTGAAGTTGTGCAAGTGAAAGAGCAAAATTGATATAAAATAGCACAACAAACAATAACCAATGCAATGATGAGGAGAAACTACTTATTCATCCTTGAGAACAATCAAATAATCACATGGGAAGGTGCTTGCTACAAAAAAGTGACAAGTCTTGATAAGAATCAAGTCAAGTCAACTCAAACAAATGTAAAGCATTAACAAGGAGCAAATACCTTATGATGTGATTATATTGACTTAAAAACCATCATGAACAAGCAATTGCATTCAATTCACTAAATTCAATATGTACTTGTTAAAAATTGCACCAAATAAGAGATTAAAAGTCAATTTCTAAATCAATTTGGTTCTAGCAACTCAAAGCATTAAACAAGTATATTATTGAAATTTCAATCCCAAATAACATCATCATCATTCAAAAGTGCACAATTCTTGATTAGAATGCCAAACAAGGATATAGTCTAACACATATGGTCATGACAACATATGAATTAAACAAAAAGTTCATTTAGGCATTATGTCAAACACATAGTATGCAGTGCACATATTCAATAATTCAAGCTAAAATTTCAAGCATAAACAACCCATAAGTCAAAATTGAACACTTGCGAAGCAGCAAACAAACAATTAAACAAAACTTAAGCTAAATTACCAAAATTAAATAAAGAAAACGAAAATCAAACAAGCAACTATGCATAGAAAGAAAATTAAAGTTAAAATAAGAAAACTGAAAAGATGTAGAATAGAAAAGAAAGGGATAGGCAACAGTGGCACTTGTGTTAGCCACTGTGAGGCTCACGGTGGCGGAACTTCGCCGGAGAAAAGAAGAAAGAAAGAAGAAAAAGAAGAAAGAAAGAAGAGAGAAGAAGAAAAGAGAAGAAAGAGAGGGGGAGAGATAGAGAGAGATGGTGGCAGTGGTGGTTCCGGCAGTGGCGGTGGTCGGACGGTGATGGTGGTGGTCACCGGAAGGATGGGTCGGGTGGCCGTGTCGGGATGAGGGGGTAGAAGAAGAAAGAAGGAAAGAAGAAAAGAGGTGAGGAGTGGGGCGTTCAGATGTGTGCATACACACACCAGCCAGAATTATGGGGCGTTCAGATGCACAAGATGTGCGAGCACTGCTGGAGAGAGGGTCTAAAGACGTGTGTGTGCGCACAGAGCTGTGCGCATGCACATAACACTTTTTTTGTTGGATCATGTGTGCGTGCGCACACAGGTCCGCGCGCGTGCACAAGAGCATAAGGGGCAGAGGTTCACACGCACAGGCTGTGCCAACGCTCCCACCAGAGTGGTTGCAAGTTGGCATATGGACACACAAGCCTGTGCGTCCGTACAGATAGTGCGAAAAAGGGCATGTGTGCGCACGCACGAGCAGGTGCGCATGTACAGGTCGCAGAAAACAGGAGAACGCGTGCGCACAAGGCGTGCTGGCGCTGCGAACAGAGGGCATAAAAGCTTGTGTGCGTACGCACAGGTGGGTTGCGTACGCACAGGAAGTGAAAAATTGTTGTTGTGTGCGTGCGCACAAGGGTGTGCGCACACACATGCCCTGTTTTTCCCAAAAAAAATTTCTTAAAAAATCCAACGCACCAAGCCTTAGCTCAATCAAAACTCAACACCAAAACATGCAAGAACCCATAAATTCATGATCCAAACCAAAATTAACTTACAAATTTTAAAATTAAACTAATTCTAAGGTAACAAAGCAAACAAACATGCAATAAACCAAAATATATACAAAAAGAGAAGAGTTAGAACAACGTTACCAAACACTTTTATTTAATGTCTTTAAGTTAGACAATTGGAAAAGCCCTTGCTATGGTGGCTTGTGCTTGCTTTCCCCACCAATGCTAAAATGTCCAATGTCCTCCGGGATCCCAATCCTAACCATCAACAAAGACAATCAGAAAGCAAGCTATTTACATGTTAACATATATACAATAGCCAACAACAACACCATTGCAACTCCCCGGCAACTGTGCCAAATTTGACGATGAGAGATTCTTGTGTATAGTTTGGAATCAATGGATTAAAAGTATCAATTCGTTCATAGCATAGTCCAAACCAACAAGAATTCTCACTATCAAATATTAAATTCAAAACATATAAACCAAGAGTAATTAAAACTCGGGTCGTTCTCCCTAGGAGTTACAATTAAAGTGCTCATATATTGGCTATGAGAGAAATGGGGGTTTGATGATAGCAATTGGCAAGAAATTAAAATGTAAGAAGGTAACTTAACATGCAAGAAATTAAATGAAGGCAAGTAAAGGCAATGAAAATGGAAATTGAAAGCTAAAAAGGACTCTTGGCAAGAAGTGGGTAATTAAGGATTCTTATCCTAGCTGTGGACCACAAACGTGGTAATTGTTTGTGAATTAATCCCAATTAGTCAACCCTACATCGAGGACAAGTCAACTAGGCATAATTAATCTCAATCCCTAAGTCCTAAGTCAACAATAGTAGGTCACTTAGAGTCAAAGGAAACAAAATTAATTAACAACACTCACACAATGTGGAATGGATATTCACCACTCAAGTTCACCCAAACACCCAATTTCTCAACCAAGAGTGTGAAAAATTAGGTACAAGCCCAATCAAGCATTTTGTCAAACACTTGGTGGGCATGTAAAGAAAGCATGGTAAAATGACAAGAAATAATAAATGCTACAACTACCAAGCAAGGAAAGTAAAGATAGCAACTCAATTAAGCAATAAATGACATGAAACATAAATTGTATTAAATGTAAATTAAAATAACAAGAGTGTGCTTAAACATAAGAATAACCAAAATGAGAAATTAATAAGATAAACTAAGGAGATTAAAACAATAAAGTAAAGAAAGGTAAAAGAAACTAGATCAAAACAAGAATCAAACATAGAAATTACAAGGGAATTAAACTAAAAACCCTAGGTTCTAGAGAGAAGGGGGAGCTTCTCTCTCTAGAAAATGAACTACATGACTAAAATCTAACGCTAATTGCTCCCCCTTTCACATGGAGCGAGGCAGTGTCTAATATAGAAAGAATCAGCTTCAGAGGGTCCAAAAATTGGGCTCTGGAGGCCCAGAAATCACCACCATCGATTTGCATTATTGAGGTCACACGCTGGTACCTGTGCGTACGCAGACATACTGATTTTCTTCTTGTGCGTACGCACAGGATGTCGTGCGTACGCACACATGGTTTTGTGGCTCTTGTGCGTACGCATAGGTGGCTGTGCGCACGCACACTCCAATGTGTGCTTCTCCTTTGTTTTCTTCATGTTTTCTCACTTTATTCATGCTTCGTTCTACTTTCGCCTTGCCAAACTTGCCTCTAGGACCTAAAATCACTTAACAATCATGTCATGGCACCGAATAGCATAAAAGTGGGACTAACATGATTAAAATAGGCATAAAATAGTATATTTTCGCAATTAGGCACATTTTGGAGAGAAAACACAAAAGCATGCTATTTACATGAATAAACGTGGGTTTATGTGATGAAATCCACTCAAATCAAACCAAAATATATCGTCAAATATGGATTCATCAATAGGCCATTATTTTTATACTCTGAAAATTCATGGCTTTAAAAAACATATTTCCTCTAATGGCCCATGCAGGTCTCGAACCTGGGACCTCAGCGTTATTAGCACGAAGCTCTAACCAACTGAACTAATAGGCCTATATATTTTCTTTGCTTAGTTTATCGTCATGTATAAAGATTTGAATATCCTTGTTAATCCGTGTTAATAAAAGTTTTCATATTCTTTTTCTATAAATTATCAGGGTGTATCACAGCACTTTAGTGATATTGTTATATATTGGTTGGTGGTATTCGAGTATTAGGTGCATCTTGCCCTACCAAATTCGCAAGAAATAGCTAAATTTTTTGAGTGATATATTTAACTAATAAAACTGTAATAATCTAAAAATCGTACTTGATTTGATGACATAGTAAAATCCAAACTGCTCCATATCATTCTACATGAAATCTACTTATGAAAGAGATTAAGATTAGAAAGTTTTATAATCTATCCTTCACTACGAATGCATGGAGATATTTAAAAAAAATTGGCAAGAGCTTAACTTTCATTTGGATTTTGATTATGGCCCTCTCAGCAATAAAGGAAGAATGGGATGTGATTGTTACGTTGGTAAAATAAAGAGTATAAATTTCAAAACACTAATCTATGTAAATTTTGCAAGAAGTTTTGCTCTTTTTACTAAGGTAAAGAACTTGTCAAATACATGTACTTTTGGGTATTAGGGATAGAGCTTCCATCAAGTTACATGTTCCGGCAAACTTTTTTCATAGGAAGACAATTATGTAGTAACATAATAAGTGCTATAATTTGCTCCATATACATATTGTTTGGTAGAAACATGTTTCAAAGATTTCCATCGTATCATTGTTAAGGTTTTATACGCAATTCAATTTCTTTCTTAAAACAAAAACTTATAAAAGATAAAAAGAAACATATCAACACTCGTTGACATGGATAGGCCATTATTTTTATACTCTGAAAATTCATGGTTATAAAAAACATATTTCTTCAAATGGCCCATGCAAGTCTCGAACCTGCAACCTTCGCGTTATTAGCACGACGCTCTAACCAACTGAGCTAATAGGCCTACATATTTCTTTGCTTAGTTTATCGGCATCTATAAAACTTTTAATTTCCCTGTTAATCCGTGTTAATCAAAGTTTTCATATTCTATTTTAATAAATTATCAGGGTGTACCACAGCACATTAGTGATATCATTATATTTCTGTTGGTGGTATTCCAGTATTAGGTGTATTTTGCCCTACTTGATTCGCAAGAAATAGCTAGAATTAATATATAAATAATTAACAAATCAATTTAAAATAGAGCGATATATTCAATGTCTTTGCTTGTGAGAAAATAAAAGTACGCGAATTAGGAAAATTAGAAAAAAAAATTCTTTGAACGTATAAGAAATTTTGTTTAGTTGGTGTCCACTAAAGAATATGATATAAATTTCGCACTTCGTATTATATTTGAGAGCTTTGCATATTATGTTCAAAAGTGATAGCATATCCAGCTCATTTGCCAATGTTAAAATGTAAAAGGAGAACGTTATGGTGAACAATGCTTAAGATACCATAGAACTTCAATTCCCATTTGGTTTTGCCGACTTGACCCATAGAATATCAAGTTACAATGCATAGAAGAAAATGTTTCATATTGTTCGAACTTTATACCCATGGTTTTGATGCCTAATGTGCTAGCAAAACAACAAATATAGCATAGTTATGGTTCACAAATATGAAGTTGTTAAGAAGAAAATAAAATTCGACAAGAATTTTGTTATTACAGTTGAAAAAGATTGTGGCAACTAACTTAACTATAATGATAGCTTTTGGTACGAAGATATCTAAAATTTGAAGTTGTAAAGGTAATGTGTGCTAAATCTTGTACTAAAAAGAATACCAATATCACACCTTAGATTGGATAATTAGCTTTTGTTTTCTCTATGACATTAGAGCAAAGACCAAATTTTGATCAGAAAGAATGGCGCAAAACCTTTGAATGGTCAAAAATGGTTGTTTAAGTGGAGTTCTAAGGTCAACGAATGATCGGAATTAAAACTTGGGGTTGAATTCAACCACAATTGAAGTCATCTTTTTATTGTCTTTCTTGGCGTTGTTGGTTGATGCATTATAGCATGCTATGTTTATAAACGATTAACAGAGAGTAACATTATGTTTTCTTTTTCTGTTTCTCTTTATTTAATATTTATCTCTCTCAACAGGTAAGAAAACAATTTTTGAGTGATATATTTAACTAATAAAACTGGAATAATCTAAAAATCTTACTTGATTTGATGACATAGTAAAATTCAAACTGCTCCATATCATTCCACATGAAATCTACTTATGAAAGAGATTAAGATTAGAAAGTTTAATAATCTATCCTTCACTATGAATGCATCGAGATATTTAAAAAAATTGGCAAGAGCTTAACTTTCATTTGGATTTTGATTTATGGCCCTCTTAGCAATAAATTAAGTATCGGATGTAATTATTACGTTGGTAAAATAAAGAATATAAAATTCAAAACACTAATCTAAGTAAATTTTGTAAGAAGTTTTGCACTTTTTACTAAGGTAAAGAACTTGTCAAATACATGTACTTTCGGGTATTAGGTATAGAGCTTCCATAAATTTCCCTTTCATGTTCCGGCAAACTTTTTTCATAGGAAGACAATTATGTAGTACCATAACAAGTGCTAATATTTGCTCTATATACATATTGTTTGGTAGAAATATGTTTCAAAAAGGAACATATCAACACTCGTCGACATGGATAGGCCATTATTTTTATACTTTGAAAATTCATGGCTTTAAAAAATATATTTACTCTAATGGCCCAAGCAGGTCTCGAACCTGCGACCTTCGCGTTATTAGCACAACGCTCTAACCAACTGAGCTAATAGGCCTACATATTTCTTTCCTTAGTTTATCGACATGTATAAAACTTTTAATTTCCCTGTTAATCCGTGTTAATAAAAGTTTTCATATTCTATTTCTATAAATCATCAGGGTGTATCACAGCACATTAGTGATATCATTATATATCTGTTGGTAGTATTCTAGTATTAGGTGTATTTTGCCCTACTTGATTCGCAAGAAATAGCTAGAATCAATATATAAATAATTAACAATCATTTTAAAATAGAGCGATATATTCAATGTCTTTTCTTTTGAGAAAATAAAAGTACGCAAATTAGGAAAATTAGAAAAAAAAATTCTTTGAACATATAAGGAATTTTGTTTAGTTGGTGTGCACTAAAGAATATGATATAAATTTCGCACCTCGTATTATATTTGAGAGTTTTGCATATTATGTTCAAAAGTGATAGCATATCCAGCTCATTTGCCAAGGTTAAAATGTAAAAGGAGAACGTTATGGTGAACAACGCTTAAGATACCAAAGAACTTCCCATTTGTTTTTGTCGACTTGACCCATGGAATATCAAGTTACAATGCATAGAAGAAAACGTTTCATATTGTTACAAACTTTATACCCATGGTTTTGATGCCTAACGTGCTAGCAAAACAACAAATATAGCATAGTTATGGTTCACAAATATGAAGTTGTTAAGAAGAAAATGAAATTCGACAAGAATTTTGTTATTACAGTTGAAAAAGATTGTGGCAACTAACTTAACAATAATGATAGCTTTTTGGTACGAAAATATCTAAAATTTGAAGTTGTAAGGGTACTGTGTGCTAAATCTTGTACTAAAAAGAATACCAATATCACCCCTTGGATTGGATAATTAGCTTTTGTTTTCACTATGACATTAGAGTAAAGACCAAATTTTGATTAGAAAGAATGGCGCAAAATCTTTGCATGGTCAAAAAATGGTTGTTTAAGTGGAGTTCTAAAGTGAACGAATGATTGGAACTAAAACTTGGGGTTGAATTCAACCACAATTGATGTCATCTTTTTATTGTCTTTCTTGAAGTTGTTGGTTGATGCATTAAAGCATGCTATTTTATAAACGATTAATAGAGAGTAACATTATGTTTTCTTTTTCTGTTTGTCTTTATTTAATATTTATCTCTCTCAACAGGAAAGAAAACAATTTTTTCAGTGATATATTTAGCTAATAAAACTGGAATAATCTAAAACTTGGGGTTGAATTCAACCACAATTGAAGTCATCTTTTTATTGTTTTTCTTAGCGTTGTTGGTTGATGCATTAAAGCATGCTATGTTTACAAACGATTAACAGAAAGTAACATTATGTTTTCTTTTCTGTTTGTCTTTATTTAATATTTATCTCTCTCAACAGGTAAGAAAACATTTTTTTGAGTGATATATTTAACTAATAAAATTGGAATAATCTAAATATCTTACTTGATTTGATGACATAGTAAAATCCAAACTCCTCCATATCATTCCACAAGAAATCTACTTATGAAAGAGATTAAGATTAGAAAGTTTAATAATCTATGCTTCACTATGAATGCATCGAGATATTTAAAAAAAATTGGCAAGAGCTTAACTTTCATTTGGATTTTGATTTATGGCCCTCTTAGCAATAAATTAAGTATGGGATGTAATTGTTACGTTGGTAAAAACAATATTATAAATTTCAAAACACTAATCTAAGTAAATTTTGTAAGAAGTTTTGCTCTTTTTACTAAGGTAAAGAACTTGTCAAATACATGTACTTTCGAGGATTAGGGATAGAGCTTCCATCAATTTCGCTTTCATGTTCCGGCAAACTTTTTTCATAAGAGGACAATTATGTAGTACTATAACAGGTGCTATAATTTGCTCCATATACATATTGTTTGGTAGAAATATGTTTTAAAAACATCCATCATATCGTTGTTAAGGTTTTATACGCAATTCAATTTCTTTCTTGGAACAAAAACTTATAAAGGATAAAAAGGAACATATCAACACTCGTCGACATGGATAGAACTTCCCATTTGCTTAAGATACCATAGAACTTCCCATTTGCTTTTGCTGACTTGACCCATGGAATATCAAGGTACAATGCATAGAAGAAAACGTTTCATATTGTTCGAACTTTATACCCATGGTTTTGATGCCTAATGTGCTAGTGATGAGCGGATAATTTATACGTTTTTTGGCATTGTTTTTAGTATGTTTTTAGTATATTTTAGTTAGTTTTTATTATGTTTTTATTAGTTTTTAAATAAAAAATCACTTTTCTGGACTTTACTACGAGTTTGTGTATTTTTCTGTGATTTCAGGTATTTTCTGGCTAAAATTGAGGGACCTGAGCAAAAATCTGATTCAGAGGCTGAAAAAGGACTGCAGATGTTGTTGGATTTTGACCTCCCTGCACTCGAAGTGGATTATCTAGAGCTACAAAAGCCCAATTGGTGCGCTCTCAATTGCGTTGGAAAGTAGACATCCTGGACTTTCCAGAAATATATAATAGTCCATAATTTACCCGAGATTTGATGGCCCAAACAGGCGTTCCACGTCAGCTCAAGAATTATGGCGTTTAACTCCAGAACTGGCACAAAAGCTAGAGTTAAACACCCAAACTGGCACAAAAGCTGGCGTTTAACTCCACAAAAAGTCTCTATACATGAAAGCTTCAATGCTCAGCCCAAGCACACACCATGTGGGCCCCGGAAGTGGATTTTTACACTAAACACCCTAGCTTACTCATTTTCTGTAACCCTAGGTCACCAGTTTACTATAAAAACTACTTTTAGTAATTCATCTTGTACCTCATGACACTTTACACGTTTCATATTGTATTCTCTATTTGATGAGTCTCTAAACCCCATTGTTGGGGGTGAGGAGCTCTGCTGTTCTTCATGAATTAATATAATTACTACTGTTTTCCATTCTATCACGCTTGCTTCTATTCTGAGATATTCATTTGCACTTCAACCTGATGAATGTGATGATCCGTGATACTCATTATCATTCTCACCTATGAACGCGTGCCTGACAACCACCTCCATTCTACCTTAGATTGAATACATATCTCTTAGCCTCATGATTCAGACCAGAGTCTTCGTGGTATAAGCTAGAATCATTGGCAGCCATTCCTGAGATCCGGAACATCTAAACCTTGTCTGTGGTATTCTGAGTAGGATCTGGGAAGGGATGACTGTGACGAGCTTCAAACTCGCGAGTGTTGGGCGTAGTGACAGACGCAAAAGGATCAATGGATCCTATTCCGACATGATCGAGAACCGACAGATGATTAGCCGTGCGGTGACAGCGCATTTAGAACATTTTCACTGAGAGGACGGGAAGTAGCCATTGACAACAGTGATGCCCAACATAAAGCTTGCCATGGAAGGAGCCTTGCGTGCATGAAGAAGAAGATAATAGGAAAGCAGAGATTCCGAAGACAAAGCATCTCCAAAGCCTCAACATGTTCTTTATTACTGCATAACAAGTATTTATTTCATGTTCTTTTACTTTTTACAATTAAATCTGAGAATTATTGATATCCTAACTAAGAGTTACAAGATAACCATAGCTTGCTTCAAGCCGACAATCTCCGTGGGATCGACCCTTACTCACGTAAGGTATTACTTGGACGACACAGTGCACTTGCTGGTTAGCTGTGCAGAGTTGCAAAAGTGTGATTGTAATTTCGTGCACCAAGTTTTTGGCGCTGTTGCCGGGGATTGTTCGAGTTTGGACAACTGACGGTTTATCTTGTTGCTTAGATTAGGAATATTTTATTTTTGTTGGTTTAGAGTCTTTTATTTGAGTTTAGTTTCATATTTTAAGTTTGGTGTCAATTGCATGCTTTTATTTTCTTTTAATTTTTTGAAATTTCATGTCCTTAGTTCTTTCTTGATTTTTAAAAAAAATCTAAGTTTGGTATCTTCTTTGTGTTTTCCTTTAATTTTTCAAAAATTTGTGTTTGATTTTCTAAAAATTTTAAGTTTGGTGTGTTTTTGTGCTTTTATTTACTTAAAAATTTTTTAAAAATTTGTTCTTGGTGTTCATCTTGATCTTCAAAGTGTTCTTGGTGTTCACCTTGACATTCAAAGTTTTCTTGTTTGTCCTCTCTGTTTTGATCTAAAATTTCTAAGTTTAGTGTCATTTTGTTGTTTTTCTCTTTCCTTAATAAAATTCAAAAATAAAAAAAAATATCTTTTCCTTATTTTACTCATAATTTTTAAAATTTGGCATTAAAGTAGTCAAAGATTTTCAAAATCATATCTTTTCTTTTTCGTCAAGTCAAAATTCTAATTTCAAAAATTGATCTTTTCAAATCTTTTTAATTTATTGCAATCATATCTTCTCAATCAAATCTTTTTTAAAATAATTTTCAATCATATATTTTTTATTGCTAATTTCAAAATCTTTTTAATTAATTAATTAATTTAGTCTTCAATTTGCTTTTATTTTATTTTCTTTTTTTCGAAATTTTATTTTATTTTATTTTTCATTTATTTTATTTTATTCTATTTTAATTTCGGTCACTTTTAATTAAATAAATAAAAAATAAAAATATAATTTATTTGCAATTCATATCAATTCCCTTTTCTCCCTTATGGACATAAGTGAAAATGAACAGTCCAGAAGGACTCTGGGGTCATATGCTAACCCCATTACAGCTGCATATGGGAGTAGCATCTGTATACCCTCCATCAAAGCAAGTAGTTTTGAGCTAAATCCTCAACTCATTATCATGGTGCAACAAAATTGCCAGTATTCCGATCTTCCACAGGAAGAACTTACTGAGTTTCTGGCACATTTCTTAGAAATTGCTGACACAGTACGTGATAAAGAAGTTGATCAGGATGTCTACAAATTTTTACTGTTTTCATTTGCTATAAAAGATCAAGCTAAGACGTGGTTAAATAACCAACCCACAGCAAGCATAAAATCATGGAGACAGTTATCAGACAAATTCCTGAATCAATTTTACCCTCCAAAAAGGATGACACAGCTAAGGCTGGACATCCAAGGCTTTAAACAAGAGAATCATGAATCCCTTTATAATGCCTGGGAGAGGTATAGAGGGATGCTAAGGAAATGCCCCTCTGAAATGTTTTCAGAGTGGGTACAGTTAGACATCTTTTACTATGGGCTTACAAAAAGAGCTTAAATGTCTCTAGACCACTCAGCTGGTAGATCTATACACATGAGAAAAACAACTGAAGAGGCTCAAGAACTCATAGATACAGTTGCTAGAAATCAACATCTGTACTAAAACAGTGAGTCCTCCATAAAAGAAGAGGCTATGGCAGTAACTACTGATCGTAATCCTCAAGAACTCATAGATACAGTTGCTAGAAATCAACATCTGTACTAAAACAGTGAGTCCTCCATAAAAGAAGAGGCTATGGCAGTAACTACTGATCGTAATCCTCAAGAACAGATTGTTGAACTTAATCAGCAATTACTCCTTATGACAAAACAATTAGCAGAATTCAAAGAGATGCTCCAAGATACTAAAAATGCTAACAAGAATATAGAAGCACAATTGAATCAAACAAGACAGCAGCTATCTAAATAGATAACAGAAGAATGCCAAGCTATCCAACTAAGGAGCGGAAAGACATTGAATAACTCAGCTCAAAGTAGCAAAAAGTCAAGAAAGGAACAAATGACAGAGGATGACCAAACCACTGCCCAAAATCCCTCTGAGGACACCAAGAGCCCAGAGAGGAATAACTCTGGCGTTCAAACACCAGAAAAGGGGGAAAAGTTAGCGTTAAACGCCCATTCCTTGTCCAGTTCTGGCGTTCAAACGCCAGAAAAGGGTGGGAAGCTGGCGTTAAACGCCCATCTAGCACCCAATCCTGGCGTTCAAACGCCAATGGGGGATCAGACACCTACAAGTGCTGATAGTAACCCCTCTAAGAAGGCTTCTCCAACCACTTCTGTAGGGAATAAACCTGCAGCAACTAAGGTTGAAGAATATAAAGCCAAGATACCTTATCCTTAGAAGCTCCACCAAGCGAAATAGGATAAACGATTTTCCCGCTTTGCAGACTATCTCAGGACTCTTGAAATAAAGATCCCGTTTGTAGAGGCACTTGAGCAAATACCCTCTTATGTTAAGTTCATGAAAGAGATCTTAAGTCATAAAAAGGATTGGAGAAAAACTGAAAGAGTGTTTCTCACTGAAGAATGCAGTGCAGTCATTCTAAAAAGCTTACCAGAAAAGCTTCAAGATCCAGGAAGCTTGATGATACCATGCACATTAGAGGGTGCTTGTACCAAGACAGCTCTTTGTGACCTTGGAGCAAGTATCAACCTAATACCTGCATCTACTATCAGAAAGCTTGGGTTGACTAAAGAAGTCAAACCAACCCGGATATGTCTTCAACTTGCTGATGGCTCCATTAAATATCCATCAGGCATCATTGAGGACATGATTGTCAAGGTTGGGCCATTTGCCTTTCCCACTGACTTTGTAGTGCTGGAAATGGAGGAGCACAAGAGTGCAACTCTCATTCTAGGAAGACCTTTCCTAGCAACAGGACGAACTCTCATTGATGTCCAAAAGGGGGAAGTAACCCTGAGGGTCAATGAGGATGAGTTCAAGTTAAATGCTGTCAAAGCTATCCAGCATCCAGACACATCAAATGACTACATGAGCACTGATATTATTGACTCTTTGGTGGAAGAGATCAATATGAGTGAGAGTCTTGAATCAGAGCTAGAGGACATCTTTAAAGATATTCAGCCTGATTTGGAGGAACCAGAGGAAAAAAAGAACCTCTAAAAATCCCTTAGGAAGAGGAGAAACCTCCTAAACCAGAGCTCAAACCACTACCACCATCCCTGAA
>NC_029789.2:109707596-109730950 GCF_000816755.2 Arachis ipaensis
AAGACCTTTCCTAGCAACTGGACGAACTCTTATTGATGTACAAAAAGGGGAAGTGACCCTGAGAGTCAATGAGGATGAGTTCAAGTTAAATGCTGTCAAAGCTATCCAGCATCCAGACACATCAAATGACTACATGAGCACTGATATTATTGACTCTTTGGTGGAAGAGATCAATATGAGTGAGAGTCTTGAATCAGAGCTAGAGGACATCTTTAAAGATGTTCAGCCAGATTTGGAGGAACCAGAGGAAATAAAAGAACCTCTAAAAATCCCTCAGGAAGAGGAGAAACCTCCTAAACCAGAGCTCAAACCACTACCACCATCCCTGAAATATACATTTCTGGGAGAGGGTGACACTTTTCCAGTGATCATAAGCTCTGCTTTAAATCCACAAGAAGAGAAAGCACTAATTCAAGTGCTAAGGACACACAAGACAGCTCTTGGGTGGTCCATAAGTGATCTTAAGAGCATTAGCCCAGCAAGATGCATGCACAAGATCCTATTGGAGGATGATACTAAGCCAGTGGTTCAACCACAGAGGCGGCTAAATCCAGCCATGAAGGAAGTGGTGCAGAAAGAGGTCACTAAGTTACTAAAGGCTGGGATTATTTATCCTATTTCTGATAGCCCCTGGGTCAGCCCTGTCCAAGTTGTCCCCAAGAAGGGAGGCATGACAGTGGTTCATAATGAAAAGAATGAACTGGTACCCACAAGAACAGTTACAGGGTGGCGTATGTGTATTGACTACAGAAGGCTCAATATAGCCACCAGAAAGGATCATTTTCCTTTACCATTCATAGACCAGATGCTAGATAGAATAGCAGGCTATGAATACTACTGCTTTTTGGATGGCTATTTAGGCTACAACCAAATTGCAGTGGATCCTCAAGACCAAGAGAAAACAGCATTCACATGTCCATCTGGAGTATTTGCTTACAGAAAAATACTTTTTGGTCTGTGCAATGCACCTGCAACCTTTCAGAGATGCATGCTCTATATCTTCTCTGATATGGTAGAGAAGTTACTGGAAGTCTTCATGGATGACTTCTCAGTATTTGGAGACTCATTCAGCTCCTGTCTTGATCATCTAGCACTTGTCCTGAAAAGGTGCCAAGAGACTAACCTGGTCTTAAACTGGGAAAAATGTCACTTTATGGTGACTGAAGGAATTGTCCTTAGGCACAAAATTTCAAGTAAGGGGATAGAGGTGGATCATGCCAAGGTAGAGGTAATTGAAAAATTACCACCACCTGCCAATGTTAAGGCAATCAGAAGCTTTCTGGGGCATGCAGGATTCTATAGGAGGTTCATAAAGGATTTTTCAAAAATTGCAAAACCTCTAAGCAACCTAGTAGTCGCTGACACGCCATTTATGTTTGACACAGAGTGTCTGCAGGCGTTTGAGACCCTGAAAGCCAAGCTGGTCACAGCACCAGTCATCTCTGCACCTGACTGGACATTACCATTCGAATTAATGTGTGATGCCAGTGACCATGCCATTGGTGCAGTGTTGGGACAAAGGCATAACAATCTTCTGCACGTCATTTACCATGCCAGTCGTGTTCTAAATGACACACAGAAGAATTACACAACCATAGAAAAGGAGTTACTTGAAGTGATTTATGCCATTGACAAGTTTAGATCCTATTTAGTAGGTTCAAAAGTGATTGTGTATACTGACCATGCTGCTCTTAAATATCTACTCATAAAGCAGGATTCAAAACCCAGGCTCATAAGATAGGTGTTGCTTCTGCAAGAGTTTGATATAGAAATAAGAGACAGAAAAGGGACAAAGAACCAGGTAGCTGATCACCTGTCCCGGATAGAACTAGTAGCAGAGGCGTCCCTCCCTTCTACTGAGATCTCTGAGACCTTTCCAGATGAGCAACTTTTTTCCATTCAGAAAGCACCATGGTTTGCAAACATTGCAAATTATAAAGCTGTGAGGTTCATACCCCAGGAGTACAGCAGGTTGCAAAAGAAAAAACTAATTTCTGATGCAAAATACTACTTATGGGATGAACCATATCTCTTTAAGAGATGCGTAGATGGAATGATCCACAGATGCGTCCCTAGAGAGGAGGCACAGAAGATCCTGTGGCATTGCCATGGATCACAGTATGGAGGACATTTCAGAAGTGAGCGAACAGCCACTAAAGTCCTCCAATGTGGCTTCTATTGGCCTACTCTCTATAGAGATGCCCGAGAGTTTGTGCGTAACTGTGACAGTTGCCAAAGAGCTGGTACCTTGCCTCATGGTTATGCCATGCCTCAACAAGGGAGCTTAGAGATTGAGTTGTTTGATGTATGGGGTATTGACTTCATGGGTCCTTTCCCACCATCATACTCAAACACTTACATTCTGGTGGCAGTAGACTACGTATCCAAATGGGTGGAGGCAATTGCCACACCCACTAATAATACCAAGACTGTGCTGAAGTTCCTCCAGAAACATATTTTCAGTAGATTTGGTGTTCCCAGAGACTAATCAGTGATGGGGGTACCCATTTCTGCAATAAACAGCTTTACTCTGCTATGGTTCGATATGGAATTAGCCACAAAGTAGCAACTCCGTATCATCCACAGACAAATGGGCAGGCTGAAGTCTCTAATAGAGAACTAAAGAGAATCCTGGAATGGACTGTAATTTCCCATAGAAAGGATTGGGCAAAGAGCTTGGATGATGCTCTGTAGGCATACAGAACAGCATTCAAGACTCCTATAGGAACCTCTCCATACCAGCTTGTGTATGGCAAGGCCTGTCATCTGCCCGTGGAACTGGAACATAAAGCCTACTAGGAAACCAGATTCCTAAACCTGGATGCTATGTTAGCTGGTGAGAAAAGATTGCTCCAGCTAAATGAGCTAGAGGAGTTCAGACTCAATGCTTTTGAAAATGCAAAAATTTATAAGGAAAAAGCAAAAAAGTGGCATGATAAGAAATTGTCATCCAGAGTCTTTGAGCCAGGACAAAAAGTTCTGCTGTTCAACTCTAGGCTCAGATTATTCCCCGGGAAATTAAAATCCCGGTGGAGGAGACCATATGTGATTACAGGAGTGTCACCATATGGATATGTTGAGCTTCAAGATATTGATTCTGACAAAAAGTTCATTGTTAATGGACAGAGAATCAAACATTATCTTGAAAGCAATTTTGAGCAAGAATGCTCAAAACTGAGGCTTGAATGAAGCTCAGTAAAGGTCCAGCTAAAGACAATAAAGAAGCGCTTGCTGGGAGGCAACCCAGCCATTAGCAAGTTATTTGTTTTAATATTTGTAGAAGTTTGATATACATTTTTCTTCAAAGGTTAATCATCAAAATTGAAGGAATTCACAGAGTTACAGAAGGATTCAGTGCAAAAAGCAGAGAAAAAGAGCTTGCTGGCAAGAAAACGCCAGTAAAGAGCATTTTGGGCGTTAAACGCCAGTAAAGGTACCATTTTGGGTTTTAAACGCCAGAATGGGTACCATTCTGGGCGTTTATTGCCAGAATTGCAGTATCCTGGGTGTTCAAAAAAATGCCCAGTGATAAAGGGGTTTCTGGCGTTTAACGCCAGCCAGGGTACCTGGCAGGGCATTAAACGCCCATAATGGCCAACAATTGGGCGTTAAACGCCAGAATGGATACTGTTCCGAGGGTTACCTGAAACTGGAGGTTGATCTCGGTTGAGATACTCTGTACGGATCGGTACCGACGTGTCCGGCTAGTAGGAGACGACCGAAGCTGTCGTGTCCGACTTGTTGGACTGGTTGTACTGCTGATCCTTTGTCACCGGAGGGTGGGGGTACTTGCAAGAGACTCCGATGCTTAAGTTAGCATGGGTATTAAACAGGTGTTATGTAGAATCAGAGTATGAGTTATACCTGGGTGTTCCAGTGTATTTATAATGGTGAGATGTGACCTTTGGATAAGATAAGTTAGTTATCTTATCTTATCTTTATCTTTTGGGTTAAGGTCAGCGTATCTTCAATGGAACCGCCCTTCTCTCTGTAGGCCTGAACGACCTTTGGATTTGGGTCGTATTCCTTGAATTGGGCCCTTTTTGGGCTTTCCTATCGATTTGGCCGAGTTCTTCATAAAGAAGTCGGTCTGCTTGACCTAAAGAGGTCGGTCGCTTTATCGTCGATCACCCCAGGTCGGATATCTCGACCGAGCGTATGAACAGTGCCCCTGCTTAAGCTCGGTCTTCTTTGTTGAGGTCGAGTCCTTGACTTTGGTCCTTCTTATAGCGAAGCTGAACTCAAGCATCTTTTCGGCTCCTTTTTGTAGCAGCTTTTGAATGTAGAACGTTTTCCTCTACAAGCGCGCGCTTTTGTATTAGTGCTTTTTTGGGAATGCAAGCGGTTTTAATATCTGCATTTAATTGCCCCGTTTCTCCTAACTTCTCTATTTTTGAATTTTGCATTCAAGAAACGGTTTCTCTCCTTCGCCCTTTTCGTAACTTCTTCGCACTTATTCATTTTCTGCCTTTCACCCACATTTCAAATTTTCTTGCGACGTCGCTTGGTGATTTTTCTGAAGCTTCTGTTTTCGCCTGGAATTTTGTGGTTTCGCGTTTCTCTCTGTGATACTGCTTTTGTTCGTGCTTTTTTGCTCGTGAGAGGGCAATTCCAGATTTCGTCTTCCATCCTCAATTTCCCTGAAGCTTGCTATTTTTTCCAGATTGGTGTTAGCTTTCTTGCTTCTTTCATAGCTTCATCTTCAGTTTTTTAGTGAAGCTTTGATTTTGCATGTTTGAAAGTTTGAATCTTTTTCGTGGTCTTGTATTTGCTTGTCACTGTAATGTGTTTTCTCTGACTTCCTTTTACGCATTGTCTTGGCATTTCCGTCGAGGCTTTCTAGGGTTTTGTTGTTGCTTCTGGTTGTTTCCTGTCTGATATTGATAGAGAATCTGCATCTGTTCCTCGCTTTGTTTGGAGATTTCTTTTTGATTCTGACAAAGTTTGCACCTTTGATGATTTCTACTTGGTGTGTTCGATGTTAGTGCTTGCTCTTTGCTGATGATTTTTTGCTTGATTTCGAAAAAGTTTGCGCCTTTGCTGTTTTTCCGCTGATAAACTGTAGGAGGGTGGACCTTTTGCATTTTTTGCTTCCTTTGTTTTCTTTCTGGATTTTATTTTGATGAGTGTCGGGATGTAGGTTGTAGAAATAACTTAAAGACCTTGCTTTGTTTACTGCCTCCAAGGGATGCCCCAAGACCTTTGTCTTGAGTCTTGGGGTTTTCCCTTTTTGTTTATCCGCCCGTCGAGATGTTTTGCCCTCTATCCGAGATGTTTTTTAAGTAATCCATTCTTCTTTTCTTTTTGTAGGATTTAGTTGACCTCATGTCTTCCCAAAATAACGTTGTAGAGATGCCTTCCTAGGTTCCCGCGGGTATGGCTGATTGGGTGGACTCCATGGTTCTCATGTGTGTCTCGCTGGTTGATTCTGAATTTTGTGCTCAGCTTAGGCAGTTTCATAGTGTCTGCAGTAACTCTGGTGATGAGAAGAACTATGAACTTGTCCCTCCCTCTTCTGACGAGAGAGTCTGCTTTTCAACTCGGGTTGTTGATGGTCGCCCTTTCTTTTATGCTTATGATTTTTTCTTTGGTCAGCTGGGTATCACCCTTCCTTTTACCAATTTTGAAACCGACCTGTTATGGTCTTGTAATGTTGCCCCTTCTCAACTTAACCCCATATCCTGGGGTTTGATTAAAATTTTCCAATTGTTGTGCAATGGTTTTGGTATTCCTGCTTCCCAATCTCTCTTTTTCTATCTTTTTGTCTTGACTAAGCCCGGTGTGGTAAAAAAGAAGTCAGCTTGGGTCTCCTTTCGCTCTACCCAGGGAAAGAAGGTTTTTTCCATGTTTGACGAGTCGTTCTGTGATTTTAAAAACTACTTTTTCAAGGTCCGAGCTGTTGAAGGAGCTCGGCCCTTTTTTCTGGATGAAAATGACGAACCTGCTTTTCCCTTGGAATGGCAAAAAGACGTGAGGGTCTCCAGGTATTCGTGGGAGATGTTGGATGATGCTGAGCGAGCCTTTGTGACTATCTTGGAAGAACGCTGTGGTCAACCTCCCCATCTTGACACAAAGAAATTTCTAACCAATTCTTCTCTTCTTCAAACTGAACTGGGTATCTTTGTGTTTTCTTTATTATCCGTGTATGTTGCTTGTAGCTGTCTTTCCGACTTGTCTGACTTGTAACTGATTTTCTATTTTATTTGCAGAGGCAATAAAGAATAGTGAATCCATGAAAGCTTTTAAGAGGGCGCAGAGGGCGACTGCTGCCAGAAATGTTGCTGCCAAGGCGGCTGGGGAGGGATCCTCCCAAGTGCGCGAGAAGCCATCAGTGCAGAGTTTTGTCGGGGTGAAGAAGGTGATCCCTACACCCCGAGTTCGTTTGGTAGATGCTGACGTCACCTCTGCTGCTCCTTCTGTTGCTCCTCCCAATAAAAAACAAAAGACTGCTGAGCCCTTTGACCTCAATGCTCCTGATTTTAATGCTATTGAATTCGTGGATCAACAAATCGGTCCCTACGGCGCTCTCTCCATGGACGATGTGTCCATCCTCCATCACTTGGAGTTTATGGCCCGAAATTATGTGAAGATGGCGTATATGTCGGCTACCATATATCGGACTGCTCAGAATCTCCCTCTCCACGCTACTAAGGCGTTTATGGAGGAGGCGAAACAAGAGTTTGATCGGATGAAGGAGTTAAAGGAGGAGCTTGAGACGAAGGTAGCCAAGCTGGAGAAGGACTTGAAGAATGAGGAGGCGAGTTCTCAGTCATTGGCGGCTTCTTTGAGGTTGGCTGAGGACGCAGTCCTGATGCACAAGAAGAGTTACCTTCATCTTATCGGGAGGTGATACGCCTGAGGGGGGAGCTTGACAGTGTTCGGGAAGATTATGCTGAGCTCCAAAGTCATCTCGTTGGCAGCGTGACTGCTGCGTATGAGAACTTGAAGGAGCAAGTTCAGGTCATTGCTCCCGAGGCCGACCTCACCCTTTTTAGCCTGGATAATATAGTCAGGGATGGCAAGATTGTCCCTGATGATGAGGGTGATGATGATGATGTTGTTCCTCCCCCTATGTCCTCTACCAAAGTGCCGACCTCTTCGGTTCCCCCTGCTGTGCCCGACTCGGATTGCCAGATCCTGAATCGGGAGGATGGAACTGTGGATGCTGTGCCGATCCAGACTCGCCCTCCTTCTCCTTGTCCTGATGCTGCCAAGAAGGCTCCTGACGCTTGCTGATCTCTTCTTGAAAATTTGTGTAGTTGGCCCGGCTTGTGGGCTCTTTTAGAACTTTTTTATTTATTTGCTGACGCTTCTTAGAAACTTTTTATGAGGAACAAAAAGTAACTTATTATCTCTTCGTGGTAGGTTTTGGTGGCCTTCCAGGCCTTATAACTTTATAGAGTAAAAGTAGTTGTTTGACTTGACGTCTTTTTGTTTTTCTATTGATGTTCGAAATCTTGCTGCTCGACCTCCTTGGATTACTTTGCTTTATTTGCTTGTATCTTGGATCCTTTGAGGCTGTGATTGTATAGATCAAACTTGTTTCTCGATTTTCTGTATTTGTGACTGATTCCTTTGCGTTGGTCCCCTTCTAAGTTATTTTGGTAATCCTCTTTTTCGGACCTTTGTTAGGTCTCTTTCAGGGATTACTTTGATAACTTTTTCGATAGTAGGAGTCCGACTTGGTTATACCGGTCTCCTTTAAGTTATTTTTTGTAGTCCTCTTTCTTGGATCTTTGTCAGATCTCTTTTAGGGACTACTTTGATAACTTTTCAGTAGTAGGAGTCCGACTTGGTTATACCGGTCTTCTTTAAGTTATTTTTTGTAGTCCTCTTTCTTGGATCTTTGTCAGATCTCTTTCAGGGACTACTTTGATAACTTTTCAGTAGTAGGAGTCCGACTTGGTTATATCGATCTCCTTTAAGTTATTTTTTGTAGTCCTCCTTCTTGGATCTTTGTCAGATCTCTTTCAGGGACTACTTTGATAACTTTTTTGATAGTAGGAGTCCGACTTGGTTATACCGGTCTCCTTTAAGTTATTTTTTGTAGTCCTCTTTCTTGGATCTTTGTCAGATCTCTTTTAGGGACTACTTTGATAACTTTTCAGTAGTAGGAGTCCGACTTGTTTATTCCGGTCTCCTTTAAGTTATTTTTTTTTAGTCCTCTTTCTTGGATCTTTGTCAGATCTCTTTTAGGGACTACTTTGATAACATTTCGTTTTGGGCTGACTTTGTTATGTCGGGCCCTTCTAAGTTAAAGTAATCCTCTTTAATAGGGTTGGCCAGACCTCTTTCCATAACTTTTTAGTAGTAGGAGTCCGACTTGGTTATATCGGTCTCCTTTAAGTTATTTTTTGTAGTCCTCTTTCTTGGATCTTTGTCAGATCTCTTTTAGGGACTACTTTGATAACTTTTCGTTTTGAGCTGACTTTGTTATGTCGGGCCCTTCTAAGTTAAAGTAATCCTCTTTAATAAGGTTGGCCAGACCTCTTTCCAGGGTTTACTTATAACTTAGGTTGACTTGGTTCGACATCTTAACGTTCGACCAGTCTTTAAGTTATTATTTTAGCGATCCGTAAGACCTCGTCAGGTTCTTTTTTAGATCACTTTCGATAACTTCTTACGTTATTTTGTGTTCATCTTTGCCGATTTGTAGAAAGTGGTTGTCATCTCTAGATCGTCCTTTGGGTGAATCGCGTTTTCACCTTTATCGGACGGTTTGTCTTTATCGTGATCGTGCAGTGAAATTGTTTTTCACTTTCTGCCGATCTGTTGCTTTATAATCGGATGATGAATGCTTCAGATTAATGCATCTTGAAATCTTTCTAGAATATCTAAAATGTATTTTATTTAAAAGAAAAGTGCAAATATATACATATGGGATTGTCTGAGTCTCAACTTGGTGCCTCATTAAAAAACCTTTTAAGGAAAAATAGTGCATCCAATGATGAGATCTTTTATCTCTTCTAACTATAGTACCTTCTTAGGTTGCAGGCGTGCCATGACCTGGGAAGCTCTCGTCCATCGAGTTCAGACAGTCTGTAGTAGCCCTTTCCAAGTACTTCTACAACTCGGTAAAGTCCTTTCCAGTTTGCTGCCAGCTTTTCTTCTCTTGGTCGAGTTGTTCCGATATCATTTCGGATTAGGATGAGATTATTCTCTGCAAAACTTCTCAGCACTACCTTTTGATTATATCTGGAAGCCATTCGGTGCTTTAGAGCTTCTTCCCTGATCCGAGCTCTTTCCTGGATTTCGGGTAACAAGTCGAGTTCTTCTCTCTGAAGTTGGGAGTTTGCTTCCTCATTGTAGTGAACTACTCTAGGCGACCCTTCCTCAATCTCTACTGGCATCATTGCCTCTATTCCGTATGCTAATCGGAAGGGAGATTCCTTCGTGGTGGAATGTGGCGTTGTTCGATATGCCCATAGGACCTGTGGAAGCTCTTCTGCCCAGGCTCCTTTTGCATCTTGTAATCTCCATTTTAATCCGGCCAGTATGACTTTGTTAGCGGCTTCGGCCTATCCGTTGGCTTGTGGGTGTTCAACGGAGGTGTACTGGTGCTTTATATTCAAGTCGGCTACTAGTTTCTTGAAGCCTGCATCTGTGAATTGAGTGCCATTGTCTGTGGTTATTGAATATGGAATCCCGAACCTCGTGACAATGTTTCTATATAAGAATTTCCAGCTTCTTTGAGCGGTGGCATTGGCTAGGGGCTCTGCCTCGATCCACTTTGTAAAGTAATCTACCCCTACTATGAGGAATTTGACTTGTCCTGATCCCTGTGGGAAGGGGCCGAGAAGATCGAGTCCCCATTTTGCAAACGGCCAAGGCGAGGTCATGCTGATGAGCTCTTCTGGCGGGGTGATGTGAAAGTTGGCATGTTTCTGACATGGTGGACATGTCTTTACAAATTCTATGGCTTCCTTCTGTAGAGTTGGCCAATAAAATCCCGCCCGGAGTACTTTTTTGGCGAGAGCTCGTGCTCCGAGATGATTGCCACAAATGCCGCCGTGTATTTCTTCTAGCACTTCCTTTGTGTTGGAGGTCGGCACGCATTTTAGTAAAGGTATTGAGATTCCTCTTTTGTACAAGATGTTGTTTATGATGGTGTAGTACTGTGCCTCCCTTTTTAACCTCTTTGCCTCCTTTTCTTCTGTGGGGAGAATTCCTGTTTTAGGGTAGTTGGTTATGGTGGTCATCCATCCTTGGTCCTGACTTGTTATAGTCATGACTTTTTTCTCTTCCGCGATTGACGGGTTCTGCAACATTTCCTGGATGAGGCTTCTATTGTTGCCCCCTGGTTTGGTGCTGGCTAGTTTTGAGAGTGCATCAGCTCGGGCATTTTGTTCACAGGGTATGTAGCAGATCTTATACTCCCCGATTTGTCCGAGCTGTTCCTTGGTTTTATCCAAATACTTTTTCATGGTGGGATTTTTGGCTTGGTAGCTCCCTATTATTTGTGATGTGACCACTTGTGAATCGCTGTAAATGTTAAGTTTTTGAGCTCCGACCTCTTTAGCCAGCTTCAAACCAGCTAATAATGCTTCATATTCCGCCTGGTTGTTTGAGGCCGGGAACCCGAACTTGAGGGAGAGCTTAACTTGGGTTCCTTGGTTGCTTTCTATTATCACGCCTGCGCCGCTTCCAGTTTTATTTGAAGAACCATCCACGTAAAGATTCCATTCTGTGGGGGTTTCTAGGGCATCTATGAATTCTGCGATAAAGTCGGCCAGATACTGTGATTTGATGGCCGTCCGAGTTCATATTGGAAGTCAAACTCTGACAACTCGACTGCCCATTGTAGAATTCTGCCTGCTAGATCTGTTTTCTACAATATTCCTTTTATGGGCTGGTTAGTTCGAACCTTAATGGTGTGAGCCTGGAAGTACGGGCGGAGTCGTCGAGATGTTAGGATAAGAGTATAGGCAAATTTTTCTATTTTTTGGTAGTTCAGCTCGGATCCCTGTAGTGCCTTGCTAATGAAGTAGACAGGTTGTTGCCCATCTTCGTCTTCTCTGACTAGTGCTGAGGCTATTGCCCGGCTCCCTACTGCGAGATATAATATGAGCGGTTCTCCTTCTCGTGGTCGAGATAGGATAGGTGGCCGTCCTAAGAACCCTTTGAAGTCTTGGAAGGCTTGCTCACATTCTGTCATCCATTCGAACTGTTTTCCCTTTCTTAAAGTAGCATAGAAGGGGAGGGATCTTATCCCAGCTCCTGCTAAGAATCGGGATAGGGCAGCCAGTCTCCCGTTGAGTTGTTGTACTTCTTTGACACAGGTTGGGCTCTTCATGTTGAGTATGGCTTGACATTTGTCTGGATTTTCTTCAATTCCCCTTTGTGTGAGCATGAAACCTAAGAATTTGCCTGCTTCTACTGCGAAAGTGCATTTTGCGGGATTGAGTCGCATGTTGTGCTTCCTTATGGTGTCGAACACTTGAGCCAGGTCGGATAATAATGTATCTTCGCTTTGTGTCTTTATCAACATGTCGTCCACATAAACTTCCATGATTTTTCCGATGTGATCTGAGAAGACTTTATTCATTAGCCTTTGATAAGTAGCTCCTGCGTTCTTGAGACCGAAAGGCATCACGATGTAGCAGTAGTTTGCCTTTGGTGTTAAGAACGAGGTCTTTTCCTGATCTGGTAGATACATGGGGATTTGGTTGTATCCCAAATATGCGTCCATAAACGAGAGGTATCTGTATCCGGAGGAAGCATCTACCAGAGCGTCGATGCTTGGGAGTGGGTATGTATCTTTTGGGCAGGCTTTGTTGAGATCGGTGTAATCAGTGCACATTCGCCACTTCCCATTTGATTTTTTCACCAAGACGACGTTAGCTAGCCATAGTGGGTACTTGACTTCTCTTATAAATCCTGCCTCCAGTAGTGCTTGTACTTGTTCTTCCACAGCTTTGGATCGTTCTAGCCCGAGTTTTCTTCGTCTCTGCTGCACCGGCCGAGATCCTGGGTAGACCGCCAACTTGTGGCACATTAGCTTAGAGTCTATGCCTGGCATGTCTGCGGCTTTCCATGCGAAGAGATCGACATTATCTCGTAAGAATTGTATCAGTAATTCTTTTGAGTCTCCTCTTAGGATCGTGCCAATATTGGTCATTTTGTCCGAGGTGTCTCCAATTTGAATCTTCTCTATCTCGCCTTCTAGTTGCAGACGGAGTTCTTCTTGTTGTTGGACTCCGCCCAGTTCAATTGTATGAAACTCTTCTCATTTGCCTCTGAGGTTTAGGCTTTCATTATAACAGCGACGTGCCATCTTTTGGTCAGCTTTTATCGTGACTATCCCTTTCGGAGTTGGGAATTTCATACATAGGTGTGGGGTCGAGACTATTGCGCCGAGTTGGTTGAGTGTTGTCCGACCTATGAGATCATTGTAAGCTGAACTTACATCGACTACGATGTAATCTATTTTGAGGGTCCTGGATTGGTCCCCTTTTCCGAAGGTTGTATGTAGTGGTATGTATCCTAGTGGTCGAACCGGGGTATCTCCTAACCCGAACAGACTATTTGGATATGCTTTAAGTTCTTTTGCTTCTAAGCCGAGTTTATCAAAGGCTGTTTTGAATAAGATGTCGGTAGAACTTCCTTGGTCTATTAAGGTGCGGTGTAGGTTGGCGTTTGCCAATATGATGGTGATAACCATGGGATCGTCATGTCCTGTGATGACGCCAGACGCGTCTTCCTTAGTGAATGTTATCGCTGGGATGTTGAGCGCTTCTTCCTCTCCTTCGACATGATATACTTCTTTGAGATATCTTTTACGAAAGGATTTGGAGATCCCTCCTGCTACGAATCCGCCATGTATCATGTGGACATGTCTTTCTGGTGTCCGAGGTGATCGTTCAGTTCGTCCGTCATCCTCGTCCCTTCGTCTTTTTCTTTGGTCATCATCTCGGGTAGCCAGAAATCGATCTAATCTTCCTTCTCTCACTAATTTTTCTATGATATTCTTTAAGTCGAAGCACTCGTTGGTGGAGTGCCCTCGAACTCGATAGTATTCACAATATTCCTTCCGGTTTCCCCCTCCCCTTTTGCCTTTGAGTGGTCGCGCTGGGGGGATTTTCTCTGTATGGCAGACTTCTTTGTACACGTCGACCAGGGATGCCCTGAGAGGGGTGTAATTATGGTACTTTTTGATTTTCTCCCCCTGTCGATCTTCATTCTTTTTGGATTCCTTGTCTTTATCCCGGTAGGGGTTCCCAGATTTTGAGGTTTCTCCCAACCGAGCGTTTTCTTCCATGTTGATGTATTTTTCTGCTCGCTCCTGTACTTCGTCTAATGAGGTAGGGTACTTCTTTGATATAGATTGGCTAAATGGTCCCTCTCGTAGGCCATTGATGAGTCCCATGATGGCGGTCTCTGTTGGTAAGCTTTGTATGTCCATACATGTTTTGTTGAATCTTTCCATGTAGTTGCGGAGGCTCTCCCGATCTCCTTGCTTGATCCCTAGTAGATTGGGGGCGTGCTTGGCCTTATCTTTCTGGATGGAGAATCTGGCCAAGAACTTTTTGGCCAGGTCATCGAAGTTTGAGATGGACTTTGGAGGTAAGTTGTCGAACCATCGGATCTCGAGGGTTACCTGAAACTGGAGGTCGATCTCGGTTGAGATCCTTTGTACAGATCGGTACCGACGTGTCTGGCTGGTAGGAGACGACCGGAGCTATCGTGTCCGACTTGTTGGACTGGTTGTACTGCTGATCCTTTGTCACCGGAGGGTGGGGGTACTTGCAAGAGACTCCGATGCTTAAGTTAGCATGGGTATTAAACAGGTGTTATGTAGAATCAGAGTATGAGTTATACCTGGGTGTTCTAGTGTATTTATAATGGTGAGATGTGACCTTTGGATAAGATAAGTTAGTTATCTTATCTTATCTTTATCTTTTGGGTTGAGGTCAGCGTATCTTCAACGGAACCGCCCTTCTCTCTGTAGGCCTGAACGACCTTTGGATTTGGGTCGTATTCCTTGAATTGGGCCCTTTTTGGGCTTTACTGTCGATTTGGCCGAGTTCTTCGTAAAGAAGTCGGTCCGCTTGACCTAAAGAGGTCGGTCGCTTTATCGTTGATCACCCCAGGTCGGATATCTCGACCCAGGGTACGAACAGATACCATTCTGGGTGTTTAACGCCAGAAAGGCAGGGGGAGGAGATTTTGTTTCCAACTTCAAATTTTTTTCAAATTTTCATGTTTTGACTCATAATTTTCTGCATAAACAAGTTTCAAACTTTCATTATTCACCCTCAATTTTCCAAAATTCAACAATTTTCTAAATCTCTTTTCAATTTTCTTCAAATCCTTCCCAAATCTTTTCAAAAACTCAATTATCCTCTTAATTTCTTTCCAAATATTTTTCAACTCATCATATCATCTCTTATATCTTAGATGCATAACCAAATTTTTAGATTTAACATCTTTATATCTTTTTCAATTACAAATCTCATCTTTTTCATATCATGATTTTATTTTCTTCCATCTCTCATATCTCTATGTCATATCTCTTTCAAATTTTTCGAAATCCCTCCCCTCCTCCTATAAATATACATTCGGCTATCCCCTCCTCTCCACCATTCGTATTTGGCTCTTCTCCTCTCTCTCCCCTTTCCTTTCTTTTGCTTGAGGGCAAGCAAACCTCTAAGTTTGGTGTATTTTTCTGTGATCACTGAGCTAAGACTCATCAAGATCATGGCACCTAAGGAAAAACAAACCAATTCAAGAGGCAAGAAAGAGAATACTCCAAAGAGTCTTTGGAATCAAGAGAGGTTCTTAACCAAAGAGCATGCAGACCATTACCACAAAATAATGGGTCTGAGGTCAGTGATCCCGGAAGTTAAATTCAATTTGAAAGAAGATGAATATCTGGAGATCCAAGAGCAAATTCGAAATAGAGGATGGGAAATTCTAGCCAATCCTGAGATAAAGGTTGGAAGAAACATGGTTCAGGAATTCTACTCAAATCTGTGGCTAACAGATAAGCAGAGAATAACTGGAACCGCCTTTCACACCTACCGAACTATGGTTAGAGGGAGGTTTATTTACTTCCATCTGGACAAAATAAGAGAGGTCTTCAAACTGCCTCAACTACAAGATGATCCAGAATCCTTTAATAGGAGAATGGTGAGAGTAGATAAGGGGTTGGATCAAGTTCTAGAGGACATATGCCGCCCTGGAACTAAGTGGATAACCAATTCAAAAGGTGTCCCAAACCAACTCAAGAGGGGAGATCTCAAACCAGTTGCAAGAGGCTGGTTGGACTTCATTGGGCGTTCTATATTGCCCACTAGCAACCGCTCTGAGGTCACTGTCAAAAGAGCAGTGATGATTCATTGTATTATGCTGGGGAAAGAAGTGGAGATTCATCATCTGATTTCTTGTGAGATTTACACAATTACAAATAAGAACTCCACTAAAGCCAAACTGGCCTACCCAAGCTTAATTTCTCTGCTATGTAAAGATGCTGGGGTGAGGATGGAAGTAGATGAATTCATCCCAATCGAACACCCAATCACCAAGAAGTCAATGGAAGGACAAGTGCAAGACAACTCCATCAAAAGGAGGGCGCAGGAGTTGCTCCCAGAAATTCCTAAATTGACTACTAGACCCGCCTAGAAGCATCTGTTACCAAGCTACAAGAAGTTATGGAACAACTTAAGGAAGAACAGCAGAATCAAAACTACATGCTCTGCAAGCTGCTGAAGGAACAGGAGAAGCAGGGGCGTGAGCTACAGGAGCTGAAGCGCCAGAAGCTCTCCCTTGAAGGACCAAGCACCCCACAGATTGAGGGAGCATCCACTTCTCAAAATCAAGGTTGTTGAGTCCTAACTCTGTGATAACCTTTTTTATTAAGAGTCTATTTTAAGAGTCATTAATTTTTCTGCTTTTAATTTTCTGTCTTCTATTATTATGGATCTGCTCTTATATTTATTTTTGAGTCTTATTTTTAGTCCATAATCAATAAAATTTAAAGTTTATGTCTTAAAGCTATGAATGTCCCATGAATCCATCACCTTTCTTAAATGAAAAAAAAATGTTCTTAATTGAAAAAGAAAAAGAAGTACATGAATTTTGAATTTTAAAACAGTTTAATTATTTTGATGTGGTGGTAATACTCTTGTTTTCTAAATGAATGCTTGTACAGTGCATATTTTTGAATTTGTTGTTTATGAATGTTAAAATTGTTAGCTCTTGAAAGAATGATGAAAAAGGAGAAATGTTATTTGATGATCTGAAAAATTATAAAATTAATTCTTGAAGCAAGAAAAAGCAGTGAATAGAAAGCCTGCAGAAAAAATAATGCGAAAAAAGAAAGAAAGAAAGAAAAAAAAAGAGAGCAAGCAGAAAAAGCCAATAGCCCTTTAAACCAAATGGCAAGGGTAATAAAAAGGATCCAAGGCTTTGAGTATCAGTGGATAAGAGGGCCCACAGGAATAAAATCCTGGCCTAAGCAGCTAAACCAAGCTGTCCTTAACCATGTGCTTGTGGCGTGAAGGTGTCAAGTGAAAACTTGAGACTGAGAGATTAAAGTCGTAGTCCAAAGTAAAAAGAGTGTGCTTAAGAGCTCTGGACACCTCTAATTGGGGACTCTAGCAAAGCTGAGTCACAATCTGAAAAGGTTCACCCAGTTATGTGTCTGTGGCATTTATGTATCCGGTGGTAATATTGGAAAACAAAATGCTTAGGGTCACGGCTAAGACTCATAAAGTAGCTGTGTTCAAGAATCAACATACTTAACTAGGAGAATAAATAACACTATCTGGATTCTGAGTTCCTATAGAAGCCAATCATTCTGAACTTCAAAGGATAAAGTGAGATGCCAAAATTATTCAGAGGCAAAAAGCTAAAAGCGCCGCTCATCTAATTAATACCGATCTTCATAGATGTTTTTGGAATTCATTGTATATTCTCTTCTTTTTATCTTATTTGATTTTTAGTTGCTTGGGGACAAGCAATAATTTAAGTTTGGTGTTGTGATGAGCGGATAATTTATACGCTTTTTGGCATTGTTTTTAGTATGTTTTTAGTATATTTTAGTTAGTTTTTATTAGTTTTTAAATAAAAAATCACTTTTCTGGACATTACTATGAGTTTGTGTATTTTTCTGTGATTTCAGGTATTTTCTGGCTAAAATTAAGGGACCTGAGCAAAAATCTTATTCAGAGGCTAAAAAATGACTGCAGATGTTGTTGGATTTTGACCTCCCTGCACTCAAGGTAGATTTTCTGGAGCTACAGAAGCCCAATTGGCGCGGTCTTAATTGCGTTAGAAAGTAGACATCCTGGGCTTTCCAGCAATATATAATAGTCCATACTTTGTCTGAGATTTGATGGTCTAAATAGGCGTTCCAAGTTAGCTCAAGAATTCTGGCGTTTAACTCTAGAATTGGCACAAAAGCTGGCGTTTAACTCCAAGAAAAGTCTCTACACATGAAAGCTTCAATGCTCAGCCCAAGCACACACCAAGTGGGCCCCGGAAGTGGATTTTTACACTAAACACCCTAGCTTACTCATTTTCTGTAACCCTAGGTCACCAGTTTACTATAAAAACTACTTTTAGTGATTCATCTTGTACCTCATGACACTTTACACATTTCATATTGTATTCTCTACGGCATGAGTCTCTAAACCCCATTGTTGGTGTTAGGAGCTCTGCTGTTCTTCATGAATTAATGCAATTACTATTGTTTTTCATTCTATCACGCTTGCTTCTATTCTAAGATATTCATTCGCACTTCAACCTGATGAATGTGATGATTCGTAACACTCATCATCATTCTCACCTATGAACGCGTGCCTGACAACCACCTCCGTTCTACCTTAGATTGAATGCATATCTCTTAGCCTCATGATTTAGACCAGAGTCTTTGTGGTATAAGCTAGAATCATTGGCGGCCATTTCTGAGATCCAGAACATCTAAATCTTGTCTGTGGTATTCTGAGTAGGAGTTGGGAAGGGATAACTATGACGAGCTTCAAACTCGCGAGTCTTGGGCGTAGTGACAGATGCAAAAGGATCAATGGATCCTATTCCGACATGATCGAGAACCGACAGATGATTAGCCGTGCGGTGACAGCGCATTTGGAACATTTTCACGAAGAGGACGGGAAGTAGCCATTGACAACGGTGATGCCCAACATAAAGCTTGCCATGGAAGGAGCCTTGCGTGCATGAAGAAGATAGTAGAAAAGCAGAGATTCAGAAGACAAAGTATCTCCAAAGCCTCAACCTGTTCTCCATTACTGCATAACAAGTATTTATTTGATGTTCTTTTACTTTTTACAATTAAATCTGAGAATTATTGATATCCTGACTAAGAGTTACAAGATAACCATAGCTTGCTTCAAGCTGACAATCTCTGTGGGATCGACCCTTACTCACGTAAGGTATTACTTGGACGACCCAATGCACTTGCTGGTTAGTTGTGCGGAGTCGCAAAAGTGTGATTGTAATTTTGTGCACCAGCTAGCAAAACAACAAATATAGCATAGTTATGGTTCACAAATATAAAGTTGTTAAGAAGAAAATGAAATTCGACAAGAATTTTGTTATTACAGTTGAAAAAGATTGTGGCAACTAACTTAACTATAATAATAACCTTTTGGTACGAAGATATCTAAAATTTGAAGTTATAAGGGTAATGTGTGTTAAATCTTGTACTAAAAAGAATACCAATATCACCATTTGGATTGGATAATTAGGTTTTGTTTTCTCTATGAAATTAGAGCAGAGAACAAATTTTGTTTAGAAAGAATGGCACAAAACCTTTGCATGGTCAAAAAATGGTTGTTTAAGTAGAGTTCTAAGGTCAATGAATGATCGGAACTAAAACTTAGGGTTGAATTCAACCACAATTGAAGTCATCTTTTTTTTGTCTTTCCTGGCGTTGTTGGTTGATGCATTAAAGCATGCTATGTTTATAAACGATTAACAGAGAGTAACATTATGTTTTCTTTTTCTGTTTGTCTTTATTTAATATTTATTTCTCTCAACAGGTAAGAAAACAATTTTTTGAGTGATATATTTAACTAATAAAACTGGAATAATCTAAAAATCATACTTGATTTGATGAGATAATAAAAACCAGACTCCTCCATATCATTCCACATGAAATCTACTTATGAAAGAGATTAAGATTAGAAAGTTTAATAATGTATCCTTCATTATGAATGCATCGAGATATTTAAAAAAATTTGGCAAGCGCTTAACTTTCATTTGGATTTTGATTTATGGCCCGCTTAGCAATAAATTAAGTATGGGATGTAATTGTTACGTTGGTAAAATAAAGAGTATAAATTTTAAAACACTAATCTAAGTAAATTTTGTAAGAAGTTTTGCTCTTTTTACTAAGGTAAACAACTTGTCAAATACATGTACTTCTGGGTATTAGGTATAGAGCTTCCATCAATTTCCCTTTCATGTTCCGACAAACTTTTTTGATAGGAAGACAATTATGTAGTACCATAACAAGTGCTATAATTTTCTCCATATACGTATTGTTTGGTAGAAATATGTTTCAAAAACTTCCATCGTATCGTTGTTAAGGTTTTATATGCAATTCAATTTCTTTCTTGGAACAAAAACTTATAAAAGATAAAAAGGAACATATCAACACTCGTCGACATAAACTTTTAATTTTCCTGTTAATCTGTGTTAATAAAAGTTTTCATATTCTATTTCTATAAATCATCAGGGTGTATCACAGCACATTAGTGATATCATTATATATCTGTTGGTGGTATTCCAGTATTAGGTGTATTTTAACCTACTTGATTCGCAAGAAAAAGCTATAATCAATATATAAATAATTAACAAATCAATTTAAAATAGAGCGATATATTCAATGTCTTTGCTTGTGAGAAAATAAAAGTACGCGAATTAGAAAAATTAGAAAAAAATTCTTTGAACATATAAGGAATTTTGTTTAGTTGGTCTGCACTAAAGAATATGATATAAATTTTGCACCTCGTATTATATTTGTGAGCTTTGCATATTATGTTCAAAAGTGATAGCATATCTGGCTCATTTGCCAAGGTTAAAATGTAAAAGGAGAACGTTATGGTGAACAACGCTTAAGATACCATAGAACTTCTCATTTGCTTTTGCCGACTTGACCCATGGAATTTCAAGTTACAATGCATAGAAGAAAACGTTTCATATTGTTCAAACATTATACCCATGGTTTTGATGCCTAATGTGCTAGCAAAACAACAAATATAGCATAGTTATGGTTCAAAAATATAAAGTTGTTAAGAAGAAAATGAAATTCGACAAGAATTTTGTTATTACAGTTGAAAAAGATTGTGGCAACTAACTTAACTATAATGATAACTTTTTGGTACGAAGATATCTAAAATTTGAAGTTATAAGGGTAATGTGTGTTAAATCTTGTACAAAAAAGAATACCAATATCACCCTTTGGAATGGATAATTAGGTTTTGTTTTCTCTGTGACAATAGAGCAGAGACCAAATTTTGTTTAGAAAGAATGGCGCAAAACCTTTGCATTGTCAAAAAATGGTTGTTTAAGTGGAGTTCTAAGGTCAATGAATGATCGGAACTAAAACTTGGGGTTGAATTCAACCACAATTGAAGTCATCTTTTTATTGTCTTTCCTGGCGTTGTTGGTTGATGCATTAAAGCATGCTATGTTTATAAACGATTAACGGAGAGTAACATTATGTTTTCTTTTTCTGTTTGTCTTTTATTAATATTTATTTCTCTCAACAGGTAAGAAAACAATTTTTTGAGTGATATATTTAACTAATAAAACTGGAATAATCTAAAAATCCTACTTGATTTTATGACATAGTAAAATCCAAACAGCTCCATATCATTCCACATGAAATCTTCTTATGAAAGAGATTAAGATTAGAATGTTTAATAATGTATCCTTCATTATGAATGCATCAAGATATTTAAAAAAAATTTGTCAAGAGCTTAACTTTCATTTGGATTTTGATTTATGGCCCTCTTAGCAATAAATTAAGTATGGGATATAATTTTTACGTTGGTAAAATAAAGAGTATAAATTTTAAAACACTAATCTAAGTAAATTTTGTAAGAAATTTTTCTCTTTTTACTAAGGTAAAGAACTTGTCAAATACATGTACTTTCGGGTATTAGGTTTAGAGCTTCCATCAATTTTTCCTTTCATGTTTCGGCAAACTTTTTTCATAGGAAGACAATTATGTAGTATCATAACAAGTGCTATAATTTGCTCCATATACATATTGTTTGGTAGAAATATGTTTCAAAAACTTCCATCGTATCGTTGTTAAGGTTTTATACGCAATTCAATTTCTTTCTTGGAACAAAAACTTATAAAAGTTAAAAAGGAACATATCAACACTCGTCAACATGGATAGGCCATTATTTTTATACTCTGAAAATTCATGCCTTTAAAAAACATATTTAATCTAATGGCCCATGCAAGTCTCGAACCTGCGACCTTCGCGTTATTAGCACAACGCTCTAACCAACTGAGCTAATAGGCCTACATTTTTCCTTGCTTAGTTTATCGACATGTATAAAACTTTTAATTTCCCTGTTAATCCGTTTTAATAAAAGTTTTCATATTCTATTTCTATAAATCATCAGGGTGTATCACAGTACATTAGTGATATCATTATATATCTGTTGGTGGTATTCCAGTATTTGGTGTATTTTGCCCTACTTTATTTGCAAGAAATAGCTAGAATCAATACATAAATAATTAACAAATCAATTAAAAATAGAGTGATATATTCAATGTCTTGGCTGGTGAGAAAATAAAAGTATGCGAATTAGGAAAATTAGAATAAAAATTTCTTTGAACATATAAGGAATTTTGTTTAGTTGGTGTGCACTAAATAATATGATATAAATTTTGCACCTCGTATTATATTTGAGATCTTTGCATATTATGTTCAAAAGTGATAGCATATCCAGCTCATTTGCCAAGATTAAAATATAAAAGGAGAACGTTATGGTGAACAACGCTTAAGATACCATAGAACTTCCCATTTGATTTTGCCAACTTGACCCCCGTGGAATATCAAGTTACAATGCATAGAAGAAAACGCTTCATATTGTTCAAACTTTACACCCATGGTTTTGATGCTTAATGTGCTAGAAAAACTACAAATATAGCATAGTTATGGTTCACAAATATGAAGTTGTTAAGAAGAAAATGAAATTCGACAAGAATTTTGTTATTACACTTGAAAAGATTGTGGCAACTAACTTAACTATAATGATAGCTTTTTGGTACGAAGATATCTAAAATTTGAAGTTGTAAGGGTAATGTGTGCTAAATCTTGTACTAAAAAGAATACCAATATCACCCCTTGGATTGGATAATTAGCTTTTGTTTTCTCTATGACATTAGAGCAGAGACCAAATTTTGATTAGAAAGAATGGCGCAAAACCTTTGCATGGTCAAAAAATGGTTGTTTAAGTGGAGTACTAAGGTCAACGAATGATCAGAACTAAAACTTGGGGTTGAATTCAACCACAATTGAAGTCATCTTTTTATTGTCTTTCTTAGCGTTGTTGGTTGATGCATTAAAGCATACTATGTTTATAAACGATTAACAGAGAGTAACATTATGTTTTCTTTTTTGTTTGTCTTTATTTAATATTTATCTCTCTCAACAGGTAAGAAAAGAATTTTTTGAGAGATATATTTATCTAATAAAACTGGAATAATCTAAAAATCTTACTTGATTTGATGACATAGTAAAATCCAAACTCCTCTATATCATTCCACATGAAATCTACTTATGAAAGAGATTAAGATTGGAAAGTTTTATAATCTATCATTCACTATGAATGCATTGAGATATTTTAAAAAAATTGGCAAGAGTTTAACTTTTATTTGGACTTTGATTTATGACCCTCTTAGCAATAAAGGAAGAATGGGATGTGATTGTTACGTTCGTAACATAAAGAGTATAAATATCAAAACACTAATCTAAGTAAATTTTGCAAGAAGTTTTGCTCTTTTTACTAAGGTAACGAACTTGTCAAATACATGTACTTTCAGGTATTAGGGATAGAGCTTCCATCAATTTCCCTTACATGTTCCGGCAAAATTTTTTGATAGGAAGACAATAATGTAGTACCATAACAAGTGCTATAATTTGCTCCGTATACGTATTGTTTGGTAGAAATATGTTTCAAAAACTACCATCGTATCGTTGTTAAGGTTTTATACGCAATTCAATTTCTTTCTTGGAACAAAAAATAAAAAGGAACATATCAACACTCGTCGACATGGATAGGCCATTATTTTTATACTCTGAAAATTCATGACTTTAAAAAACAAATTTCCTCTAATGGCCCATGCAGGTCTCAAACCTGCGACCT
>NC_029789.2:109731617-109750304 GCF_000816755.2 Arachis ipaensis
CCTGTTAATCCGTGTTAATAAAAGTTTTCATATTCTATTTCTATAAATCATCAGGGTGTATCACAGCACATTAGTGATATCATTATATATCTGTTGGTGGTATTCCAGTATTAGGTGTATTTTAACCTACTTGATTCGCAAGAAATAACTATAATCATTATATAAAGAATTAACAAATCAATTTAAAATAGAGCGATATATTCAATGTCTTTGCTTGTGAGAAAATAAAAGTACGCGAATTAGAAAAATTAGAAAAAAATTCTTTGAACATATAAGGAATTTTGTTTAGTTGGTGTGCACTAAAGAATATGATATAAATTTCGCACCTCGTATTATATTTGTGAGCTTTGCATATTATGTTCAAAAGTGATAGCATATCTAGCTCATTTGCCAAGGTTAAAATGTAAAAGGAGAACGTTATGGTGAACAATGCTTAAGATACTATAGAATTTCCCATTTGCTTTTGCCGACTTGACCCATGGAATATCAAGTTACAATGCATAGAAGAAAATGTTTCATATTGTTCGAACTTTATACCCATGATTTTGATGCCTAATGTGCTAGCAAAACAACAAATATAGCATAGTTATGGTTCACAAATATAAAGTTGTTAAGAAGAAATGAAATTCGACAAGAATTTTGTTATTACAGTTGAAAAAGGTTGTGGCAACTAACTTCACTATAATGATAGCTTTTTGGTACGAAGATATCTAAAATTTGAAGTTGTAAGGGTAATGTGTGCTAAATCTTGTACTAAAAAGAATACCAATATCACCCCTTGGGTTGGATAATTACCTTTTGTTTTCTCTATGACATTAGAGTAGAGACCAAATTTTGATTAGAAGGAATGGCGCAAAATCTTTACATGGTCAAAAAATGGTTGTTTAAATGGAGTTCTAAGGTCAACGAATGATCGGAACTAAAACTTGGGGTTGAATTCAACCACAATTGAAGTCATCTTTTTATTGTCTTTCTTAGCGTTGATGGTTGATGCATTAAAGCATGCTATATTTATAAACGATTAACAGAGAATAACATTATCTTTTCTTTTTTTGTTTGTCTTTATTTAATAATTATCTCTCTCAACAGGTAAAAAAACAATTTTTTAAGTGATATATTTAACTAATAAAACTGGAATAATGTAAAAATCTTACTTGATTTGATGACATAGTAAAATCCAAACTCCTCCATATCATTCCATGTAACAACCTTCGCTTCTAGAAACAAAATTAAATTTGAAGTTTGAAAATCAGTTAGGAGATAAGTTTAGAATTTTGAAATTTTGGATAGGAACCTGGTAACCACCCTCAGTTTGAAATTTAAAATATCCCAACCACCCCATCCCCAAATGTATATAAATAGGGGAGCACCTATAGGTAGAAAATCACTTCTCTCAAAAACTTATCCTCTCCCTTCTCTCTCTACAAAGAAATAACATTCTGTGGGCAAACACAAGAGGCAAGCTCAAAGAAGTGTTAGAAAAGAAGGTAGGGAATTATGCCTTTCTTACTTATGTTGGCATGTAGTATGCTTTATTTTGTTTTCTTCCATCCATGCATGGCTACCACCTTTCATGTATTTTATGGCATGAATTATTCTTTTTATATTCCCTTTAGGTCGAGAGTACATGCCCTCTTAAGATGCTTATTCAATATCCTATATTATTAAATTAATATTCCCTTAGGGCCAAGAGTACATGCCTTCTTATGTCTTGTTCAACATATAGGTATATGTGTGATCTCTTACATGGTTATATTATTATTTATAATATTTTAATTCAATTATTTAAATTACTCTATTCCATCATGTGCATCCATGTAACCTATTATACCATTATGTTATCATCATTCCCTTAAAGTTAAGAGTACATGCTTTCTCAAATATTTTATTTAAAAATTTAATCCTATGTGCATCTATGTGATCTCTTCTATCATTATTCCTTTAAAGTCAAGAGTACATGTTTTTCATCAAAATATTTAATATTCTTATAATGTGCACTTATATGATTTTTCCCTTGTGTACGTTTAAAACAACCTAAATGTAAATTAAACTGAGGGAATGATCCTTCGGTAAGGGAAGGTGACCCCCGAAGACAAGATATCGATATGATCCTTCGGTAAGGGAAGGTGATCGATCGAGATAATCCTTCGGTAAGGGAAGGTGATAGAAAAACGTTTGGGATAAGAACCTTCGGTAAGGGAAGGGGACTATCCCATCAATTTTATATAATAATATATCTTTTTATATGACTCTCTTCTTGTGTATGTCTAAATAACCTTGATTGTAAATTAAACTGAGGGAATGATCCTTCGGTAAGGGAAGGTGACCCCCAAAGATAAGATATCGATATGATCCTTCGGTAAGGGAAGGTGATCGATCGAGATGATCCTTCGGTAAGGGAAGGTGATCACCAAAACGTTTGGGATAAGAACCTTCGGTAAGGGAAGGGGACTCCCACTTATACCGGTTTGAGCTTAATACCCTCCATATAAGTTATAAATTAAGAAAGAAAGAAGGCACGAATGAAAGCTTGAGTTCTATGTTTTCCTTAGATTTAATTATGATTTTGTTGATGTTATCCTTCTATTTTCCTATATGTTTCCCCTTTCTTTTACACACATGTTTTATAAAAAAAGAAGATGCATATTACATGCCATGTTATACGCTTGTTTTTAAAATCCCGCACGTGGGCTGGAGATGGATTTGGAGGTGTTACATAGCACTCCTACTGAGACGTTAGGTTCTCACTCCCTTTCTTTTCCCATACTATCTTCAGAGGAACATGGCACAGCGGATAGAGACGACGCAGTGCCCCCTCGAGGGTAACTTCTGAGTATGACCCCTCGAAGCACGCGTGGGTAATTGCGACCACTACTACCGTGCTCCAAACTATCTACTTAGGTCGAGAACTCGTGGAAGAAGAACCCCAGCTACCCGTCATAACCTTCCTAGATAGGGACGCTTCAACATCTAGGAAGCGGTCATCCAAGGTGGTACACCTTGAGTCCGACCCCGAGACCGAAGAAGAGAAATCCGACAACCCTGGCCAGAAAGAAGACACCATGGAGGAGGACCCAGAGGAGAAGTTGAACCCTTGTGGAGTCCCAAAGGTGGAATACGTGCCCTACTCTCCCATTTCGGCACCCCGTCGAGTTTTGGTTCATCCCACGCAACGGAACCAGGTCTTCACTGCGCGAAAGGGTGTTGGAGGGAGACCCCTAGTACCTCGATTCGTGAATAACTAAAGACTCCTGATCAAGGATAGGATAGGATGCAAGTAGGGGAGCCTCTTCGACGAGATTAGTTTAGGACGTAGTTAGCTTCTTTTCCTGTTTTAGTTCCCTACAAGTATTTTGAAACGTACTCATGGTTAAGATGTTTATTTCACTCTAATTCAAATTCCAACATTTTAGCGCTACTCGTTTTTCGCTCTACACGTATTTACTCCTGCCTCGCGTAACGATTAAGTCATTCTTTTTCTTGGATCAAGTGTGGCACCTTAGTTTTAAAACCTCCACGATAGTATAAGAACTTAGGGTGTTACATTATTGGTATCAGAGCAAAGTCGATCCTAGGAGATATGACTAATGAAGCCTCTTCCTATGGTTATCCATAAAAAGGGAATGTCCAGCAGTTCCCCCACCCTCTGCCGATGCACCCCAACGTCAAGGACGAGTCTTTGCCCTCAGCAGGTCTGTCAGAGGGTGTGCATCCTCATTTCAGGTAGATCATACCTTGCTAACCTAGTGTGCCTCCCTTTAGTAGGATTAGACATCATCCTAGGAATGGAATGGCTCAACCACTGAACTGAAGAACCAACTAGAGGAGCTGCTGCAAAAAGGATGCATCAGACCAAGCGTCTCTCCCTGGGGAGCTCCAGTATTGTTTGTGAAGAAAAAGGACGGCAGCATGCGTCTCTGCGTGGACTATAGGCAACTCAACAAAATCACGGTGAAGAACAAGTATCCCCTCCCAAGAATAGATGACTTAATGGACCAACTACAAGGTGTAACAGTGTTCTCAAAAATTGACCTGAGATCAGAGTATCATCAAATAAGGGTAAGAGAGGAAGACATTCCAAAGACAGCATTTCGAACGAGATACGGACACTACGAGTTCACAGTAATGTCTTTTGGGTTGACCAATGTCCCCGCCGTCTTTATGGACTACATGAATAGAATTTTTCGACCTTACCTCGACAGTTTCGTGGTAGTATTCATAGATGATATTTTGATTTTCTCCAAGACAGAAGAAGAACACAGGGAGCACTTGCGTGTAATACTGGGAACCCTTCGAGAGAAAAAGTTGTACGCAAAACTATCCAAGTATAAGTTTTGGATGAAGGAGGTACAATTTCTTGGACACATGGTTTCCGGCGATGGAATATCAGTGGATCCCAGTAAGATAGACTCGGTACTAAACTGGGAAAGGCCGACGTCAGTCACAGAAATAAGGAGTTTTTTTAGGATTGGCGGGCTACTATAGAAGGTTCATAAGAGGGTTTTCTCAACTAGCCCTGCCGTTAACCCGTTTAACCAGGAAGGATACCCCGTTTGCTTGGACGCCAGATTGCGAAAGAAGCTTCCAAGAGTTAAAGTGTCGCTTGACATCCGCCCCAGTACTAGCCTTACCTAACCCCGACATGGCCTTCGAAGTTTACTGCGACGCCTCAGGACAAGGATTGGATTGCGTACTAATGCAATGCAAAAAGGTAGTGGCGTATGCGTCAAGACAACTGAAGACCCACAAAGCCAACTATCCAACTCACGACCTCGAACTAGCCGCGATAGTATTTGCGCTGAAGACATGGAGGCATCATTTGTACGGAGTTAGGGTTTCAAGTATTCTCCGATCATAAGAGCTTAAAGTACCTGTTCGACTAGAAGGAACTCAACATGCGACAAAGGAGGTGGATGGAGTTTCTTAAAGATTATGACTTTGTTCTAAATTACCACCCAGGAAAGGCTAACTTGGTGGCTGACGCTCTGAGTCGGAAGGTACTCAAGGCATCATGGCTGATGATAAAAGAGGCAGAGTTGATAAGGAATTTCAGAGACATGAACTTACAAGTCACCCTCGCTCCAAAAAGCATACGTCTGAACCACCTAATAGTGGCAAGTCAATTCAAAGAACAAATAACTAAGGCACAGAGTTCCGACCCCAACTTTCACGAAACCTTGCGCCTTGTCAAAGAAGGAAGATTGAAGGGCTTCACCGAAGGAGAGGACAAGGTATGGAGATACCAAGGTCGAATCTGTGTCCCAAGGGAAGGAGACCTTCAAAACAAGATTGCGGAAGAAGCCCACAAAGGAGATTTTACCATTCATCCTGGCATGACGAAGATGTACCATGATTTGAAGAAGATGTTCTGGTGGCCAGGGATGAAAAAGGATTTAGCCACGATCGTGAATAAATGCCTGGTTTGTCAGAAGGTAAAAATCGAACATCAGAAACCATCAGGGGTATTGCAACCCCTTGGCATCCCGAAGTGGAAATGGGAAGACATATCGATGGATTTCGTCATGGGACTACCCCGTACTCAAGCAGGGCGTGACGCTATATGGGTCATCGTGGACCGGCTTACAAAGACTGCCCATTTTCTACCAGTTAAGGCGACTGACTCATTGGAAAGACTAGCCACGCTATATATCAGAGAGATCGTGAGGTTACATGGGGTACCAACGACCATAGTCTCGGATAGAGACCCAAGATTCACCTCGAGGTTTTGGAACGCATTGCAGAAGGCATTCAGGACGAAATTGTGCCTAAGCACGTCATACCACCCGCAAACAGATGGACAAACGGAAAGGACCATCCAGACGTTGGAAGACATGTTACGAGCTTGTGTCCTAGACAGACCAGGAAAGTGGGAGAGTCACCTACCACTGATCGAGTTTGCTTATAACAACAGTTACCATGGTAGCATCGGGATGGCACCATATGAGGCACTGTACGGGCAAAGATGCCAATCTCCTTTATGCTGGTACGGGCCAGAAGAGAAAGGCTACTTAGGACCAGAGTTAGTAAGACAGACCACAGAAGATATCAAGAGGATAAGAGAAAGAATGCGCACCGCCCAAAGTCGACAAAAGAGTTATGCAGATCAACGAAGAAAACCCCTCGAATTTCAGGAAGGCGATCACGTATTCCTAAAAATCACCCCCACCACCGGGGTAGGGAAGGCTCTTAAGGTACAAAAACTAAGCCCCCGGTACCTGGGTCCATTCCAAATCCTCCGGCGTATAGGAAAGTCGGCATACCATCTTGCCCTACCACCAAATCTATCAAGACTACATGACGTGTTCCATGTGTCCCAACTCCGAAAATACCAGCACGATCCAAGCCATGTGTTGCAGCAAGAGGACGTAACACTCAAGGACGACCTGACTTTTGAACTACCAGCCATAGAGATTGTAGACAGAAGTACGAAGCAACTAAGGAGCAAGACGATACGACTGGTAAAGGTGGCATGGGGTAGCGGCAATTCCAGAGACTACACATGGAAAAAGAGGCAGACATGAGACAGAAGCTCCCGGACTTATTTACAGGTAACAATCGTGGTGAGGATCTCCTTTCTCCCCAACAGTAAGGAAATTTCAGTAGGACCCCTAAGTTATCTAAACGACCCTTATCGACCAAGTTCAGACATGGAATTTGGGGACAAATTCTTTTCTTATGGGGGTGATAATGTAACAACCTCCCCTTCTAGAAACAAAATTAAATTTAAAGTTTGAAAATCAGTTAGAAGATAAGTTTAGAATTTTGAAATTTTGGATAGGAACCTGGTAACCACCCTCAGTTTGAAATTTAAAATATTCCAACCACCCCATCCCCAAATGTATATAAATAGGGGAGCACCTATAGGTAGAAAATCACTTCTCTCAAACACTTATCCTCTCCCTTCTCTCTCTACAAAGAAATAACATTCTGTGGGCAAACACAAAAGGCAAGCTCAAAGAAGCATTAGAAAAGAAGGTAGGAAATTATGTTTTTTTAAACGCTTGGCATGTGTTATGTTCCATTCTTTATTATTATTGCTCCTTTATTTTAAAGATCAAGGGTACATACTTCTTATAATATCTAATCCAAGTATTTCAAATACTCACTTTCTTAATATATGCACTTAGATTATACTTTTTACATTATATCATTAATATCTTCTTAGGGTCAAGAGTACATGTTTTCTTATAATTGTTTTATTCAGCTAATTAATATCCTATATTATTATATTGATATTCCCTTAGGGCCAAGAGTACATGCCTTCTTATGTCTTGTTCAACATATAGGTATATGTGTGATCCCTTACATGGTTATATTATTATTTATAATATTTTAATTCAATTATTTAAATTACCCTATTCCATCATGTGCATCCATGTAACCTATTATACCATTATGTTATCATCATTCCCTTAAAGTCAAGAGTACATGCTTTCTCAAATATTTTATTGAAAAATTTAATCCTATGTGCATCTATGTGATCTCTTCTATCATTATTCCTTTAAAGTCAAGAGTACATGTTTTTCTTCAAAATATTTAATATTCTTATAATGTGCACTTATATGATTTTTCCCTTGTGTACGTTTAAAACAACCTAAATGTAAATTAAACTGAGGGAATGATCCTTCGGTAAGGGAAGGTGACCCCCAAAGACAAGATATCGATATGATCCTTCAGTAAGGGAAGGTGATCGATCGAGATGATCCTTCGGTAAGGGAAGGTGATCGAAAAACATTTGGGATAAGAACCTTCGGTAAGGGAAGGGGACTATCCCATCAATTTTATATAATAATATATCTTTTTATATGACTCTCTTCTTGTGTATGTCTAAATAACCTTAATTGTAAATTAAACTGAGGGAATGATCCTTCGGTAAGGGAAGGTGACCCCCAAAGACAAGATATCGATATGATCCTTCGGTAAGGGAAGGTGATCGATCGAGATGATCCTTCGGTAAGGGAAGGTGATCACCAAAACGTTTGGGATAAGAACCTTCGGTAAGGGAAGGGGACTCCCACTTATACCGGTTTGAGCTCAATACCCTCCATATAAGTTATAAATTAAGAAAGAAAGAAGGCACGAATGAAAGCTTGAGTTCTATGTTTTCCTTAGATTTAATTATGATTATGTTGATGTTATCCTTCTATTTTCCTATATGTTTCCCCTTTCTTTTACACACATGTTTTATGAAAAAAGAATATGCATATTACATGCCATGTTATACGCTTGTTTTTAAAATCCCGCACGTGGGCTGGAGATGGATATGGAGGTGTTACATAGCACTCCTACTGAGACGTTAGGTTCTCACTCCCTTTCTTTTCCCATACTATCTTCAGAGGAACATGGCACAGCGGATAGAGACGACGCAGTGCCCCCTCGAGGGTAACTTCTAAGTATGACCCCTCGAAGCACGCGTGGGTAGTTACCAACTGAGCTAATAGGCCTACATATTTCTTTTCTTAGTTTATCAACATGTATAAAACTTTTAATTTCCCTGTTAATCCATGTTAATAAAAGTTTTCGTATTCTATTTCTATAAATTATCAGGATGTATCACAGCACATTAGTGATATCATTATATATCTGTTGGTGGTATTCCAGTATTAGGTGTATTTTGCCCTACTTGAATAGCAAGAAATAGCTAGAATCAATATATAAATAATTAACAAATCAATTTAAAATAGAGCGATATATTCAATGTCTTTGCTTGTGAGAAAATAAAAGTACACAAATTAGAAAGATTAGAAAAAAATTCTTTGAACATATAAGGAATTTTGTTTTGTTGGCGTGCACTAAAGAATATGATATAAATTTCGCACCTCGTATTATATTCGAGAGCTTTGCATATTATATTCAAAAGTGATAGCATATCCAACTCATTTGCCAAGGTTAAAATGTAAAATGAGAAAGTTATGGTGAACAACGCTTAAGATACTATAGAACTTCTCATTTGCTTTTGCCAACTTGACCCATGGAATATCAAGTTACCATGCATAGAAGAAAACGTTTCATATTGTTCGAACTTTATACCCATGGTTTTGATGCCTAATATGCTAGCAAAACAACAAATATAGCATAGTTTTGGTTCACAAATATGAAGTTGTTAAGAAGAAAATGAAATTCGACAAGAAATTTGTTATTACAGTTGAAAAAGATTGTGGCAACTAACTTAACTATAATGAAATCTTTTTGGTACGAACATATCTAAAATATGAAGTTGTAAGGGTAATGTGTGCTAAATCTTGTACTAAAAAGAATACCAATATCACCCCTTGGATTGGATAATTAGCTTTTGTTTTCTTTATGACATTAGAGTAGAGACCAAATTTTGATTAGAAGAATGGCGCCAAACCTTTGCATGGTCAAAAAATGGTTGTTTAAGTGGAGTTCTAAGGTGAACGAATGATCGGAACTAAAACTTGGAGTTGAATTCAACCACAAATAAAGTCTTCTTTTTATTGTCTTTCTTAGCATTGTTGGTTGATGTATTAAAGGATGCTATGTTTATAAACGATTAACAGAGAGTAACATTATGTTTTCTTTTTGTGTTTGTCATTATTTAATATTTATCACTCTCAACAGGTAAGAAAACAATTTTTTGAGTGATATATTTAACTAATAAAACTGGGAAAAGTTTAGGGGGCCAGCAACTTTATTAAATTCTGGCCAGCATGTACCAGCAAAGAAAAGTGAGTCATTGGATGAAATCTCACACCAATCTCACACCATTAAAATCATTATTGATGGTTATTTGATAGCTAAAATCACAAAAGTTGCTGTCCCCCTAGCACTCCTCATAAAACTGGAATAATCTAAAAATCTTACTTCATTTGATGACATAGTAAAATCCAAACTCCTCCATATCATTCCACATGAAATCTACTTATGAAACAGATTAAGATTAGAAAGTTTTATGATTTATCCTTCACTATGAATGCATCGAGATATTTAAAAACAATTGGCAAGAGCTTAACATTCATTTGGATTTTGATTTATGGCCCTCTTAGCAATAAAGGAAGAATGGGATGTGATTGTTACGTTGGTAAAATAAAGAGTATAAATTTCAAAACACTAATCTATGTAAATTTTGCAAGAAGTTTTGCTCTTTTTACTAAGGTATAGAACTTGTCAAATACATGTACTTTCAAGTATTAGGGATAGAGCTTCCATCAATTTTCCTTACATGTTCCGGCAAACTTTTTTGATAGGAAGACAATTATGTAGTACCATAACAAGTGCTATAATTTGCTCCATATACCTATTGTTTGGTAGAAATATGTTTTAAAAACTTTCATCGTATTGTTGTTAAGGTTTTATACGCAATTCAATTTCTTTCTTGAAACAAAAACTTATAAAAGATAAAAAGGAACATATCAACACTCCTCGACATGGATGGGCCATTATTTTTATACTCTAAAAATTCATGGGTTTAAAAAACAAATTTCTTCAAATGGCCCATGCAAGTCTCGAACCTGCAACCTTCGCGTTATTAGCACGACGTTCTAACCAACTGAGCTAATAGGCCTACATATTTCTTTTCTTAGTTTATCAACATGTATAAAACTTTTAATTTCCCTGTTAATCCGTGTTAATAAAAGTTTTCGTATTCTATTCCTATAAATCATCAGGGTGTATCACAGCACATTAGTGATATCATTATATATCTGTTGGTGGTATTCCAGTATTAGGTGTATTTTGCCCTACTTGATTCGGAAGAAATAGCTAGAATCAATATATAAATAATTAACAATTGAATTTAAAATAGAGCGATATATTCAATGTCTTTACTTGTGAGAAAATAAAAGTACGCAAATTAGAAAGATTAGAAAAAAAATTCTTTGAACATATAAGGAATTTTGTTTTGTTGGTGTGCACTAAAGAATATGATATAAATTTCGCACCTCGTATTATATTCGAGAGCTTTGCATATTATGTTCAAAAGTGATAGCATATCCAACTCATTTGCCAAGGTTAAAATGTCAAATGAGAACGTTATGGTGAACAACGCTTAAGATACTATAGAACTTCTCATTTGCTTTTGCCAACTTGACCCATGAAATATCAAGTTACAATGCATAGAATAAAACGTTTCAGATTGTTCTAACTTTATACCCATGGTTTTGATGCCTAATGTTCTAGCAAAACAACAAATATAGCATAGTATGGTTCACAAATATGAAGTTGTTAAGAAGAAAATGAAATTCGACAAGAATTTTGTTATTACAGTTGAAAAAGATTATGGCAACTAACTTAACTATAATGATATCTTTTTGGTACGAACATATCTAAAATATGAAGTTGTAAGGGTAATGTGTGCTAAATCTTGCACTAAAAAGAATACCAATATCACCCCTTGGATTGGATAATTAGCTTTTGTTTTCTTTATGATATAAGAGTAGAGACCAAATTTTGATTAGAAGAATGGCGCCAAACCTTTGCATGGTCAAAAAATAGTTGTTTAAGTGGAGTTCTAAGGTCAACGAATGATCGGAACTGAAACTTGGAGTTGAATTCAACCACAAATGAAGTCTTCTTTTTATTGTCTTTTTTAGTATTGTTGGTTGATGCATTAATGGATGCTATGTTTATAAACGATTAACAGAGAGTAACATTATGTTTTCTTTTTATGTTTGTCTTTATTTAATATTTATCACTCTCAACAGGTAAGAAAACAATTTTTTGAGTGATATATTTAACTAATAAAACTGGGAAAAGTTTAGGGGCCCAGCAACTTTATTAAATTCTGGCCAGCATGTAACAGCAAAGAAAAGTGAGTCATTGGATGAAATCTCACACCATTAAAATCATTATTGATGGTTATTTGATGGCCAAAATCACAAAAGTTGTTGTCCCCCTAGCACTCCTCATAAAACTGGAATAATCTAAAAATCTTACATCATTTGATGACATAGTAAAATCCAAACTCCTCCATATCATTCCACATGAAATCTACTTATGAAACAGATTAAGATTAGAAAGTTTTATAATTTATCCTTCACTATGAATGCATCGAGATATTTAAAAACAATTGGCAAGATCTTAACTTTCATTTGGATTTTGATTTATGGCCCTCTTAGCAATAAAAGAAGAATGGGATGTGATTGTTACGTTGGTAACATAAAGAGTATAAATTTTAAAACACTAATCTATGTAAATTTTGCAAGAAGTTTTGCTCTTTTTACTAAGGTATAGAACTTGTCAAATACATGTACTTTCAAGTATTAGGGATAGAGCTTCCATCAATTTTCCTTACATGTTCCGGCAAACTTTTTTGATAGGAAGACAATTATGTAGTACCAGAACAAGTGCTATAATTTGCTCCATATACGTATTGTTTGGTAGAAATATGTTTTAAAAACTTCCATCGTATAGTTGTTAAGGTTTTATACGCAATTCAATTTCTTTCTTGGAACAAAAACTTATAAAAGATAAAAAGGAACATATCAACACTCCTCGACATGGATAGGCCATTATTTTTATACTCTGAAAATTCATGGGTTTAAAAAATAAATTTCTTCTAATGGCCCATGCAGGTCTCGAACATGCGACCTTCGCGTTATTAGCACGACGTTATAACCAACTGAGCTAATAGGCCTACATATTTCTTTTCTTAGTTTATCAACATGTATAAAACTTTTAATTTCCCTGTTAATCCGTGTTAATAAAAGTTTTCGTATTCTATTTCTATAAATCATCAGGGTCTATCACAGCACATTAGTGATATCATTATATATCTGTTGGTGGTATTCCAGTATTAGGTGTATTTTGCCTTACTTGATTCGGAAGAAATAGCTAGAATCAATATATAAATAATTAACAATTCAATTTAAAATAGAGCGATATATTCAATGTCTTTGCTTGTGAGAAAATAAAAGTACGCAAATTAGAAAGATTAGAAAAAAAATTCTTTGAATATATAAGGAATTTTGTTTTGTTGGTGTGCACTAAAGAATATGATATAAATTTCGCACCTCGTATTATATTCGAGAGCTTTGCATATTATGTTCAAAAGTGATAGCATATCCAACTCATTTGCCAAGGTTAAAATGTAAAATGAGAACGTTATGGTGAACAACGCTTAAGATACTATAGAACTTCTCATTTGCTTTTGCCAACTTGACCCATGGAATATCAAGTTACAATGCATAGAAGAAAACGTTTCATATTGTTCGAACTTTATACCCATGCTTTTGATGCCTAATGTGCTAGCAAAACAACAAATATAGCATAGTTATGGTTCACAAATATGAAGTTGTTAAGAAGAAAATGAAATTCGACAAGAAATTTGTTATTACAGTTGAAAAAGATTGTGGCAACTAACTTAACTATAATGATAACTTTTTGGTACGAACATATCTAAAATATGAAGTTGTAAGGGTAATGTGTGCTAAATCTTGTACTAAAAAGAATACCAATATCACCCCTTGGATTGGATAATTAGCTTTTGTTTTCTTTATGACATTAGAGTAGAGACCAAATTTTGATTAGAAGAATGGCGCCAAACCTTTGCATGGTCAAAAAATGGTTGTTTAAGTGGAGTTCTAAGGTCAACGAATGATCGGAACTAAAACTTGGAGTTGAATTCAACCACAAATGAAGTCTTCTTTTTATTGTCTTTCTTAGCACTGTTGGTTGATGCATTAAAGGATGCTATGTTTATAAATGATTAACAGAGAGTAACATTATGTTTTCTTTTTGTGTTTGTCTTTATTTAATATTTATCACTCTCAATAGGTAAAAAACAATTTTTTGAGTGATATATTTAACTAATAAAACTGGGAAAAGTTTAGGGGGTGATGAGCGGATATTTTATACGCTTTTTGGGGATAATTTCATATAGTTTAGAGTATGTTTTAGTTAGTTTTTAGTCTATTCCTAGTAGTTTTTAGGAAAAATTCATATTTCTGGACTTTACTATGAGTGTGTGTTTTTCTGTAATTTCAGATATTTTTCTGGCTGAAATTGAAGGAGCTGAGCAAAATTCTGATTCAGGCTGAAAAAGGACTGCTGATGCTGTTGGATTCTGACCTCCCTGCACTCAAAGATGCTTTTCTGGAGCTACAGAACTCGAAATGGCATGCTTCCAATTGCGTTGGAAAGTAGACATCTAGGGCTTTCCAGCAATATATAATAGTCCATACTTTGCACAAGGATAGACGACGTAAACTGGCGTTCAACGCCAGTTCTCTGCCCAATTCGGGCGTCCAGCGCCAGAAAATATCTTTTCAAAATTTGTTTCAACTAACTAACCAACTTTTTGTTTGTTTCTTAACTTTTTCAAAACTACCTAACTAACTCTCTCTTTCTCTAATTTTCGAAAATATCTTCCCTTTTTTTCCAAAAACTTCTGTTTTTTTTAACTAATTATTTTTTATTTTTTTTTACGAAAAAAAAAATTTTTTATTTCGAAATTCAAATTCTTTTTAGTTATTTTATTTTATTTAAGTATTTACTTCTTATAAAATAAAATAAATAAAAAGATAAATCAGTCCAAGTTATATCCATATATCCATCATGGACATAAGTGGAAATGAATAGTCCAGGAGGACTTTGGGGTCGCTAGAAATGGGCAAGAATCTGGCGTTGAACGCCCAAAGGGGGCATAATCCAGCGTTGAACGCCCAAAATGGGTACATTTCTGGCGTTCAGGCGCTAGGAACAGACAGTGAGTTGGCGTCTAACGTCACTCCAGCTTCTGACTCTGGTACACAATTGCCAGTGAGGGATCAGACACACACAAGTGCTGATAACAAGCCCTCTAAAAAGGCTTCTTTAACCACTAAGGTTGAGGAATATAAAGCCAAGATACCTTATCCTCAAAAACTCCGGAAAGACGAGCAGGATAAGCAATTTGCTCGCTTTGCAGATTATCTAAGGACTCTTGAAATAAAGATTCCATTTGCAGAGGCACTTGAGCAAATACCTTCTTATGCCAAGTTCATGAAAGAGATCTTGAGTCATAAAAAGGAGTGGAGAGAAACAAAAAGAGTTCTCCTCACTGAAGAATGCAGTGCAGTCATTCTGAAAAGCTTTCCTGAAAAGCTTAAAGACCCTGGGAGTTTTCTGATACCATGCATATTAGAAGGTGATTGCACCAAGACAGCTTTATGCGATCTTGGGGCAAGCATCAACCTAATACCTGCATTCACTATCAGGAAAATTAGTTACTGATGCAAAGTACTACTTGTGGGATGAGCCCTATCTCTTTAAGAGATGTGCGGACGGAATTATCCGTAGGTGTGTCCCCAGAGAGGAAGCACAGAGAATCCTATGGCATTGCCATGGATCTCAATATGGAGGCCATTTCGGAGGTGAGCGAACAGCCACCAAGGTCCTCCAATGTGGCTTCTATTGGCCCACACTCTATAAAGATTCCCGAGAGTTTGTACGTAATTGTGACAGTTGCCAAAGAGCTGGTAATCTGCCTCATGGTTACGCCATGCCTCAACAAGGAATCTTCGAAGTAGAGTTGTTTGATGTATGGGGAATTGACTTCATGGGACCTTTCCCACCATCATACTCAAACACTTATATTCTGGTGGCAGTTGACTACGTATCAAAATGGGTTGAGGCTATTGCCACACCCACCAATGATACTAAAACAGTGCTGAAGTTTCTCCAGAAACATATCTTTAGCAGGTTTGGTGTCCCTAGAGTGTTAATCAGTGATGGGGGCACTCACTTCTGCAATAAACAGCTTTACTCTGCCATGGTTCGGTATGGAATTCGCCACAAAGTGGCCACACCATATCATCCACAAACCAATGGGCAAGCTGAAGTCTCTAACAGAGAATTAAAGAGAATCCTGGAACGGACAGTAAATACCCGTAGAAAGGATTGGCCAAGGAGCCTGAATTTCCAATTTAATTTTAAATTTGAATGCTTCAATGCATGATTTTTACATGAACATATCAAGAACCCTGATTTCTAAAATCCTTAATTTCTAAAAATCCATCTTTCCAAATTCAATCCAACTCTTTTCAAAATCTTTTCTGAAAACAAATCTATCTTTTACACTCAAAAATCTTTTCAACTAATCCATATCTTTTTCAAATATCCATATTATCTTTTTCAAAAATCCAGATTTATCTTTTTCAAAAAAATCTATCCTATCTTTTCAAAATCAAACTATATCTTATATCTTATCTTTTTCAACTAAATCTTTTTATCTTATCTCTTCCAATTTTTCGAAAATCCACCACCCCACCCCTTTAAATTTGGGTTCGGCCTCCCCCCTCCTCCATCAACAAGTGCACCTCGATCTCCTTCTATCCCTCTCCTTTCTTTACGGCCAAGACTCATAAAGAAGCTGTGTTCAAGAATCATCACACTAAACTAAGAGAATCAATAACACTATCTAAATTCTGATTTCCTATAGATGCCAATCACTCTGAGCTTCAATGGATAAAGTGAGATGCCAAAACTGTTCGGAAGCAAAAAGCTACTAGTCCAGCTCATCTAATTAGAATCTGAGCTTCAATCAAAAACTCTGAGATATTATTGCGTCTCAACCTATAGCAGAGATTCAGAAGACAAAGCATCTCCAAAACTCCAACATATTCTCCATTACTGCACAACAAGTAACCTTTAATTTATGCTCTACTGGTTATTCACAATTCAATTGATAAACATAATTGACTTCCTGACTAAGATTTACAAGATAACCATAGATTGCTTCAAACCAACAATCTCCTTGGGATTCGACTCTTACTCACGTAAGGTATTACTTGGACGACCCAGTGCACTTGCTGGTTAGTGGTACGCGTTGAGAAAAGTGTAATTCACAATTCGTGCACCAGGGGGCCAGCAACTTTATTAAATTCTGGCCAGCATGTAACAGCAAAGAAAAGTGAGTCATTGGATGAAATCTCAGACCAATCTCACACCATTAAAATCATTATTGATGGTTATTTGATGGCTAAAATCACAAAAGTTGCTGTCCCCCTAGCACTCCTCACAAAACTGGAATAATCTAAAAATCTTACTTCATTTGATGACATAGTGAAATCCAAACTCCTCCATATCATTCCACATGAAATCTACTTATGAAACAAATTAAGATTAGAAAGTTTTATAATTTATCCTTCACTATGAATGCATCGAGATATTTAAAAACAATTGGCAAGAGCTTAACTTTCATTTGGATTTTGATTTATAGCCCTCTTAGCAATAAAGGAAGAATGGGATGTGATTGTTACGTTGGTAACATAAAGAGTATAAATTTCAAAACATTAATCTATGTAAATTTTGCAAGAAGTTTTGCTTTTTTTACTAAGGTATAGAACTTGTCAAAAACATGTACTTTCAAGTATTAGGGATAGAGCTTCCATCAATTTTCCTTACATGTTCCGACAAACTTTTTTGATAGGAAGACAATTATGTAGTACCATAACAAGTGCTATAATTTGCTCCATATACGTATTGTTTGGTAGAAACGTGTTTTAAAAACTTCCATCGTATCGTTGTTAAGGTTTTATACGCAATTCAATTTCTTTCTTGGAACAAAAACTTATAAAACATAAAAAGGAACATATCAACACTCCTCGACATGGATAGGCCATTATTTTTATACTCTGAAAATTCATGGGTTTAAAAAAAACAAATTTCTTCTAATGGCCCATGCAGGTCTCGAACCTGCGACCTTCACGTTATTAGCACGACGTTCTAACCAACTGAGCTAATAGGCCTACATATTTCTTTTCTTAGTTTATCAACATGTATAAAACTTTTAATTTCCCTGTTAATCCATGTTAATAAAAGTTTTCGTATTCTATTTCTATAAATTATCAGGGTGTATCACAGCACATTAGTGATATCATTATATATCTGTTGGTGGTATTCCAGTATTAGGTGTACTTTGACCTACTTGATTCGGAAGAAATAGCTAGAATCAATATATAAATAATTAACAATTCAATTTAAAATAGAGCGATATATTCAATGTCTTTGCTTGTGAGAAAATAAAAGTACGCAAATTAGAAAGATTAGAAAAAAAATTCTTTGAACATATAAAGAATTTTGTTTTGTTGGTGTGCACTAAAGAATATGATATAAATTTCGCACCTCGTATTATATTCGAGAGCTTTGCATATTATGTTCAAAAGTGATAGCATATCCAACTCATTTGCCAAGGTTAAAATGTAAAATGAGAATGTTATGGTGAACAACGCTTAAGATACTATAGAACTTCTCATTTGCTTTTGCCAACTTGACCCATGGAATATCAAGTTGCAATGCATAGAAGAAAACGTTTCATATTGTTCGAACCTTATACCCATGGTTTTGATGCCTAATGTGCTAGCAAAACAACAAATATAGCATAGTTATGGTTCACAAATATGAAGTTGTTAAGAAGAAAATGAAATTCGACAAGAAATTTGTTATTACAGTTGAAAAAGATTGTGGCAACTAACTTAACTATAATGATATCTTTTTGGTACGAACATATCTAAAATATGAAGTTGTAAGGGTAATGTGTGCTAAATCTTGTACTAAAAAGAATACCAATATCACCCCTTGGATTGGATAATTAGCTTTTGTTTTCTTTATGACATTAGAGTATAGACCAAATTTTGATTAGAAGAATGGCGCCAAACCTTTGCATGGTCAAAAAATGGTTGTTTAAGTGGAGTTCTAAGGTCAACGAATGATCGGAACTAAAACTTGGAGTTGAATTCAACCACAAAT
>NC_029789.2:109750650-109771908 GCF_000816755.2 Arachis ipaensis
TTTTCTTTTTGTGTTTGTCATTATTTAATATTTATCACTCTCAATAGGTAAGCAAACAATTTTTTGAGTGATATATTTAACTAATAAAACTGGGAAAAGTTTAGGGGGCCAGCAACTTTATTAAATTCTGGCCAGCATGTAACAGCAAAGAAAAGTGAGTCATTGGATGAAATCTCACACCAATCTCACATCATTAAAATCATTATTGATGGTTATTTGATGGCTAAAATCACAAAAGTTGCTGTCCTCCTAGCACTCCTCATAAAACTGGAATAATCTAAAAATCTTACTTCATTTGATGACATAGTGAAATCCAAACTCCTCCATATCATTCCACATGAAATCTACTTATGAAACAAATTAAGATTAGAAAGTTTTATAATTTATCCTTCACTATGAATGCATCGAGATATTTAAAAACAATTGGCAAGAGTTAACTTTCATTTGGATTTTGATTTATGGCCCTCTTAGCAATAAAGGAAGAATGGGATGTGATTGTTAAGTTGGTAACATAAAGAGTATAAATTTCAAAACACTAATCTATGTAAATTTTGCAAGAAGTTTTGCTTTTTTTACCAAGGTATATAGAACTTGTCAAAAACATGTACTTTCAAGTATTAGGGATAGAGCTTCCATCAATTTTTCTTACATGTTCCGGCAAACTTTTTTGATAGGAAGACAATTATGTAGTACCATAACAAGTGCTATAATTTGCTCCATATACGTATTGTTTGGTAGAAATGTGTTTTAAAAACTTCCATCGTATCGTTGTTAAGGTTTTATACGCAATTCAATTTCTTTCTTGGAACAAAAACTTATAAAAGATAAAAAGGAACATATCAACACTCCTCGACATGGATAGGCCATTATTTTTATACTTTGAAAATTCATGGGTTTAAAAAACAAATTTCTTCTAATGGCCCATGCAGGTCTCGAACTTGCGACCTTCGCGTTATTAGCACGGCGCTCTAACCAACTGAGCTAATAGGCCTACATATTTCTTTTCTTAGTTTATCAACATGTATAAAACTTTTAATTTCCCTGTTAATCCGTGTTAATAAAAGTTTTCATATTCTATTTCTATAAATCATCAGGGTGTATCACAGCACATTAGTGATATCATTATATATCTGTTTGTGGTATTCCAGTATTAGGTGTATTTTGCCCTGCTTGATTCGGAAGAAAGAGCTAGAATTAATATATAAATAATTAACAAATCAATTTAAAACAGGGCGATATATTCAATGTCTTTGCTTGTGAGAAAATAAAAGTACGCGAATTAGGAAAATTAGAAAAAAAAATCTTTGAACATATAAGGAATTTTGTTTAGTTGGTGTGCACTAAAGAATATGATATAAATTTCGCACCTCGTATTATATTTGAGAGCTTTGCATATTATGTTCAAAAGTTATAGCATATCCAGCTCGTTTGCCAAGGTTAAAATGTAAAACGAGAACGTTATGGTGAACAACGCTTAAGATACCATAGAACTCCCCATTTGCTTTTTCCGACTTGACCCATGGAATACCAAAACAATTGGCAAGAGTTAACTTTCATTTGGATTTTGATTTATGGCCCTCTTAGCAATAAAGGAAGAATGGGATGTGATTGTTACGTTGGTAACATAAAGAGTATAAATTTCAAAACACTAATCTATGTAAATTTTACAAGAAGTTTTGCTTTTTTTACTAAGGTATATAGAACTTGTCAAAAACATGTACTTTCAAGTATTAGGGATAGAGCTTCCATCAATTTTCCTTACATGTTCCGGCAAACTTTTTTGATAGGAAGACAATTATATAGTACCATAACAAGTGCTATAATTTGCTCCATATACGTATTGTTTGGTAGAAATGTGTTTTAAAAACTTCCATCGTATCGTTGTTAAGGTTTTATACGCAATTCAATTTCTTTCTTGGAACAAAAACTTATAAAAGATAAAAAGGAACATATCAACACTCCTCGACATGGATAGGTCATTATTTTTATACTCTGAAAATTCATGGGTTTAAAAAACAAATTTCTTCTAATGGCCCATGCAGGTCTTGAACCTGCGACCTTCGCGTTATTAGCACGACGTTCTAACCAACTGAGCTAATAGGCCTGCATATTTCTTTTCTTAGTTTATCAACATGTATAAAACTTTTAATTTCCCTGTTAATCCGTGTTAATAAAAGTTTTCGTATTCTATTTCTATAAATCATCAGGGTCTATCACAGCACTTTAGTGATATCATTATATATCTGTTGGTGGTATTCCAGTATTAGGTGTATTTTGCCCTGCTTGATTTGGAAGAAAAAGCTAGAATTAATATATAAATAATTAACAAATCAATTTAAAACAGGGCGATATATTCAATGTCTTTGCTTGTGAGAAAATAAAAGTATGCGAATTAGGAAAATTAGAAAAAAAAAATTCTTTGAACATATAAGGAATTTTGTTTAGTTGGTGTGCACTAAAGAATATGATATAAATTTCGCACCTCGTGTTATATTTGAGAGCTTTGCATATTATGTTCAAAAGTGATATCATATCCAGCTCGTTTGCCAAGGTTAAAATGTAAAAGGAGAACGTTATGGTGAACAACGCTTAAGATACCATAGAACTCCCCATTTGCTTTTTCCGACTTGACCCATGGAATACCAAGTTACAATGCATAGAAGAAAACGTTTCATATTGTTCGAACTTTATACCCATGATTTTTTATGCCTAATGTGCTAGCAAAACAACAAATATAGCATAGTTATGGTTCACAAATATGAAGTTGTTAAGAAGAAAATGAAATTCGATAAGAATTTTATTATTACAGTTGAAAAAGATTGTGGCAACTAACTTAACTATAATGATAGGTTTCTGGTACGAAGATATCTAAAATTTGTAGTTGTAAGGGTAATGTGTGCTAAATCTTGTACTAAAAAGAATACCAATATCACCCCTTAGATTGGATAATTAGCTTTTGTTTTCTTTATGACATTAGAGTATAGACCAAATTTTGATTAGAAGAATGGCGCCAAACCTTTGCATGGTCAAAAAATGGTTGTTTAAGTGGAGTTCTAAGGTCAACGAATGATCGGAACTAAAACTTGGAGTTGAATTCAACCACAAATGAAGTCTTCTTTTTATTGTCTTTCTTAGCATTGTTGGTTGATGCATTAAAGGATGCTATGTTTATAAACGATTAACAGAGAGTAACATTATCTTTTCTTTTTGTGTTTGTCATTATTTAATATTTATCACTCTCAATAGGTAAGAAAACAATTTTTTGAGTGATATATTTAACTAATAAAACTGGGAAAAGTTTAGGGGGCCAGCAACTTTATTAAATTCTGGCCAGCATGTAACAGCAAAGAAAAGTGAGTCATTGGATGAAATCTCACACCAATCTCACACCATTAAAATCATTATTGATGGTTATTTGATGGCTAAAATCACAAAAGTTGCTGTCCCCCTAGCACTCCTCATAAAACTGGAATAATCTAAAAATCTTACTTCATTTGATGACATAGTGAAATCCAAACTCCTCCATATCATTCCACATGAAATCTACTTATGAAACAAATTAAGATTAGAAAGTTTTATAATTTATCCTTCACTATGAATGCATCGAGATATTTAAAAACAATTGGCAAGAGCTTAACTTTCATTTGGATTTTGATTTATGGCCCTCTTAGCAATAAAGGAAGAATGTGATGTGATTGTTACGTTGGTAACATAAAGAGTATAAATTTCAAAACACTAATCTATGTAAATTTTACAAGAAGTTTTGCTTTTTTTACTAAGGTATATAGAACTTGTCAAAAACATGTACTTTCAAGTATTAGGGATAGAGCTTCCATCAATTTTCCTTACATGTTCCTGCAAACTTTTTTGATAGGAAGACAATTATGTAGTACCATAACAAGTGCTATAATTTGCTCCATATACGTATTGTTTGGTAGAAATGTGTTTTAAAAACTTCCATCTTATCGTTGTTAAGGTTTTATACGCAATTCAATTTCTTTCTTGGAACAAAAACTTATAAAAGATAAAAAGGAACATATCAACACTCCTCGACATGGATAGGCCATTATTTTTATACTCTGAAAATTCATGGGTTTAAAAAACAAATTTCTTCTAATGGCCCATGCAGGTCTCGAACCTGCGACCTTCACGTTATTAGCACGACGCTCTAACCAACTGAGCTAATAGGCCTACATATTTCTTTCCTTAGTTTATCGACATGTATAAAACTTTTAATTTCCCTGTTAATCCGTGTTAATAAAAATTTTCATATTCTATTTCTATAAATCATCAGGGTGTATCACAGCACATTAGTGATATCATTATATATCTGTTGGTGGTATTCCAGTATTAGCTGTATTTTGCCCTGCTTGATTCAGAAGAAATAGCTAGAATTAATATATAAATAATTAACAAATCAATTTAAAACAGGGCGATATATTCAATGTCTTTGCGTGTGAGAAAATAAAAGTACGCGAATTAGGAAAATTAGAAAAAAAATTCTTTGAACATATAAGGAATTTTGTTTAGTTGGTGTGCACTAAAGAATATGATATAAATTTCGCACCTCGTATTATATTTGAGAGCTTTGCATATTATGTTCAAAAGTGATAGCATATCCAGCTCGTTTGCCAAGGTTAAAATGTAAAAGGAGAACGTTATGGTGAATAACGCTTAAGATACCATAGAACTACCCATTTGCTTTTTCCGACTTGACCCATGGAATACCAAGTTACAATGCATAGAAGAAAACGTTTCATATTGTTCGAACTTTATACCCAAGATTTTTGATGCCTAATGTGCTAGCAAAACAACAAATATAGCATAGTTATGGTTCACAAATATGAAGTTGTTAAGAAGAAAATGAAATTCGATAAGAATTTTATTATTACAGTTGAAAAAGATTGTGACAACTAACTTAACTATAATGATAGCTTTTTGGTACGAAGATATCTAAAATTTGAAGTTGTAAGGGTAATGTATGCTAAATCTTGTAATAAAAAGAATACCAATATCACCCCTTAGATTGGATAATTAGCTTTTGTTTTCTCTATGAAAATAGAGCAGAGACCAAATTTTGATTAGAAAGAATGGCGCAAAACCTTTGCATGGTCAAAAAATGGTTGTTTAAGTGGAGTTCTAAGGTCAACGAATGATCGGAACAAAAACTTGGGGTTGAATTCAACCACAATTGAAGTCATCTTTTTATTGTCTTTCTTAGCGTTGATGGTTGATGCATTAAAGCATGCTATGTTTATAAACGATTAACAGAGAGTAACATTAAGTTTTCTTTTTCTGTTTGTCTTTATTTAATATTTATTTCTCTCAAAAGGTAAGAAAACATTTTTTTGAGTGATATATTTAACTAATAAAACTGGAATAATCTAAAAATCTTACTTGATTTGATGACATATTAAAATCCAAACTTCTCCATGTCATTCCACATGAAATCTACTTATGAAATAGATTAAGATTAGAAAGTTTTATAATCTATCATTCACTATGAATGCATCGAGATATTTAAAAAAAATTGGCAAGAGCTTAACTTTCATTTGGATTTTGATTTATGGCCCTCTTAGCAATAAAGGAAGAATGGGATGTGATTGTTACGTTGGTAACATAAAGAGTATAAATTTCAAAACACTAATCAAAGTAAATTTTGCAAGAAGTTTTGCTCTTTTTACTAAGGTAAAGAACTTGTCAAATACATGTACTTTCGGGTATTGGGATATAGCTTCCATCAATTTCTCTTACAAGTTCCGGCAAACTTTTTTGATAGGAAAAAATTTATGTAGTACCATAACAAGTGCTATAATTTTGTCCATATACATATTGTTTGGTAGAAATATGTTTTAAAAACATCCATCCTATCGTTGTTAAGGTTTTATACGCAATTCAATTTCTTTCTTGGAACAAAAACTTATAAAAGATAAAAAGGAACATATCAACACTCCTCGACATGGATAGGCCATTATTTTTATACTCTGAACAGTATTAGCAGTATTAGGTGTATTTTGCCCTACTTGATTCGGAAGAAATAGCTAGAATCAATATATAAATAATTAACAAATCAATTTAAAACAGGGCGATATATTCAATGTCTTTGCTTGTGAGAAAATAAAGTACACGAATTAGGAAAATTAGAAAAAAAAAATTCTTTGAACATATAAGGAATTTTGTTTAGTTGGTGTGCACTAAAGAATATGATATAAATTTCGCACCTCGTATTATATATGAGAGCTTTGCATATTATGTCCAAAAGTGATAGCATATCCAGCTCGTTTGCCAAGGTTAAAATGTAAAAGGAGAACGTTATGGTGAACAACGCTTAAGATACCATAGAACTCCCCATTTGCTTTTTCCGACTTGACCCATGGAATACCAAGTTACAATGCATAGATGAAAATGTTTCATACTGTTCGAACTTTATACCCATGGTTTTTGATGCCTAATGTGCTAGGAAAACAACAAATATAGCATAGTTATGGTTCACAAAAATGAAGTTGTTAAGAAGAAAATGAAATTCGATAAGAATTTTGTTATTACAGTTGAAAAAGATTGTGGCAACTCACTTAACTATAATGATAGCTTTTTTGTACGAAGATATCTAAAATTTGAAGTTGTAAGGGTAATGTGTGCTAAATCTTGTACTAAAAAGAATACTAATATCACCCCTTAGATTGGATAATTAGCTTTTTTTTTTCTCTATGATAATAGAGCAGAGACCAAATTTCGATCAGAAAGAATGGCACAAAACCTTTGCATGGTCAAAAAATGGTTGTTTAAGTGGAGTTCTAAGGTCAACGAATGATCGGAACTAAAACTTGGGGTTGAATTCAACCACAGTTGAAGTCATCTTTTTATTGTCTTTCTTAGCGTTGATGGTTGATGCATTAAAGCATGCTATGTTTATAAACGATTAACATAGAGTAACATTAAGTTTTCTTTTTCTGTTTGTCTTTATTTAATATTTATCTCTCTCAAAAGGTAAGAAAACATTTTTTTGAGTGATATATTTAACTAATAAAACTGGAATAATCTAAAAATCTTACTTGATTTGATGACATAGTAAAATCCAAACTTCTCCATGTCATTCCACATGAAATCTACTTATGAAAGAGATTAAGATTAGAAAGTTTTATAATCTATCCTTCACTATGAATGCATCGAGATATTTAAAAAAATTGGCAAGAGCTTAACTTTCATTTGGATTTTGATTTATGGCCCTCTTAGCAATAAAGGAAGAATGGGATGTGATTGTTACGTTGGTAACATAAAGAGTATAAATTTCAAAACACTAATCTAAGTAAATTTTGCAAGAAGTTTTGCTCTTTTTACTAAGGTAAAGAACATGTCAAATACATGTACTTTCGGGTATTGGGATATAGCTTCCATCAATTTTCCTTACAAGTTCCGGCAAACTTTTTTTATAGGAAGAAAATTATGTAGTACCATAACAAGTGCTATAATTTTGTCCATATACATATTGTTTGGTAGAAATATGTTTTAAAAACTTCCATCGTATCGTTGTTAAGGTTTTATACGCAATTCAATTTCTTTCTTGGAACAAAAACTTATAAAAGATAAAAAGGAACATATCAACACTCCTCGACATGGATAGGCCATTATTTTTATACTCTGAAAATTCATGGGTTTAAAAAACAAATTTCTTCTAATGGCCCATGCAGGTCTCGAACCTGCGACCTTCACGTTATTAGCACGACGCTCTAACCAACTGAGCTAATAGGCCTACATATTTCTTTCCTTAGTTTATCGACATGTATAAAACTTTTAATTTCCCTGTTAATCCGTGTTAATAAAAATTTTCATATTCTATTTCTATAAATCATCAGGGTGTATCACAGCACATTAGTGATATCATTATATATCTGTTGGTGGTATTCCAGTATTAGCTGTATTTTGCCCTGCTTGATTCAGAAGAAATAGCTAGAATTAATATATAAATAATTAACAAATCAATTTAAAACAGGGCGATATATTCAATGTCTTTGCGTGTGAGAAAATAAAAGTACGCGAATTAGGAAAATTAGAAAAAAAATTCTTTGAACATATAAGGAATTTTGTTTAGTTGGTGTGCACTAAAGAATATGATATAAATTTCGCACCTCGTATTATATTTGAGAGCTTTGCATATTATGTTCAAAAGTGATAGCATATCCAGCTCGTTTGCCAAGGTTAAAATGTAAAAGGAGAACGTTATGGTGAATAACGCTTAAGATACCATAGAACTACCCATTTGCTTTTTCCGACTTGACCCATGGAATACCAAGTTACAATGCATAGAAGAAAACGTTTCATATTGTTCGAACTTTATACCCAAGATTTTTGATGCCTAATGTGCTAGCAAAACAACAAATATAGCATAGTTATGGTTCACAAATATGAAGTTGTTAAGAAGAAAATGAAATTCGATAAGAATTTTATTATTACAGTTGAAAAAGATTGTGACAACTAACTTAACTATAATGATAGCTTTTTGGTACGAAGATATCTAAAATTTGAAGTTGTAAGGGTAATGTATGCTAAATCTTGTAATAAAAAGAATACCAATATCACCCCTTAGATTGGATAATTAGCTTTTGTTTTCTCTATGAAAATAGAGCAGAGACCAAATTTTGATTAGAAAGAATGGCGCAAAACCTTTGCATGGTCAAAAAATGGTTGTTTAAGTGGAGTTCTAAGGTCAACGAATGATCGGAACAAAAACTTGGGGTTGAATTCAACCACAATTGAAGTCATCTTTTTATTGTCTTTCTTAGCGTTGATGGTTGATGCATTAAAGCATGCTATGTTTATAAACGATTAACAGAGAGTAACATTAAGTTTTCTTTTTCTGTTTGTCTTTATTTAATATTTATTTCTCTCAAAAGGTAAGAAAACATTTTTTTGAGTGATATATTTAACTAATAAAACTGGAATAATCTAAAAATCTTACTTGATTTGATGACATATTAAAATCCAAACTTCTCCATGTCATTCCACATGAAATCTACTTATGAAATAGATTAAGATTAGAAAGTTTTATAATCTATCATTCACTATGAATGCATCGAGATATTTAAAAAAAATTGGCAAGAGCTTAACTTTCATTTGGATTTTGATTTATGGCCCTCTTAGCAATAAAGGAAGAATGGGATGTGATTGTTACGTTGGTAACATAAAGAGTATAAATTTCAAAACACTAATCAAAGTAAATTTTGCAAGAAGTTTTGCTCTTTTTACTAAGGTAAAGAACTTGTCAAATACATGTACTTTCGGGTATTGGGATATAGCTTCCATCAATTTCTCTTACAAGTTCCGGCAAACTTTTTTGATAGGAAAAAATTTATGTAGTACCATAACAAGTGCTATAATTTTGTCCATATACATATTGTTTGGTAGAAATATGTTTTAAAAACATCCATCCTATCGTTGTTAAGGTTTTATACGCAATTCAATTTCTTTCTTGGAATTTTCATATTCTATTTCTATAAATCATCAGGGTGTATCACAGCACATTAGTGATATCATTATATATCTGTTGGTGGTATTCCAGTATTAGGTGTATTTTGCCCTACTTGATTCGGAAGAAATAGCTAGAATCAATATATAAATAATTAACAAATCAATTTAAAACAGGGCGATATATTCAATGTCTTTGCTTGTGAGAAAATAAAAGTACACGAATTAGGAAAATTAGAAAAAAAAATTCTTTTAACATATAAGGAATTTTGTTTAGTTGGTGTGCACTAAAGAATATGATATAAATTTCGCACCTCGTATTATATTTGAGAGCTTTGCATATTATGTCCAAAAGTGATAGCATATCCAGCTCGTTTGCCAAGGTTAAAATGTAAAAGGAGAACGTTATGGTGAACAACGCTTAAGATACCATAGAACTCCCCATTTGATTTTTCCGACTTGACCCATGGAATACAAAGTTACAATGCATAGATGAAAATGTTTCATACTGTTCGAAATTTATACCCATGGTTTTTGATGCCTAATGTGCTAGGAAAACAACAAATATAGCATAGTTATGGTTCACCAAAATGAAGTTGTTAAGAAGAAAATGAAATTCGATAAGAATTTTGTTGTTACAGTTGAAAAAGATTGTGGCAACTCACTTAACTATAATGATAGCTTTTTGGTACGAAGATATCTAAAATTTGAAGTTGTAAGGGTAATGTGTGCTAAATCTTGTACTAAAAAGAACACCAATATCACCCCTTAGATTGGATAATTAGCTTTTTTTTTCTCTATGACAATAGAGCAGAGACCAAATTTCGATTAGAAAGAATGGCGCAAAACCTTTGCATGGTCAAAAAATGGTTGTTTAAGTGGAGTTCTAAGGTCAACGAATGATCGGAACTAAAACTTGGGGTTGAATTCAACCACAATTGAAGTCATCTTTTTATTGTCTTTCTTAGTGTTGATGGTTGATGCATTAAAGCATGCTATGTTTATAAACGATTAACATAGAGTAACATTAAGTTTTCTTTTTCTATTTGTCTTTATTTAATATTTATCTCTCTCAACAGGTAAGAAAATATTTTTTTGAGTGATATATTTAACTAATAAAACTGGAATAATCTAAAAATCTTACTTGATTTGATGACATTGTAAAATCCAAACTCCTCCATATCATTCCACATGAAATCTACTTATGAAAGAGATTAAGATTAGAAAGTTTTATAATCTATCCTTCACTGAATGCATCGAGATATTTAAAAAAGATTGGCAAGAGCTTAACTTTCATTTGAATTTTGATTTATGGCCCTCTTAGCAATAAAGGAAGAATGGGATGTGATTGTTACATTGGTAACATAAAGAGTATAAATTTCAAAACACTAATCTAAGTAAATTTTGCAAGAAGTTTTGCTCTTTTTACTAAGGTAAAGAACTTGTCAAATACATGTACTTTCGGGTATTGGGATATAGCTTCCATCAATTTCCCTTACAAGTTCCGGCAAACTTTTTTGATAGGATGAAAATTATGTAGTACCATAACAAGTGCTATAATTTTGTCCATATACATATTGTTTGGTAGAAATATGTTTTAAAAACTTCCATCGTATCGTTGTTAAGGTTTTATACGCAATTCAATTTCTTTCTTGGAACAAAAACTTATAAAAGATAAAAAAGAACATATCAACACTCCTCGACATGGATAGGCCATTATTTTTATACTCTGAAAATTCATGGGTTTAAAAAACAAATTTCTTCTAATGGCCCATGCAGGTCTCGAACCTGCGACCTTCGCGTTATTAGCACGACTAGCACGATGCTCTAACCAACTGAGCTAATAGGCCTACATATTTCTTTTCTTAGTTTATCGACATGTATAAAACTTTTAATTTCCTTGTTAATCCGTGTTAATAAAAGTTTTTGTATTCTATTTCTATAAATCATCAGGGTGTATCACATCACATTAGTGATATCATTATATATCTGTTGGTGGTATTCCAGTATTAGGTGTATTTTGCCCTACTTGAATCATAAGAAATAGCTAGAATCAATATATAAATAATTAACAATTCAATTTAAAATAGAGCGATATATTCAATGTCTTTGCTTGTGGGATAATAAAAGTACGCGAATTAGGAAAATTAGAAAAAAAATTCTTTGAACATATAAGGAATTTTGTTTAGTTGGTGTGCACTAAAGAATATGATATAAATTTCAAACATCGTATTATATTTCAGAGCTTTGCATATTATGTTCAAAAGTGATAGCATATCCAGGTCATTTGCCAAGGTTAAAATGTAAAAGGAGAACGTTATGGTGAACAACGCTTAAGATACCATAGAACTTCCCATTTGCTTTTGCCAACTTGACCCATGGAATATCAAGTTACAATGCATGGAAGAAAACATTTCATATTGTTCGAACTTTATACCCATGGTTTTGATGCCTAATGTGCAAGCAAAACAACAAATATAGCATAATTATGGTTCACAAATATGATGTTGTTAAGAAGAAAATGAAATTTGACAAGAATTTTGTTATTACAGTTGGAAAATATTGTGGCAACTAACTTAACTATAATGATATCTTTTTGGTACGAAGATATCTAAAATTTGAAGTTGTAAGGGTAATTTGTGCTAAATCTTGTACTAAAAAGAATACCTATATCACCCCTTGGATTGGAAAATTAGCTTTTGTTTTCTCTATGACATTAGAGCAGAGACCAAAATTTGATTAGAAAGAATGGCGCAAAACCTTTGCATGGTTAAAAATGATTGTTTAAGTGGAGTTCTAAGGTCAACGAATGATCGGAACTAAAACTTGGGGTTGAATTCAACCACAATTGAAGTTGTAACACCCTACCATACATAGTATTATGCTTAAGTCATAAGACTGAGATAGTAAGGTATTACGACCTCTAAGAATATATATATATATATATATATATATAATAAAGAAAAAGATATTTAACTAGGAGCCTTGAAAAACAGGTAAAACAAAATCGCAAAATAAAAAGCGCAACACTCAGGAAAGGAATACTTGCGTGCTAAGAAACCTAATAGGAACATGATAAAGATAAGCAAAAGAATAAAGGACAACCAGGGAAGCAGCTTAACTAGCCCCTGACTAAGCCTGCGAAGCTAAGGCTGGCCGGAGGGTATATATATACATATAAACATACATAAGTGTTCTCAAATTATCCCCAAATACACTATAATATCAAAATAACTCCTATCTCTCCCTCAACCTCTAAGAGGAGCAGCATACATAAGTTACTTGGAGAGTAAGCCAAACACATATATACATATATACAGCCAGAAGCCAAAATACATCCAAGGACTACTTCGCTTTCCAGGATCTAGACGCCTAGTGAGGAGCCTCTCGACCTGTATCTGAAAAACAACAATACAATATGAAATGAGAACCGAAGGTTCTCAGCATGGTAAAAGTGCCACGCGTATAATAAATAAGGTCCTGAGAATGCCATAGGCAATCCTAGAACTTCGTTATACAATTATCCAACCTAATTACTAAACAAAAACCATAAACAGGGGTAGGTATTCTAAATCTACCTAACTTACTCAATTTCAATCCACACCTATCACCAAACCATTTCTCCATTTCCTCCATCCCTCCATCATCCATAATGCAATAGGAACAAACAACCAAACAAGTTCAAGCACAAGTAATGAACAGATAATACAAGTAGCAAATATACAAGTAGTAGGTGATATATATCAATTAGGCAATCCTAATTAAGGCATAGCAAACAAAGCACACATATGCATATGATGAATGTCAATCCAACTGGCCGTGAGCTCACGTGTCGGTTATTTTGCCAGAACCCGACACATCTGGTAGCTAACCCAGACATTGGTCTCTAGGTTGCGCATCTCTAGGAGGAGCATAAACGAAGGAGAGTGCCTTTCCACATCGAAGGAGTGTGCCTTTCCACCTTGCAACCAGAGAAGAATGTGGGGGAAACAATACGAAGGAGAGTGCCTTTCCACCTTCCCCACATCTGCATCACGACAAGAGAGGGAACTTCCGTCCTCAACTTGCCATATCGACCATTTCGGCCACACACAGTCATTCCCAAATCTCATTATTTATCATCATTATTTCCTTACATTCGTTCTTTATAGCCATAACATGTATTCATTTAGCTTTCACATCATTCTCTTATAATTCATCATGTTTACCCTTTTCGGGTCCTGACCAAACCATTTATCAAACTCTTCTCAACCTCTTTAAAATCGAATAATCTTAAAATCAACCCAACTCTAACATTAAATCAATCACATCACACGAAGGTTAAACTTTAACTTCTCGAACCCATGACTATCACTAAGACATCCTCGATACTCTATTTTCTTTTCCGTTTTTAATATAATAAATGAACTCGGAATTGTGCAAACTTTATGTCCAGGCGTTCATCTTGGAATAAGCTTTCTAACAAATCAAAGATCATAATTTTCTGATTTCTCTAGTCTCAGGAATAAAGGAAAAACCGTGACTGCTCTGCAGTGCATAAAACCAATAAAACAGCAACAGCATGTGATATTCAAAATTCAATATAAAATCCAAGTTAAATCCAATGACTTTAAAAATTAATTTAGTTAAACTTTACTCATCCAGGTTTTTTTCTCAATTAGTTCTGAGTTAATACCATTTTTAATGAAGAAGTTACATTACCTGGAGTTTTAGTGAAAATGAGTCAAAATCTGTTTTAGAAACCAACAAGCTTAGTACCTTTCAATTTGAATAACTTTTATTACAAAACTCCAATTAAGCTAAATTTTGGTTTGGGAACTCCTACCTCATCCAGAAACAAGTGTGTCTTGATTTCAACCCAATTGCTATTCAATTCTAAGAGTTACAAGCATTGGAAGTTGGTGCATAGCATGCTGAAATCTGTTTCTTTTCAGCTTTGACCATCAATATTCAAAAATTCACAACTCCCAATCCTCAACTCTTAAAATTCTAAAGTTTTAGAGTAATAAAGCAAGTTAATCAAATTTTATAACAAAATTGGTTTCACTCCAAAACTCAAATCGTAGAAGTCGCAGCAAGACAAACAAGTTTCTGCCCTGTTTGACCTTTACTGCTGCAGGACAGATTTAACAACCTAACTTTAAAAATTTGTCATAAATTGTATATTTAACAAAAAGGTCCCAAATTTTCCAGTTTGATTCCTTATATTCCCAAGTTTAGCCCAAACTTAGTCTCATACAATTCCGATCATTACATAATTAGTTACAGCATATGCAATACTACCACAATACAACTCTACATCCTCATTAACAAACACCAATCCTAATCCATCATAAATAAATATAAGAGCACACCATTAATAACTTCCAAACCTCATAATTCCAATATATATTCACCAAAAAATCTATTCCAACAACATTACAAGGCTAATCATTAAATACAACAAACAATTCAACTTATCCTATGGTTCCTCTAACCTAAGTTTTCACAACACCGTAAATATTAAACGTGTGAAACTTAAACCATACCTTGGCCGATCACTTAATTCACCCAAGGCAGCCTCTCAACACAAAATTACAGCCCCTCCAAGCTCAAGTAAAACAGCCACAAACTAAGCTTTGATCACCAACAAACCTCCAAATATTCTCAATTAAATTCCAATGCTTATATACCCACTTAATCTACACCTAATATATATACATATTCCAATTTCAGTTTTTCCATAATAAATACAAGATTAAGCTAGGGTTAGGGTATCCTTACCATAACCATATGCTCAATAGCTTGAACCCATAAATCCCGGAAGCTAACTTGAACCTAGAACACAAGAATTGAACAATTTTTAACTTAATCGTTCATGAATTTCCGAAATTAGGGGAAGCTGGATGAGAAGGAAATAATGAGTTACCTACCAAATTGGTCCATGGGTTTCGTAGAGCTCGTCGCGGTGAACGTGTAGTCGCAAACGGTTCGTCAATCGGAGCTCCGGATCAAAAGTTATTGAGAGTTAAAGTTTGAGTGAGGGTTAGGGAGCTCTCTTCCTCCCCCAACCTTGGCGTGCTGGATGCAGAATGGGGAAGAAGAGCTTCTGTCCCCTTTTTAAGTACAGGTCCGGTTGGACCCACGGGTCCGATTTGGACCCCGGTTCAACCGGTTCAGTCTTTTCGGTCCAATTTTGGGGCAAATTTTCGAAATTGGTATCAAAATTCTCGTTTCGACGAGCTCTATCCTATTTTGATATTAGTTTTGCATTTTTTACTTTCCTAATTAAAATTCGAATTATTGAGTAATTATTTACCGATTTTAGCGGGATTTACATCCTACCCACCTAATTAGGAATTTTGCCCTCAAAATTCAGATTCTGTTTTCTGAAAAGAGATGTGGGTAGTCCTTCGGTATAGTTAGAGTTTCTTGAAGCTAGCCTCGTTACTCGAAATGTCCATGTTCTTTCATTTAACTAGCTTAGGTTGTAAGATATGAATTTGTTTTAGAAGCGTGTTTCAGAAGTTACGAAATTTGGAATACGTCGAATAGATTCGAAAGTTACGGCAGAAATCTATTTGGCACGCCTCTGACCATTAATACTCTCCAAAAGTTAAAATAGGCTTACTTAGTGGGTTTTAACTTTCTTGTTCTTGATTGCTCATCCAATTCTAGTCGTTGAAGTAATCTTCAGAGATAGGTGTCCTTTTCCTTCCAGCTTGAAAAGTCTTCTTCTCAAATCTGCCTAACTCTTTGTCGGCTTTCATAGTAAGAATTCTAACTCAGATTTGCGTAACTTTTTCTTTGTTGTCTCGGCTATCAAATTCAGGAACTAAGGTATCCGATGCTCTAGTAATACAGGGGCATTTAGTGCTCTGTGAAGCTCCATCCTCTATCCTAGTCCTCGACGATCTTTATCGAAATTGGTAATTACTCTTCCTTACTCCCAGTGTAGGACCTCCAATGGTTGCAACATTCCGATTTATGCTTTATTCTTTATTTCTGGCTACCCAAAAATATCTTCTTTGATTCATGGTATGTCTTAGCAGTTTCAGGGTAAGTTTAAAAATCTTGTCTCGTAAGTTCCGGAAACTAGTTTCTCATCTTAACTTCCAATCTCGACACAACTTTCTCTTGGTATCTTCCTGATTCAACATGCCTCAATACTCTTAGTATCTCCTTATCACCATTATTGCGCTCCCTAAGTCCTTGACTCTATGATCTCTATTTCGGCATTGGACATATAAATCTCTTCTTAATTTCCTTTTGTTTACCAGTCTTCAACATCTTTGACGGCTCCTTATTATCTCGTTACACGTCCCGTACCTCATCGATTCCATGTTGTAACCTAGCAATGGATTTAGGCCAACACTTCCAACACTCTCATTCTTCCAACTTAGAAATTTAACTCATCTAACATTTTCTCCTTTGGAATTAACGTCCAAGAATCTTTTAGAAACTTCTTGCTTAGGGCATCTATCACAACCTCACGACGTTGCATCCGCATGCATCTTAAGTTTTTCAATAATACATCGTAGTCATTCCCTAAACGGTTCGTTAGGCTCAAGTGATACGAGCATTGGAATGAAGGTCAATCTTCTTTCTATGGCTCAAAGGCTTTCATCGGATCCTGGTAATTCATTCCCACGGTGTACCTCACTGCATCTATTTAGTCATGAGCGATACGATCGGTGAGGATTAAGGCTCTAAATTCCCTAGTAATGTCACAAGTTCGTTTTGCATTCAAAGGTCTTGCTCTAAGAAATCAACGTCTCTCTGGTTACAGTTGGGATTCATACGCAATACTAATAAGGCTCGAGTTGATTTTCAAAGAAATATTAAGCTTGAAAGACAAATGAATAGTGTGAACAATGTTCGTGAGAAAATAGAAAGAGTTTTATATACGGTCAATCAGAGTTGTATCAAAATAATAGAATGCACAAGAAGAAGAATTTAGATGCATCTCAAGAAAGAAAACCGGACCAAAAACATTTGATAATATGGATTAGTGTGATGTCTCACTTCCTATATGCAAATAAAATTTCAGGTATCAGTTTCAGTTTACCTTTTCCTTCTTGTGACCCACCATCATCTTGGGCCCTCTTACGTGAATAGACTATTGTTCCATTCCCCTGATTCACTTATCTCTAAGAGTCTTGATTATTCATCTAACGCCAACTAAAAACTTCACTAAGATCTGCAGGCTTTGACGATAATACCCTATTCGGAATAATTTAGTTTGGTTCTAAGTTTTAACCTAGGTCTTTCTTCTCTATCTTTGACTATGAGTAATGATGGTATCCTAGAATAATTCATTGCATCTCAAATCCAATCATTGCATTTACCTTAACCTAGTGATTGTGATCTATCTGCATCATGAGTTTCCACCACGAGGATTAGGACAGTCCTTAACTAGATGCCTAGGTGATCCGCACCGGTAACACAAACCTTGCTTGTTTTTATGCTGCCTATTTGGTCGGTAGTTCTCAGTCCTCTTGAATTCTTGACTCCTTGGTGCCAAATTTTGATGGTGATCTCTTTGGTGGGACTCCCGGTTATCATTTTTTGCCACAGCTGCATTCCTCACACATTCTTCAGCTATCCGACTCTTGTTCACAAGTTCAGAAATCACCCGGATCTCCATAGGTGCTAAAAAGCTCTGAATGTCGCTCCGAAGGCCTCCTTCATACTTAATGCATTTCCACTCAGCAAAGTCCTCAGGAGCTCCCTGACAAATCCGTGAGAAACGGCACAGTTCCTCAAACCTGCTAGTGTACTCAGTGATGGTCATCTGACCTTGTTTTAGCTGAAGCAGTTCAAGTTCCTTAGCATTTCTGGGTGAACTGGGAAAGTATTTCTTATAGAATTCCTCTCGGAACAACTCCCAAGAGATTACAACCCCATCAGGCTGCAGAATGCACCTCACGCCCTGCCACCAATGCTGAGCTTCACCTTGTAGCTGGTAGGTCTCAAACTCAACCCACTGTTCTTCAGGAACATGCTGAGCCTATAATGCTTGCTCAATGGCTTGTACCCAGTTATCCGCATCAGTAAGGTTCGAGGTTCCTCTGAAGGTCGGAGGATGAACCTTCAGGAAGGAGGAAAGCGTCATAGGACCATTATCGCCATTGTTTCCATTGTTACCATTATTTATTTGGTTTCCCAGGGCTTCGGCTGTCGCTTGCATCGCCGCGGCCATATTCCCTAGAGTAGCCATGAAGTCTACATGATTAGGAATATTTCCTGTCGCTTCAGGCATAGCATTGCCTAGTCTGCCTCTACCTCGCCTGCGTCCGCGTTCGCAAGTCGACATCTGGTCCCTATACACACCAACCAAGTGATATCAAGTTGATCAGTCTCAATATCGCAAGTCTAGTGCTTTAAGATCTAAATGCATACTCATGGACGTTTGTGCCACATATATCAGTTAGATTTTCTAATAGCACATAGACACATACACAGAGAATGCACAGAAGCATAATCAGTTCGTCCTCAGGATCTATAGGAACGAACTGCTGTTATACCATAATGTAACACCCTACCATACTTAGTATTATGCTTAAGTCATAAGACTAAGATAGTAAGGTATTACGACTTCTAAGAATAGTAATATATATAATAATAAAGAAAAAGATATTTAACTAGGAGCCTTGAAAAATGGGTAAAACAAAATCGCAAAATAAAAAGCGCAACGCTCAGGAAAGGAATACTTGCGTGCTAAGAAACCTAATAGAAACATGATAAAGATAAGCAAAAGAATAAAGGACAACGAAGGAAGCAGCATAACTAGCCCCTGACTCAGCCTGCGAAGCTAAGGCTGGCCGGAGGGTATATATATACATATAAACATACATAAGTGTTCTCAAAATGTCCCAAAAAACACTATAATATCAAAATAACTCCTATCTCTCCCTCAACCTCTAAGAGGAGTAGCATATAAGTTACTTGGAGAGTAAGCTAAACACATATGTACATATATACAGCCAGAAGCCAAAATACACTTAAGGACTACTTCGCTTTCCAGGATCCAGACGCCTAGTGAGGAGCCTCTCGACCTGCTTCTGAAAAACAACAATACAATATGGAATGAGAACTAGAAGTTCTCAGCATGGTAAAAGTGCCACGCGTATAATAAATAAGGTCCTGAGGATGCCATAGGCAATCCTAGAACTTCGTTATACAATATCCAACCTAATTACTAAACAAAAACCATAAACAGGGGTAGGTATTCTAAATCTACTTAACTTACTCAATTTCAATCCACACCTATCACCAAACCATTTCTCCATTTCCTCCATCCCTCCACCATCCATAATGCAACAGGAACAAACAACCAAACAAGTTCAAGCACAAGTAATGAACAGATAATACAAGTAGCAAATATACAAGTAGCAGGTGATATATCAATTAGGCATTCCCAATTAAGGCATAGCAAACAAAGCACACATATGCATATGATGAATGTCTATCCTACTGGCCGTGAGCTCACGTGTTGGCTATTTTGCCAGAACCCAACACATCTGGTAGCTAACCCAAACATTGGTCTCTAGGTTGCGCATCTCCAAAAGGATCATAAATGAAGGAGAGTGCCTTTCCACATCGAAGGAGTGTGCCTTTCCACCTTCTCCTGGAGGATATACGAAGGAGAGTGCCTTTTCACATCGAAGGAGTGTGCCTTTCTACCTTGCAACCAGAGAAGAATGTGGGGGAAACAATACGAAGGAGAGTGCCTTTCCAGCATCCCCACATCTGCATCACGACAAGAGAAGAAACTTCCGTCCTCAACTTGGCTTATCGACCATTTCGGCCACACACAGTCATTCCCAAATCTCATCATTTATCATCATTATTTCCTTACATTCATTCTTTATAGCCATAACAACATGTATTCATTTAGCTTTCACATCATTCTCTTATAATTCATCACGTTTACCCTTTTCGGGTCCCGACCAAACCATTTATCAAACTCTTCTCAACCTCTTTAATATCGAATAATCTTAAACTCAATCCAACTCTAACATTAAATCAATCACATCACACGAAGATTAAACTTTAACTTCTCGAACCCATGACTATCACTAAGACATCCTCGACACTCTATTTTCTTTTCTATTTTTAATATAATAAATGAACTCAGAATTGCGCAAACTTTATGTTCAGGCGTTTATCTCGAAATAAGATTTCTAACAAACTAATAATCATAATTTTCTGATTTCTCTAGCCTCAGAAATAAAGGAAAATCCGTGACTGCTCTGCAGTGCATAAAACCAGAAAAACAGCAGCAGCATGTGATATTCAAAATTCAATATAAAATCCAAGTTAATTCCAATGACTTTAAAAATTAATTTAGTTAAACTTTACTCATCCAGGTTTCTTTCTCAATTGGTTCTGAGTTAATACCATTTTTAATGAAGAAGTTACATTACCTGGAGTTTTAGTGAAAATGAGTCAAAATCTGTTTTAGAAACCAACAAGCTTAGTACCTTTCAATTTGAATAACTTTTATTACAAAACTCCAATTAAGCTAAATTTTGGTTTGGGAACTCCTACCTCATCCAGAAACAAGTGTGTCTTGATTTCAACCCAATTGCTATTCAATTCTAAGAGTTACAAGCATTGGAAGTTGGTGCATAGCATGCTGAAATCTGTTTCTTTTCAGCTTTGACCACCAATATTCAAAAATTCACAACTCCCAATCCTCAACTCTTAAAATTCTGAAGTTTTAGAGAAATAAATAAAGTTAATAAATTTTATAACAAAATTAGTTTCACTCCAAAACTCAGCTAGTAGAAGTCGCAGCAAGACAAACAAGTT
>NC_029789.2:109772245-109784502 GCF_000816755.2 Arachis ipaensis
AGGCGTTCATCTTGAAATAAGCTTTCTAACAAACCAAAGATCATAATTTTCTGATTTCTCTAGCCTCAAGAATAAAAGAAAAATCGTGACTGCTCTGCAGTGCATAAAACCAAAAAAATAGCAGCAGCATGTGATATTCAAAATTCAATATAAAATCCAAGTTAATTCCAATGACTTTAAAAATTAATTTAGTTAAACTTTACTCATCCAGGTTTCTTTCTCAATTGGTTCTGAGTTAATACCATTTTTAATGAAGAAGTTACATTACCTGGAGTTTTAGTGAAAATGAGTCAAAATCTGTTTTAGAAACCAACAAGCTTAGTACCTTTCAATTTGAATAACTTTTATTACAAAACTCCAATTAAGCTAAATTTTGGTTTGGGAACTCCTACCTCATCCAGAAACAAGTGTGTCTTGATTTCAACCCAATTGCTATTCAATTCTAAGAGTTACAAGCATTGGAAGTTGGTGCATAGCATGCTGAAATCTGTTTCTTTTCAGCTTTGACCATCAATATTCAAAAATTCACAACTCCCAATCCTCAACTCTTAAAATTCTGAAGTTTTAGAGAAATAAATAAAGTTAATAAATTTTATAACAAAATTAGTTTCACTCCAAAACTCAGCTAGTAGAAGTCGCAGCAAGACAAACAAGTTGCTGCCCTGTTTGACCTTTACTGCTGCAGGACAGATTTAACAACCTAACATTAAAAATTTGCCATAACTTGTATATTTAACAAAAAGATCCTAAATTTTCCAGTTTAATTCCTTATATTCCCAAGTTTAGCCCAAAATTGGTCTCATGCAATTCCAATCATTACATAATTAGTTGCAGCATATGTAATACCACCACAACACAACTCTACATCCTCATTAACAAACACCAATCCTAATCCATCATAAATAAATATAAGGACACACCATTAATAACTTCCACACCTCATAATTCCAATATATATCCACCAAAAAATCTATTCCAACAACATTACAAGGCTAATCATTAAATACAACAAACAATTCAACTTATCCTATGGTTCCTCTAACCTAAGTTTTCACAACACCGTAAATATTAATCATGCGAAACTTAAACCATACATTGGCCAATCACTTAATTCACCTAAGGCAGCCTCTTAACACAAAATTACAGCCCCTCCAAGCTCAAGTAAAACAGCCACAAACTAAGCTTTGATCACCAACAAACCTCCAAATATTCTCAATTAAATTCCAATGCACATATACCCACTTAATCTATACCTAATACATATACATATTCCAATTTTAGTTTTTTCATAATAAATACAAGATTAAACTAGGGTTAGGGTATCCTTACCATACCCATATGCTCAATAGCTTGAATCCATAAATCCCAGAAGCTAACTTGAACCTAGAACACAAGAATTGAACAATTTTTAACTTAATCATTCATGAATTTCCGAAATTAGGGGAAGCTGGCTGAGAAAGAAATAATGAGTTACCTATCAAATTGTTCCACGGGTTTCGTAGAGCTCGTCGCGGTGGACGTGTAGTCGCAAATGGTTCGTCAATCGGAGCTCCGGATCAAAAGTTATTGAGAGTTAAAGTTTGAGTGAGGGTTAGAGCGCTCTCTTCCTCCCCCAACCTGTTTGGTGTGTTGGATCCAGAATGGGGAAGAAGTGCTTATGTCCCCTTTTTAAGTATGGGTCCAGTTGGACCCACGGGTCCGATTTGGGCCCCGGTTCAACCGGTTCAGTCTTTCCGGTCCAATTTTGGGCCAGATTTTCAAAATTAGTATCAAAATTCTCGTTTCGACGAGCTCTATCCTATTTTGATATTAGTTTTGTATTTTTAACTTTCTTAATTAAAATTTGAATTATTGACTAATTATTTACTGATTTTAGCGGGGTTGACTGAAGTCATCTTTTTATTGTCTTTCTTAGCGTTGTTGGTTGATGCATTAAAGCATGTTATGTTTATAAACGATTAACAGAGAGTAACATTATGTTTTCTTTTTCTGTTTGTCCTTATTTAATATTTATCTCTCTTAACATGTAAGAAAACAATTTTTTGAGTGATATATTTAACTAATAAAACTGGAATAATCTAAAAATCTTACTTCATTTGATGACATAGTAAAATCCAAACTCCTCCATATCATTCCACATGAAATCTACTTATGAAAGAGATTAAGATTAGAAAGTTTTATAATCTATCCTTCACTATGAATGCATCGAGATATTTAAAAAAAATTTGCAAGAGCTTAACTTTCATTTGGATTTTGATTTATGGCCCTCTTAGCAATAAAGGAAGAATGGGATGTGATTGTTACGTTGGAAACATAAAGAATATAAATTTTAAAACACTAATCTAAGTAAATTTTGCAAGAAGTTTTGCTCCTTTTACTAAGGTAAAGAACTTGTTAAATACATGTACTTTCGGGTATTAGGGATATAGCTTCCATCAATTTCCCTTACATGTTCCGGCAAACTTTTTTGATAGGAAGACAATTATGTAGTACCATAACAAGTGCTATAATTTTCTCCATATACATATTGTTTGGTAGAAATTTGTTTCAAAAACTTCTATCGTATCGTTGTTAAGGTTTTATACGCAATTCAATTTCTTTCTTGGAACAAAAACTTATAAAAGATAAAAAGGAACATATCAACACTAATCAACATGGATAGGCCATTATTTTTTATACTCTGAAAATTCATGGCTTAAAAAAAACATATTTACTCTAATGGCCCATGCAGGTCTCGAACTTGCAACCTTCGCGTTATTAGCACGATGCTCTAACCAACTGAGCTAATAGGCCTACATATTTCTTTGCTTAGTTTATCGACATGTATAAAAGTTTTAATTTTCCTGTTAATCCGTGTTAATAAAAGTTTTCATATTCTATTTCTATAAATCATCAGGGTGTATCACAGCACATTAGTGATATCATTATATATCTGTTGGTGGTATTCCAGTATTAGGTGTTTTTTGCCCTACTTGATTCGCAAGAAATAGCTAGAATCAATATATAAGTAATTAACAAATCAATTTAAAATAGAGCGATATATTCAATGTCTTTGCTTGTGAGAAAATAAAAGTACGCGAATTAGGAAAATTAGAAAAAAAAATTCTTTGAACATATAAGGAATTTCGTTTAGTTGGTGTGCACTAAAGAATATGATAAAAATTTCACACCTCGTATTATATTTGAGAGCTTTGCATATTATGTTCAAAAGTGATAGCATATCCAGCTCATTTGCCAAGGTTTAAATGTAAAAGGAGAACGTTATGGTGAACAACGCTTAAGATACCATAGAACTTCCCATTTGCTTTTGCCGAGTTGACCCTTGGAATATCAAGTTACAATGTATAGAAAAAAATGTTTCATATTGTTCGAACTTTATACCCATGGTTTTGATGCCTAATGTGCTATCAAAACTACAAATATAGCATACTTATGGTTCACAAATATGAAGTTGTTAAGAAGAAATTGAAATTCGACAAGAATTTTGTTATTACGGTTAAAAAAGATTGTGGCAACTAACTTAACTATAATGATAGCTTTTTGATACGAAGATATCTAAAATTTGAAGTTGTAAGGGTAATGTGTGCTAAATCTTGTACTAAAAAGAATACCAATATCACCCCTTGGATTGGATAATTAGCTTTTGTTTTCTCTATGAGATTAGAGCAGAGACCAAATTTTGATTAGAAAGAATGGCACAAAAGCTTTGCATGGTCAAAAAATAGTTGTTTAAGTGGAGTTCTAAGGTCAACGAATGATCAGAACTAAAACTTGTGGTTGAATTCAACCACAATTGAAGTCATCTTTTTATTGTCTTTCTTAGCGTTGTTGGTTGATGCATTAAAGCATTCTATGTTTATAAACGATTAACAGAGATTAACATTATGTTTTCTTTTTCTGTTTGTCTTTATTTAATATTTATCTCTCTCAACAGGTAAGAAAACAATTTTTTGAGTGATATATTTAACTAATAAAACTGGAATAATCTAAAAATCTTACTTGACTTGATGACATAGTAAAATTCAAGCTCCTATATATCATTTCACATGAAATCTACTTATGAAAGAGATTAAGATTAGAAAGTTTTATAATCTATCCTTCACTATGAATGCATCGAGATATTTAAAAAAAATTGGCAAGAGCTTAACTTTCATTTGAATTTTGATTTATGGCCCTCTTAGCAATAAAGGAAGAATGGGATGCGATTGTTACCTTGGTAACATAAAGAGTATAAATTTCAAAACACTAATCTAAGTAAATTTTGCAAGAAGTTTTGCACTTTTAAGAACTTGTCAAATACATGTACTTTCGGGTATTAGGGATATAGCTTCCATCAATTTCCTTTACATGTTCCGGCAAACTTTTTTGATAGGAAGACAATTATGTAGTACGATAACAAGTGGTATAATTTGCTCCATATACATATTGTTTGGTAGAAATATGTTTCAAAAACTTCCATCCTATCGTTGTTAAGGTTTTATACGCAATTCAATTTCTTTCTTGGAACAAAAACTTATAAAAGATAAAAAGGAACATATCAACACCTGTCAACATGGATAGGCCATTGTTTTTATACTCTGAAAATTCATGGCTTTAAAAAAGATATTTACTCTAATGGCCCATGCAGGTCTCGAACCTGCGACCTTCGCGTTATTAGCACAACGCTCTAACCAACTGAGCTAATAGGCCTACATATTTCTTTGCTTAATTTATCGACATGTATAAAACTTTTAATTTCCCTGTTAATCCATGTTAATAAAAGTTTTCATATTCTATTTCTATAAATCATCAGGATGTATCACAGCACATTAGTGATATCATTATATATCTGTTGGTGGTATTCCAGTATTAGGTGTATTTTGCCCTACTTGATTTGCAAGAAATAGCTAGAATCAATATATAAATAATTAGCAAATCAATTTAAAATAGAGCGATATATTCAACGTCTTTGCTTGTGAGAAAATAAAAGTACGCGAATTAGGAAAATTAGAAAAAAAATTCTTTGAACATATAAGGAATTTTGTTTAGTTGGTGTTCACTAAAGAATATGATATAAATTTTGCACCTCGTATTATATTTGAGAGCTTTGCATATTATGTTCAAAGGTGATAGCATATCCAGCTCGTTTGCCAAGGTTAAAATGTAAAAGGAGAACGTTATGGTGAACAACGCTTAAGATACCATAGAACTTCCCATTTGCTTTTGCCGACTTGACCCATGTAATATCAAGTTCAATGCATAGAAGAAAACGTTTCATATTGTTCGAAATTTATACCCATGGTTTTGATGTGTAATGTGCTAGCAAAACAACAAATATAGCATAGTTATGGTTCATGTAATGACCGAGTCCCAGTAAGTCATGATCATACTAGAAATCAGGTGTCACCAACTTGTTCCACTGAAACTTTTACTATTTATTATTAAGCCTGTAATCGGGTTAGCATGCTATTGAGTTTTGAAAAGACTTTTATTTTATAAAAAGATTCGCGAGGACAGCTAATTAAACATACACAAGTCATAATAGGAAATTAAACAAATCATACAAAAGCCAGCATTATATATACCCACAACACATAGCATAGACCATACATACGCATACAGGTACTATCGTATATATATATATATATCATGATTTAGCATACCACCCTTTAGAAATATTACTATGTACAAATCAACACTCCGGGCCCTGGTTCATATAGAAAACCCCTAAGCTGGCGCCCGAACTAGCCTAGTCAACTATGTACACCCTACTCTCTCGGTGAGTCTAACCAAAAGTGAGAGACTAACACAAAAGCTAGGCTATCGCAAAAAACTATTAAAAGGCACAACTGCAGCTCCCAGACCTCAGCTATCATCGTCAGAGGAGATCACAACCACATCAGAACACTCCTCAGGATCCCCGTCCTCGTCGTTGGAAATCTCTATAACCTCAGGAGTGGCACTGGCACTCGTGCTACTGGTCTGACCAGCACTCGCCGGTCCATTAATAGAGGCGGTGAGCGGCTCCTCAGAAGATGGCTCGGATGAAGATACTGAGATCTGCTCCACTGGGATATCCTTCTCTGGTATAGGCTCTGGAAAATGCTCCTCCATGGGCTCAGGCTCAGGGTCCGCCTGATCCGCAGGCTGATCAGGATGCTGGTGAGGCACTGGCCCATCATGAAACGGGTGAAATGGAGCATCCGGGTGAAGCCACTGCAGCGGGAACTCATAGGGCATGTCGGGGTTAAACTCTGGAGTGTCACTCGGGTGGCTAAAAGGATGATCACGCAGAATGTACATACAAGTCCTAATCTCCGCAGCTACTACATAAAACCTATGCTGTACTATATCCTCGTATATATAGGGAGGGTCCATCTCATAAAATATAACTCCGGTCTCTATCTGAAGGGGAGGAAGAAAAGGGGTAAGAACTGGGGGGTTCTTATTAGGGTCGAAGGTAGTTAGTTTAATCAGGGTTACCACAATTCAAGTAATTCTCAACAAAATATACAAGATTCACAGAGAAGTATCTAATTACCACAATTAAGAGTAACAGTAAGGAATGCATAAATACAGGAAGATAATCACAAATAATTTCACCATATCAAGCAAAATGCAAATCCACAATAAGGATGATGCATGTCTAGTCCTATCGCAGGTAATGAGCTCATTTGTCGGTTTCGTCCCGCACCCGACGCAATCCAACTCGCAAGTCAGATAAGGCATTCCAGCGGCATAACCTCTGCAAGGTCTCAACCTCTTGCAGGCGCTGATTCTCCAGCTGAAGTATGCCGAACATGACCTCTGCAAGTACTTGCAGGCGCTGATTCTCCAGCTGAAGCATGTGCCACTTTCTCCTGGAAGCCATTCCATATACACGGGCATTCCCGTATAATTACTCATACATAAAGCCCGCGGCTTAACATGTTCACATCAACACTATAATTATTTACTTTCCATCACCCTCTTGTGACCTTTTAATTATTTCATAATCACACGTGCCGGTTTGTCTTCTCTTTTCCTTTTAAAACCAAAACTAATCCCCCTTTTATTTTTAACGCAAATTCTTTAACATTTTCCAAGATGTCGTCAAACAGAATCATTCAATAAAAACTCAATTACTTTTTGGAGTTTCCTAAAACTACTCCAAATAAAATCCTTGAGTCAAATTTAGAACATCAGCCCCTTTTCATTTTCAAATCAAACTCAAACATAGTACTTTTCTTAAATAATTTAAATTTGAAATATAATTATTTTCTGAATAAATAGAAAATTAAATAATACAATTTCTCAAATCCAATCTTTTTCTTCTAAACAAAATTTTAAATAAATTCTTAAGGTTTATAACATAATTTTGGCAGCACCTCCCTTAAAATCCGGACTCTGCCACCCTTCTCGGGTTCCATCCAAATCATTTTCCACACTCTTTTAAAATCATTTCCAATAAATCAAACCAGCAACTTTTTAAAATTTTCAAATTATCCTACCATAATTCAGAAATCACAATCATCAGAATAACTCGGTTTCTGGCTGCACCTAAATCCTCCAAACCTCAAACTTATCACAATTATCAATATAAATTCAATCGACAAGTAATCACGACATCAATTCACTTATCAAATACCAATTTAACCGGTGAAAATTTACCAAAACCCTACCTTCGTACGAAATCAAAATATGCGAAGCTCCGGAGGAACCTTCTGACCGAGCTGCTGAAGGAAAAAATGTCCGGAATCCTCCGTGCCCCCTAAAACTCCAGTTGGCCAAACTCAAGGGGTAGGGGAGCTACGTCACCGTCGACTTCCACCGGACAAAAGTAACACCAACACGTAGAGGAGGAGGATACGAACACTTTTACCGAATTAGATTTTTTATTAGAGTTACAAATTAGGAGAAATCGGGAAGGGAGAATGGTTGAGGGTTACGGTTCTTCGATGGGGGATTTTGGTCTCTCTCTTTTCTTTCTTACATGCAATTCGGTTATGAGTTAAAGAAAGGAGATTAGAGGGTGTTAGCAATATTGAACAAGGATATGTGTCAAGGAGAGGGTTATGTGTCATGTTTTCTTTCTTTCTTAATACATTCGGTCATAATAAAAGGGCATTGGATGATAACTCATCATTAAGTTCCTTTGGTCAATAAAAGAAGGAGACGTGTTATGTTTTATATATGTATACATATGTATATAAGCCATGCTAATAAAATCCTAGGTGGATGAATCATGAATTAAAGTACATGGATCCTGTTTATATTTTTTTTTTCTTTCTTCTATTCTCCTAATGGCTCGGCCAAGAGAAAAATAAAATGAACATTGTTAGGTCATGATGCTAATTAAAGACATATGATGAATTAAATAAATAATATATAAGGTTGAATAATATACCATAATAATAATAATATTATACAAGGTCAAATATATGAGTTACTAACATAAATGACATTAGTAACTTTGAAATTGAAAGATATTTGATGAAGCATTAGTAATTCTAAACTCATCAAGAAATACCAATAATTAGTTTTATCGGTAAAACTCGGACTTGATAATAATAATATTAATATTATTATCTAGGCTTCATTATAATTAGAACAAGTAAAATAAATAAATAACATAATAATAAAATTATATTACCATTTATTTTACTTCGGGGTTCGAAGTCGACTCGTCAAGATAAAACCAATCGCTTTAAAATATTATTTTAAGAAAAACTCGCATTAGTACAAAAGTTAGAGTTGTTACAGTTCACAAATATGAAGTTGTTAAGAAGAAAATTAAATTCGACAAGAATTTTGTTATTACAGTTGAAAAAGATTGTGGCAACTAACTTAACTATAATGATAGATTTTTGGTACGAAGATATCTAAAATTTGAAGTTGTAAAGGTAATGTGTTCTAAATCTTGTACTAAAAAGAATACCAATATCACCCCTTGGATTGGATAATTAGCTTTTGTTTTCTCTATGAGATTAGAGCAAAGACCAAATTTTGATTAGAAAGAATGGCGCAAAACCTTTGCATGGTCAAAAACTGGTTGTTTAAGTGGAGTTCTAAGGTCAACGAATGATCGGAACTAAAACCTGGGGTTGAATTCAACCACAATTGGAATCATCTTTTTATTGTCTTTCTTAGCGTTGTTGGTTGATGCATTAAAGGATGCTATGTTTATAAACGATTAACAGAGAGTAACATTATGTTTTCTTTTTCTATTTGTCTTTATTTAATATTTATCTCTCTCAACAGGTAAGAAAACAATTTTTTGTGTGATATATTTAACAAATAAAACTGGAATAATCTAAAAATCATACTTGATTTGATGAGATAGTAAAATCCAAACTCCTCCATATCATTCCACATGAAATCTACTTATGAAAGAGATTAAGATTGGAAAGTTTTATAATCTATCCTTCACTATGAATGCATCGAGATATTTAAAAAAAATTGGCAAGAGCTTAACTTTCATTTGGATTTTGATTATGGCCCTCTCAGCAATAAAGGAAGAATGGGATGTGATTGTTACATTGGTAACATAAAGAGTATAAATTTCAAAACACTAATCTAAGTAAATTTTGCAAGAAGTTTTGATCTTTTTACTAAGGTAAAAAACTTGTCAAATACATGTACTTTCGGGAATTTGGGATATAGCTTCCATCAATATCCCTTACATGTTTCGGCAAACTTTTTTGATAGGAAGACAATTATGTAGTATCTTTTTCGTAGGAAGACAATTATGTAGTAACATAACAAGTGCTATAATTTGCTCCATATACATATTGTTTGGTAGAAATATGTTTCAAAAACTTCCATCGTATCATTGTTAAGGTTTTAAACGCAATTCAATTTGTTTCTTGGAAGAAAAACTTATAAAAGATAAAAAGAAACATATCAACACTCGTCAACATGGATAGCCCATTATTTTTATACTCTGAAAATTCATGGCTTTAAAAAGCATATTTCTTCTTATGGCACATGCAGGTCTCGAACCTGCGTCCTTCGCGTTATTAGCACGATGCTCAAACCAACTAAGGAAATAGGCCTACATATTTTCTTTGCTTAGTTTATCGATATGTATAAAACTTTTAATTTCCCTGTTAATTTGTGTTAATAAAAATTTTCATATTCTATTTCTATAATTTATCAGGGTGTATCACAGCACATTAGTGATATCATTATATATTTGTTATTGGTATTCTAGTATTAGGTGTATTTTGCCCTACTTGATTTGCAAGAAATAGCTAGAATCAATACATAAATAATTAACCAATCAATTTAAAATAGAGCGATATATTCAATGTCTTTGCTTGTGAGTAAATAAAAGTACACGAAATAGGAAAATTAGAAAAAAAATTTCTTTGATCATATAAGGAATTTTTTTAGTTGGTGTGCACTAAAGAATATGATATAAATTTCGCACCTCGTATTATATTTGAGAGCTTTGCATATTATGTTCAAAAGTGATAGCATATCCAACTCATTTTTCGAGGTTAAAATGTAAAAGGAGAATGTTATGATGAACAATGTTTAAGATTCCATAGAACTTCCCATTTGCTTTTGCCGACTTGACCCATGGAATATGAAGTTACAATGCATAGAAGTAAACGTTTCATATTGTTCAAACTTTATACCCATGGTTTTGATGCCTAATGTGCTAGCAAAACAACAAATATAGCATAGTTATGGTTCACAAATATGAAGTTGTTAAGAAAAAAATGAAATTCGACAAGAATTTTGTTATTACAGTTGAAAAAGATTGTGGCAACTAACTTAACTATAATGATAATTTTTTGTGACGAAGATATTAAAATTTGAAGTTGTAAGGGTAATGTGTGCTAAATCTTGTACTAAAAATAATATTAATACCACCTCTTGGATTGGATAATTAGATTTTGTTTTCTCTATGACATTAGAACAGAGACAAAATTTTGATTAGAAAGAAAGGCGTAAAACCTTTGCATTTTCAAAAAATGGTTGTTTAAGTGGAATTCTAAGGGCAACGATTGATCGGAACTAAAACTTGAGATTGAATTCAATAATAACGGAAGTCATCCTTTTATTGCCTTTCTTAGTGTTGTTGGTTGATGTATTAAAGCATGCTATGTTCATAAACAATTAATAGAGAGTAACATTATGTTTTCTTTTTCTGTTTGTCTTTATTTAATATTTATCTCTCTCAATAGGTAAGAAAACAATTTTTTGAGTGATATATTTAACTAATAAAACTGGAATAATCTGAAAATCTTACTTGATTTGATAACATAGTAAAATCCAAGCAGCTCCATATCATTCCACATGAAATTTTCTTATAAAAGAGATTAATATTAGAAAGTTTTATAATCTATCCTTCACTATGAATGCATCGAGATATTTAAAAAATTTTGCAAGAACTTAACTTTCATTTGGATTTTGATTTATGGCTCTTTTAGCAATAAAGGAAGTAAGGAATGTAATTGTTATGTTGGTAACATAAAGGGGTCTGTCTAAAATCAGCCCAACTCTTTTGAGCTTATCTGATGCACCATTCAATTTGAAGCGTTAGATTAGATTGACAAACGATCTAATGGTTTATATTTAAATTATTATTAATTTATTAAAAATTACACTTAAAGATAATAACTCTTTTGATATTTTACAATTGCCCACTATAAAATGTGAGAATCAAACCCTGCTTGCTGCAGCGTTGAGCCCCCGCCTCTTCCTCCGCCCACTTCCTCTGTCTTCTTCGTCAAATGATGAACCTCCATTTTTTCTTCTACCCAATTTCTGTCTGCCTTCTTCCTCTTCACGATGTCCCTCCGCTTCTTCCTCCACCCACTATCCTCTGCCTTCTTCCACATCACGATGAACCTCCTTTTCATCACATACCCCCTTTTTGTCTGCCTTCTTCCTCTTCACGATGTCACTATACTTCTTCCTCTACCCACTGTCCTCTGCCTTCTTCTACAACGACTCCATGACCTACCTATTTAAGTGATGGCTCAAACTCTATTGCTCATGTGTTGTTTTTATTCTCAAATTTCCAAACCTTTTTAGGGTTTTGGTCAAAAGAGGTTGACCTTTAACAAAGCCTCTAGTTGGGAACAAGTTCCGTATCGGTCGGAAAATCTACGGTGGACCCTTTGCAAAGATCTATCTCAGTGAGCTCTCTCTTTTTAGGGTTTTTCAAATTAATTTATTTTAATAATTTTTGCGTGGGTACCAATATTCAGACAAATGAAAAGGTTGCGATTAAGCTTGTGAGTACTTTGATCTACCTATGTTAATTTTGAAAAAGAAATAGAAAT
>NC_029789.2:109784684-109793498 GCF_000816755.2 Arachis ipaensis
CATGATCAAGAGTCTACTGCTAGGTCCAGCAAACGCAAACAGGTACTTACCCCCTTTTCCAATTTTTTTTTAATAAAGTTTCTTTTGTTATATATTTTGATTTAATGTTTGAAAAATGGAGATTCTTATGTAGTAAGTGAGGTTCACTATTGCTGGGAATCTTACTATTGTGGGGCTATAATTGTTGAGTTGGAAGGAATAGAAACTGAATTAAAGTTGAAATTTTTCAATCTTATCTCTATAACTTTAAATTACTTGTTGCAGCTTCTTGAGTTTGTCATTCCAGTATCCAGTTGTCAAAATTGGTACAGAAGATCAATCTTTTATTGACTCTGTTATGGTGATGTGAAAATTGGTGGTTGAATTTAGATCTATTGATTATTGAATACCCGTGAGCTATTAACAGTGAGTGGAATAAATTCAAACTTTGTAAAAATAAAAAAGTTTATGAAAATATCCGAAGGCTTTTTATTGTGTTTTGTTTTCATTTTTTGCTTTAAACTAGTGGTATACTATGTTGCATATGTATGTTATGAAATTTATGAAAAAGTTATTGACAATGTAAGAAGTTTAAAATGTTAGTATTTGATGCATATGCACATTCAATATGCATAGTTGAATAAAAAAGAAATGTTTTGGCATCATAGGTTGTGGAGATTTTCAATAGTTGCAATAATACTAATTGTGTATGTTATTGTTTCCTTTAGCTTTTGGAAATGGATCTGATCTTGTAATTTGAGATAGTGACATTACTAATATTGGATTTCCAATCTCACCATTTTGGTGATTTTTAATGTGGAAGACACTGTGTATGTGTGTTTTGCAGCTCTTGTCCAAAAGCTTATAGATGAGGGCAAACATATTCTAGCTGTGAAGTATGTTTTTGAGTTTAACCTTACTGATAAGATACAACTACCACAAGTAAAGTTCACATTTGGCAGGGATATGAAGACAAGGTTGTGTCCTCTCAAATCCAGAGATTTATTTCAAGGAATATGACATGGATAAATTACCATCAAGTTTCAGAAGGTGGACATTTGATTATCCATTATAGTGGTTTGTGAGGCCATTTTGAGGGCACTTTTACTTGGTGAAGAACATGTTTCATATAGACCTAGACCAGATTGAGACATACTTGTATCTTAATTTCTTCTGCTGTGTTTTTTTCGGTTTTACATTCAGAGAGAATGTCATAGATCATATGTAAATTACATTATTTTTTAGTTTCCTGAAAGCTTGAACGGATCACATTCATAAGTTCAAGGCATCATAAATCACATTTTTTATTTGTACCATTGATTCCAACACATATGTCTAATATCTCAGGCATTTGGGAGACTAAAACAGAAGCTTGGAAAAAAAATTAACATATCAAGATTAATGTGACTAGTACTTATTCTATTAACAAATGTTGAAGGAAATGAATAAAATTTGAACTTTGTTGAAGTTTTAATGCATTTGAGGATTTGCCTTGATATCTATTAAAAGAATCAGAATAAATGATGAGGAAAGAGGAAAAACTTTGCGTATTAATGATTATGCACTAAGGATGATTCAATATCATAGGTTTTGACTACTTATTACAAGTATTGAGACCACTTAATTAAAGCATATATTATAAAGTTAAAATCAAATTCAACATTACACATCAGATATTATTAAAAGCGCATGATATAATAAATGATATTTATTTATTTTATTTTTTGAATAAATGATATAATAAAATTGAACTAATTAGTTGGTTATTAAAATAAAAAATAGGTTTTTAATGTAAAAAGAAAATTTAAAAATTTGTATTATAAAAGAATATTGGAAGTTTATCTAACTACTTAACAACAACCGGCTTATAAACTGTTGATTATAATTCGATGAGACTTGACTGTTCTTAAGATATTAGTGAATGTATGTTATTTTAAATTTTAGATTTTTATTTTTGATCAATTTATATTTTTTATTTACGTAGAAACGGTTCTATGAGTTCAACTAGTAAGTCATCAATTAAACCAGTAAATAAACCAGTGAAATTATATAGCATATTAGTTATATGGTTTTACTTGTTCATACTATTCTTACTTTGGCATCATTAATGCCTGAAACTGGTTCATTCCTATGATTAAGGAGCTTCATAGTGCATTTTATTCAAATTAGTAACAGCAGATGCTAGATACTAGCTTGTACATACACTAGAGATAAGATTGAATATGAATGGAATGACTTGGTGCTTCATAATCAATGTTAATCTAATAGCCGTATTAGCATTACCTTTCAGAATTACTCCAATGAGGACTTTTCTATGTTCATCGGCAATGCTGCAATGGAATCTACACCCTTCAATAAGGATATTCACGTATAAGTCTAATGATTTGGGTACTTTTTTTTATACCTAATCTGCATTTTTATTTGTCTTGGTAGGGTGTCAATATGAAAGAGAAATTATCAAGTTTAAATTTTTAAGAGTTAATTCACAAAAGAAAATATAAGAAATTGATGCGGACTCACATTTTTCAATATTGGGAGGAACTTTGAACCCATTTATACTAACAAAGTTAGTTCTTACAGTTGCCATTTTATTTCTTATTAAAACCTGGGATCAAAATATCTTACATCACGAGTATTCTTACAAAAACTAGAGTGAACATTAGCCCTTCCTCAGCATTTCAACAATGAAATACTTCTAATGTATTAGTTCTCTGGTTTCATAATGATGATCACTTTTGCTTCTCTACATTACTTCTTGACTATATCTGAATAAGCAAAAAAATAAAGGAATTTAAACTTGTCTTTGATTGATGCAACGGATGGTACACAACCCTGCCTCATCATCATCATTAGTCCCTGAAATTTAAGTGACTTATTTTTAAATTTAAAAAGAGTAAAATAAGTATAATAAAAAATAAGAAAATAAAATTTAAGCCATTTTATACCGCCAGAATCGTAATCCATTGACGACTCAGTTTCGCCACCACTCTGTTCATAATACCTTGAGGAATCTAAATATTCTTGGATTAAAACAGAAAATAGGAAGGCTAATGATATTTTCTTTAAGAGAGGAATAATGAAAACAGGTATCTTAGGAAGAAAACATGGCCACCAACGCTATCCTTTCCCTTTTATATATAGTAGAAGTAGATAAAAATTAAGAAACACAAACTGTTTGAATTATGATGTTATTATATCTTTCCAATTTGCACCTCTAAGCTAGGAATCATAAGCTTTCTGTGAAACATTAAATTCTATATACTTTGTCTTACTTCTATTAATATAAAATATAAATGATGAAAGATAAAGAAAACTACTTCCAAAGCTTATCTCCATAGCTCTATCTTCCCATTTATTTCCTCTTCCAATTATCTAATAGGACTATCTGCCTCAAACATGCACTATATAGTGACTTGGATATGTTCAACTGGGCATATTTTACAGGCAAAATAAAAAAGGGTTGATTTTTCAAAAACAAAAATTAAAATTGTAAACCTGCCATGACTGCAATGCAAAATACAAACAAACTACACAATACTGATAGCATTGTTTGTAAAATCCATGAAACCTTATTCCTCACTATGTTAGATACCAACAGAACAATAATGGAGAATTGCAATTGCTACATATAATTACAAAATTGGCATGAGTCTTAGCTACACCAACATGCTTGTAGCACAGCACTTCATTCTTATGTCATGGATCACCACAATAAGCAGCTATAGGAAACTACTTTCACATTATAAATAACTATGTTAGCGTTGCACACGGCATATTGCTCTGTGAAATTGAAGGTTAGGGCTTCCTCTATAACTCTATTTCATGTTACTTTGCCCCTCCGATATGAATATAGCATACAACCCCTGAATCAGAACAAGTAAACAGAACAAAACAATTGAATAAAATCAATGAAAGAAAGGAATACAACAGATTCATACAAGGGACTAGAGGAATACAACAAAAACATAAAAGGAAAAAAAATGAAATCAATGAAGCAACTTCATACCTGAGTCTGAGGCTCTGTTGTTAATCTGGAAGTGGAGGATGAAGTGGGAGATGGAGCACCATGGCGCTGATGACCACTCGATGAGAGAAGAGAGAAGAGAGAAGAGGAGATGGGGAAGGAGAGCCTATGAACGCGCTGGGAGATTTATTGGACGGAAATGGCGATGGCTCGGTTAGATGCGCACGACAAAGGCTGAGACCAACGGAGAGTAGAGTAGGTGGTAGTGAGTTAACAGGGAAATGAATTAGGAATTAGGGTGAATTTGGCATTTGTTTGTTTACCGTGTGGTGTTTGGGGGTGGAGCTGAAAGGGTTTTATTAGTTGAATTTAAAAAATATTAATGGTAAACAAAAAAAAATAATTATTATTAAAACCCCCATGTGGGGTATATTTATAATTTATATTTTGGGTCTATTAGAAAAGCTCAAAAGACTTAAGCTTACTAAAGACACACCCTACATAAAGAGTATAAATTGCAAAACACTAATCTAAGTAAATTTTGCAAGAAGTTTAACTCTTTTTATTAAGGTAAAAAACTTGTCAAATATATGTACTTTTGGGTATTAGGGATAGAGCTTCCATCAATTTCCCTTACATGTTCCGGCTAACTTTTTTCATAGGAAGACAATTATGTAGTACCTTTTTCATAGGAAGACAATTATGTAGTACCATAAAAAGTGCTATAATTTGCTCCATATACGTATTGTTTGGTAGAAATATTTTTCATAAACTTCCATCATATCGTTGTTAAGGTTTTATACCCAATTCAATTTCTTTCTTGGAACAAAAAGTCATAAAAGATAAAAAGGAACATATCAACACTCGTCGACATGGATAGGCCATTATTTTTATACTCTGAAAATTCATGGCTTTAAAAAACATATTTCCTCTAAGGGCCCATGCAGGTCTCGAACTTGGGACCTCAGCGTTATTAGCACGAAGCTCTAACCAACTGAACTAATAGGCCTATATATTTTCTTTGCTTAGTTTATCGTCATGTATAAAGATTTGAATATCCTTGTTAATCCGTGTTAATAAAAGTTTTCATATTCTTTTTCTATAAATTATCAGGGTGTATCACAGCACTTTAGTGATATTGTTATATATTGGTTGGTGGTATTCGAGTATTAGGTGCATCTTGCCCTACCAAATTCGCAAGAAATAGCTAGAATCAAATCTGTTTAAAACAGAGCAATATGTTCAATATCTTTTCTTGCGAGAAAATAAAAGTACGTCAGATAGGAAAATTAGAAAAAAAATTTCTTTGAACATATAAGGAATTGTGCTTAGTTGGCGTGCACTAAACAATATGATATAAATGCCACACCTCGTATTATATTCGAGAGCTTTGCATATTATGTTCAAAAAGTGATAGCACATCCAGCTCATTTGCCAAGGTTGAAATGTGAAAGGAGAACGTTATAGTGAATAATGCTTAAGATACCATATAACTTCCCATTCGCTTTTTCCAACTTGACCCATGGAATATCAAGTTACATTGCAAAGAAGAAAATGTTTCATATTGATCGAACGTTATACCCACCGTTTTGATGCCTAGCGTGCCAGAAAAACAACAAATATAGCATAGTTATGGTTCACAAATATGAAGTTTTTGAGAAGAAAATGAAATTCGATAAGAATTTTGTTATTACAATTGAAAAAGATTGTGGTGACTAACTTAGCTATAATGACAGCTTTTTGGTACGAAGATATCTAAAATTTGAAGTTGTAAGTGTAATGTGTGTTAAATCTTGTACTAAAAAGAATACTAATACCACCTCTTGGATTAGATAATTAGCTTTTGTTTTCTCTATAACATTAGAATAGAGACCAAATTTTGATTAGAAAGAAAGGCACAAAACCTTTGCTTAGTCAAAAAATGGTGTTTAAGTGGAATTCTAAAGGCAACGAATGATTCAAACCAAAACTCAGGATTGAGTTTAATCATATCTAAAGTCATATTTTTAATGTCTTTTTTGGTGCTGTTGGTTGATGCATTAAAGCATGCTATGTTTATTTAGAATTAACTGAGAGCAACATTATGTTTTCTTTTTCTGTTTGTTTTTATTTATATTTATCTCTCTCAACAGATAAGAAAACAATTTTTTGAGTCTTATATATTTAACTAAAAAACCTGAAAAATCTAAAAATCTTACTTGATTTGATCACATAGTAAAACCCAAACAGATCCATATCATTTCACATGAAATCTACCTATGAAAGAGATTAATATTCGAAAGTTTTATAATCTATCCTTCACTATGAATGCATCGAGATATTTAAAGAAAATTGGCAAGAGCTTAACTTTCATTTGGATTTTGATTTATGGCCCTATTAGGAATAAAGGTAGTAAGGGATGTAATTGTTACGTTGGTAATGTAAAGAGTATAAATAATTGCTAAACGCTAGTCTAAGTAAGGTTTGTGTAACACCCTACCACACAGAACTTTATACCTAGGATGTAAAGCAGAGGTGGCGAGGTGCTATAATCTCTAAAAGTAAAATAAACATACATAATATAGTTGAAAAGGGTTTATATCTAGGAGCCTTTGAAGGAAGTTAAACAAAAGCGTTATACAGAAGAGCGCATCACTGATGTAAGCAATAAACGTAAATCGGACAGGGTAAGAGTAAGGCAAAACATAAATATGTAAAGCAAGAGTTCCAAGATATAGATAACAAAGCTTCTGACTCGGCTCGTATAACAAACCGAATTTTTGAAAATTTAATGAGTGATTTATCGATTTATTAAATTTATTGAGAATTTTATTTAAAGAAAACCATTTTTTCTAAAAGTAATTAAATTAAATTTTATGATACTTTGAATTTAAAATTCATTAGACTTTCTAAATAATTTTTATTATAATGAGATATTTCAAAAAAGATAAAAGAATTATTATTATTATTATTATTATTATTATTATTATTATTATTATTATTATTATTATTAAAAAAGTTCAAAAAAAAAGAAAAGAAAGAAACTGGCCGAAGCCATCACGGAAACAAAAGGAAGAATGAAATGTGGCTTATATGCATTAAATTATATATATGATCATGACACATATATTTCCTTCATTTAATAACTAATAACACTTGGTTATAAATCATCATCAATCACCTTTGTTCTTTTAATTTGACCACCAAACTAAGCTTAAGGAAAATGAGAAAAAGAGAGACCGTGGGTGAGGGAGGAAACCGTGACTTCTTTGACTTTTTGGCTTCGATTTCTTGCGATCCGTAACTTCAATAAAAAATCTAATCCGGTAAAAGTGTTCATATCCTCCTCCTCTATGTAACACCCTAACTAACAAAGCTCATGCTTCCGGCTGCGCAACTCTGATAGCTTGGACATTACGACGACACTTATACTATTTAATACTAAAATATGAGCCTGTTCAAAACTTTAGACCGCAATATCGCTCCCAAAATACTTTCGTTTGATAACATACATTCATAGATACCATTCAACTTACAAAAACTCATAAAGGATACATCCATATATATACATAGATATATACATCATATTACAAGCATTAACCAATACAATTCCTATCCCTCTTACAGAATGTATCAAGATAAAGGCGAGGGAACAAAATATACTAAAGCAATACAGATCATCTCAACAACTAAATGAACTCTTCATAACTTCTGCACCATATCCTGAAAGGGAAAAAATGTAGGGGGGTGAGAACATCATCCTCGAAAGGGTTCTCAGTAGAGGGTTTTTGGGAATTACTGTAATAGGATACGTGAAGATAACCGCACCAGTGATTAATAACCGTCTTATGCCTCCTTTTCAAAAACAACGGTTTACAGTAAAGGTAAAGTTTGAAAATCTTTTCTGAAAGAAGAACCGTTCAATTCTCAAAAACTCAAAAGCCTTTCAAAACGGTTTATCTATGCTGAACCAAAACAGCCTTTCATATTTTATTCCAAACCAGAAATACAAAACCAAAATCAACCATCGGTTCATCTCATTTCAACCACGGTCCTAGGCCCAAACAATCCAACCATCAACCAATCACCACAGTCCAACAGAGTCCCAGTAGCAAACACATATAGGAAGATGCAAGCACAAACAAACAGTTATTGCAAGTAGAACAATTAGCAATTATTCACATAGGCAAACCAAGTATAATATGCACACCCAAACAATGTCACATAGATGGATATGATGCATGCCTGTCCCTAGTGGCTGATGATATCATCTGTCGGTTATCAAGCCAACCCGACGTGTCCGGTAGCTAACCCGGGCACAGTCTCTGTGTTGCGCATTAACATCATTAGAGGGAATATGTGCCCTGTCACCATTAGAGGGTATCTGCGCCCTGTCGCCATTAGAGGGTATCTGCGCCCTGTCGCCATTAGAGGGTATCAGTGCCCTGTCACCCTTACAACCAGAGAGAAAACACAAGCATATTCACATACAACATTCATCTCAGCCATCCGGCTCACGGTTCAATCCAGAACCAGCCAATTTATCAATAAATACAGCCCTTCGGCTTAAACTCATAATTCATAATCAGCCATACGACCCACAATTCATTCGGCAATCAGCCATAGTTCAATAGCATACACAGCCATTCCGGCTCGTAACAAAATAGCACTTCCACCATTCAACATCATCAAATTCGTACAAAACCTTCAAAACCTTTCTCTTACGGCTCTCACCGAAACAAAATTTTTCCCTTGAGTGAAACTCATTTAAACCGAATACTCGGACTCTACTAAACTCTTTACTCTAGAAATTTCGGTTCCGACTTTTCTCAACTTTAAACTAAAGTTTCACTTTACCGAACTCTTTTCACTAAATACCGAATTTACGGCTA
>NC_029789.2:109793523-109805290 GCF_000816755.2 Arachis ipaensis
CATACAACAATGGGATTTTATAACAAAAGTTTCTCGGCAGAGTCCTAAGTCTTTAGGGAAGGTCAACCTATATCAATTCCTTAAAATTCATTGAAACTCTTAAAATCATGGATTCTCGATTCAAGTAAATAAAACTGAATTTATTATGAAACCGACCATACAAAATCACAAGTTCCAACCCGGTCCAAAAATCAACTCATTTGAAAAGGAACCGGTTCATTTGAATCAAACCACTTTCATGTTTCTTTTTGGAACCCATTTTTCTAACTCTTCCAAAATGCCTCAAACTTAATTACTCAATCAAAAGTCTAGATTCCTTTGAAATCACTAAAAACTCCTTTGTATATTGAAATCAATATTAGAGCATCATTCTTTCCTTCAGTGATTCAAACGATAAAAATAGTTCATTTCTAAATAAATCAAACTCAAGGCATAAAGTTCACTAAATAAATTAAGCTTGAAAATATAAATATTCTCTTAATAAATCAAATAATACAACTTCTCAAATCTAATTCTTTTTAAATAACTTTTTAAACAAGACTAGGATTTTGTAGAAATTTCGGCAGCACCTCCCCTAAAACTTGGACTTTTGCCACCCAATTCGGGTCCCAACTAAACCGTTTCTCATTCCTTTTCAACAGCCCAAAACCAGAAATCAATTCAAAAGCAAGCTAAATCCAACAGTCGCCTCAGTGACATATCTCAAGAAAACCATTTCAAAATTGACTCAATATCAACCGATTTAACTCATTTCCAAAGCTTTAAAGAATTAGTTCAGCAATAAATCATTTATCAAAACCAAATCAATTAAAGCAACCCAGGCTGAATTTCAAGAGTATTCTATCATTCACATCATCAAAATAATTGACTCAATTTAAACCAATCCTCAACGGATTAAACTCATATTTCAAATCTTTAAAGAATCAACGTCAGACATTACATTTCACAAAGCCGCACAACAATTCAGCCAAACCAACATCCGTAGTCATTCGAGTCAATCAAACAATACATAAGGCAGATACAATCACCAAATACACAATATCTCACATCAGTATCCATATGTAATAATTCCAACAATAAATTATAGTTTTCGGAAAGCGCCTCTACCTCAAAACGCAAATCCATAACCCAAAAGTCTCACAGAGTCCTTTCCAACTCAACTCGAACTGACGGCAACCAAAACCTCAGCTCCAAGTCACGTTCGCAATAACCATAGCAACACTAATCCCAACATACAATAATCAGGACTCGACCCCACGTTATCAAAACTCATATTCATTAACCAAACACAATCGAATACTAACGCGAGGCTTTCCAAAACATACTTACCGAAATGAAGAAGGAACGGATGAACCGAACAGCGGCGGTCTCCGAACCGGTTCGGCGGCAGCTTTAATCGTGACCCACAATAACCGGAGCTTGACCCTATGTTACAAAACCTTAGAATCTCTGGCCAAACATAACAGCATATTGATTTTCAAGAGCTCCGGAATGAAAATGATTACCTTGAGAAAGGATTAAAGACTGAATCAAACTGCAAAAGCTCCGGTGATGGTTCCGGTGACCACAACAGCTTCTCCGGCAGCGGCAACTTTCAGCAACTCCTAGCACACAGCCGCATCACAACTCTCATGGTAAAGATGAACTTTAATGGAGAAGGAAACTGAAGATGGGTTAAAGCTTACCAAACGACACCAGTTCCAGTGGCGATTTCCGGCGGCAGCAGCGGTGGAGTTTTCTCGGCAATCAGAGGCACAGCGGCCATGGCTGACGATGATGCGAGCTCCATCACCAGTGATCGAGAAACACAGCAGAGGCGTTTACCCCACCCATGAGCTTCTCTCTCGGCGGACCAGAGAAACAAAAGCGGAGCGCCATCGTGACTTCCTCTTGGAAGTTGGTGAGGACGACGACAGCCCTAGTAGTAACGGCGAGCTCTAGTGGGGGCAGGGGCGACCCCAGCGACGGCAACCACCATGGTGACAGCAGCGATGGCAGCAACATTGCCTTTCTCTCTAGCTGTCACGTTTGCTCTCCCCCAGACCCGATCGGCGACTGACCACCTTCAACGGCAAAGGAGCAAGTGATGGCGGCGGCTGGGCGGTGATAGATCTGAAGCAGGGAGGCTCGGCCGCGTGAACAGAACCTTCCCTCCGCCGAGCTCCCTCTCTCACAGTCGCGCAGTTCATGGCGGTGGTAGAAGCTTCATCCATGGCGACGCTGCAGCGCGGTGACAGATCGGCAGCAAGGCGCGGCTCTACAGGACGGCGACGCATGTAAAAACGGCGGTGGTGAGGCAGCAGACGCCACAGGCTGGATGGCGGTGTGACATTGTGGCAAACTGAACGGCGGCGCCAAGTCCTTTCCCTCTCCTTAGATCCCTTCGTTTGTTTTTTTCGTTTTTTCTCAAGAGCAGTGCGTGTGTGTGTGTTCATCATAGGGCTGCGCAGCATGAAGAGAAGGGTTTTTGGGGATGTTGTATCAAAATTAGGGTTAGGGTTAAGCTAGGGGTTGTTTTGTAATTTCAATTAAAAATAGGAACAATATGGTAACTGAAACCCAAATTAAATCCAACACTAATTGCATATAGAAAATACTATTTGCTCATCAATTTTACAAATTATTTTTCATAAAATTCCCAAATCAAAATAATTTGAAATAATATAATTAAACCCTTTATTTTCTAAAGTAGCAGTATTAATATTTAAAATATTAATTATTTAATACAAATTATATAGAAATCCTTATTATTTCATAACTACCAACCTTATACCTTAAATATAGAAAATAATCCAATAATTATAAAATTGGATAATAATCATAACTTATCTCAAGTTCAATAAATCAAAACTCGCCTTAATTATCTTTAATAAAATAATCTCTGAAATTAAGGCTATAAATAACTATATGATTTGAGACTTGATCATAATAAGACTTTTCAAAAGTTCTGGGTCTTACACTCTACACGTTGGCGTTACTTTTATCTGGTAGAAGTTGACAGCGACGTAGCTCCTCTTCCCCTTGAGTTCGGCCAATTGGAGTTCTAGGAGGTACAGGCGATTTCTGACGTTTTCTTCTTCAACAGCTTAGTCAAAAAACTTCTCCAAAGTTTCCATTATTTTGATTTCATATGGAGGTAAATTTTGATAATTTTATAATAATTAAATATGAATTTGATAAGTGAATGTTGATTTGATTGATTATTGTTGAGTTTGATTGAGTTTTATGTTGAATTTAGTTGAATTATTGTTATTTTTGAGATTATGGTTTGGCCTTAGTGAATTTAGCACAAAATCAAACTTTTTTGAGTGAATTTTGGGGCTAGTTTATGTGACAATACTAAAAAATATTGGTAAGGTCTGATAGCTGAGAGATTAAATTCAAAGTTATAAAAAGTCGGTAACCGTAAAGCTCGAAAATGGACTTAAAAATGAAGCAAAAACTTGAAGAGTTTTGGGAATGGGATTCGGTCCTTCGGTAAAGCTATAATCATGAAAACAAAATTTATATTTGAGATTAAAATAGTAATTTAATAAAATCTTGAAGTTAGTTTTGTAATTATATACGTTTTGAGATATTTTGGGTAATAATTAAGAAGTTCAGGGGTAAAATGGGTATTTTATAAAAGATGCAAGGTCATTTTGGTAATTATATTATATGTAAGAATATTTTAATAAATTATAAAAAATGTTGGGGGTAAGAATATAAATATTTTAGGAAGTTTAAAGATATAGAATAATTCATAAAAGATTAAGAACAAAGCTTAAGTTAATAAGTTTTGAGTAACAAAGAAAATCATTATTATTGTTATTAATTTATTAAGATTATTATCAATGTATTTTTGAAATATATTATATATTATTATTTTATTTAAAATATATTATTTTATTTATGATATAATAAAAGGGTAAGCAGAAAATTGTCCTAAAAACTTTAGAAAGACAAATCTAAATTAAGAACCTTTGATACTCTTTCCATAAGACACTTAGGGAAAGGCAAGGGGATAATGTGAAGACTATTTTTATTGTGAAATGATAAGAAAGAAAAGAAAGAAAGAAAGAACGAAAAGAAAATGAGATAAGCAAAGACATGGTGGTGAGCCCACCGAGATTTGCTTTCTAGAGATACATCGGCCAATCCAAGGGATGGTCGCACCTATAAGACAAAGGTTTCTTATAGAGGTTATCAATACGTACATTGGCTAGAGAGAGCCTCACCTGAAAGACCGATGTTGCTTACAGAGGTTATGTTTGCATACATCGGCTAAAGAGAGTCGCACCTGTAAGACAGAGGTTGCTTACAGAGGTTATGGCATTGGAAGCCAAGCTCAGACAAAAGTTGCTGAGTTAAGTGAAAATATAATTAAATAAATAATAGAGAGCAAAAGAATTAAAAGAATAAAAGAAACTAAAGAACCTTTGCTGCATGAAAGCAGAGAATATAAGAGAAAGGAATGTATTAATGAAAGGAATCTCTGCCATAGGAGAGCAGAGAACAAAGATTATAAGAATCTAATGAACGTCTGCCATAGTAGAGCAGATAGAAAATATGGTATTAATTAAAGGTATCTCTACCGTAGTAGAGTACAGAGCAAAGATTAAAAAAAATTGAGTACTGTTTGGGCCTTAGTGCCAAGTGTCTAGTGGGGGCGGCGATGCGTAACGCTCACTTGATACTATAGGGACGGCTCAGTGAGGACGGTGATGGGTAACGCTCACTGGAGACCGAAAGGAAAGTTTCCCATAAGGACGGCGATGCGTAACTCTATTGGAGGGGATGTTGGTTGAGATAGGGATGGCAATAAGAAACGCTTATCTCAGGACCAATGTCGGGAATCGGGCAACAAACCGACACATGAGCTCATTGTAATACCCTACCACACAGAGCTTTATGCCTAGGTCTTAAATCAACGGTGGTGAGGTATCACAACTTCTAAAAACAAAATACATACTTATATAAAAAAGGAATATGATATACTAGGAGCCCGTGAAGATAAGGCCGACTAGTTAATATAATTCAACCCAAGAGTAAAATATAAGCAGAAATCCTATTTCTCCAAAATAAATCTCTAAGAGGTGTATACAAGTTATAAAATACAGCAGTGGAGATTATATATAAAATATTTTCATAAAATTAAAATCCCCAAAATATAATCTTCGCTTTCTGAGAGCAAAAACTGAATGCTCAACAAGGTGCATCACGTCCAATACCTGTAAGATGAAAATACCTGAAACGGGTGAGAACATCATCCCTTTCGGGGTTCTCAGCAGGGGTAACAGTTCCAAAGCAGAGACAATGTAAAGACTACACAAATCCTCTAGGCAATCCTAACACTTCAACAAACAGAAATCCAAGCCTAGAAATATACTAAGCGAGAAAAATAGTAAGGTATGCTAGACCAACTAACTGCACTCATGCTCATTTGGTTTTCATTCGACATTTCTCTCTCTAATAAACCTCACGTCCTTCTCAAATTATCTCTTATTAGTTCTCTCACCTTTACTTATCATGTTTCTTTCAGTCCTAAGTTCTCTCTATTTCATCTCAGCCTCCATATATACAAAGTCTCATAATAGAACAGTCACAACAAACACGAGTAATGGAGTTCAAGCACAACCATATTCAATTACATCAATTATAACAGATAGCAGTTAAACAATAATAATCACATAGGCAAACCACATATACAATAAACACACCCAATCAATGTCACATAGATGAAAATGATGCATACCTGTCCTACTGGCCATGAGCTCATGCGTCGGTTATGTTGCCAGACTTGACTCGGATAAGCGGGGTTAAACCACCATCCTTATCCGTAGGTTCCATAAACAATCGGGATTAAACCACCATCCTTGCTCGAAACACGCAAGCGGGATTAAACCACCGTCTTTGCCTCCACAGTAAGCGGGATTAAACCACCATCCTTACTGGGCACCGTGAACAAGCAGGATTACACCACCATCCTTGCTCGGGTTGCATTTCACAATTCATTCTACAAGTGGGACTAAACCACCATCCTTTCCTAACACAAAACAATATGCAAGCAGGATCACACCACCGTCCTTGCTAAATAATTCATCAATACGTGAGCGGGATAAAACCTCCGTCCTCACTGCAGGCAGGATAAAACTACCATCCTACACAACGGTTTACGCACTGAGCAAGTGGGATTATACCACCATCCTTGCATATGCACAATAACCACGACAAGTGGTATCAAACCACTGTCCTTGCCAGGATAAAACTCTTTCAATTAGCCAAGTCCCTGGGATATAGTGCCGGGCTCACTTTTAACCTCATCATAGTCACTCTCATCCTTAAGTTCTTTCAAGCACATAAACCATTTCAATAAGACATTTCTCAACCTCATTCATTTCTCAATTTATATTCACTTCTCATTCATTACCAACAAAACACTCCACCATATTTATATACATTAACCCATCCACAGAATTTTCTAAGCCTAGGTTACCGGCTCTAAACTCATAACCAAAATACCCCTTTTTAATTCACTTATTGAGTTCCCCCTTGATTCAAAGTCTAAATATTAGCAAAAATGTTTTAAGCAAGTGTCACGGAAGTTTACAAGCTTGTGGGAAAGATAAAACAAGTAAAAATAGAGTTTTTATTGAAAAATAGGGTTTGTGCATACGCACAGGTTGTGTGCGTACGCACGCACCAGAAGGTTTTCGCGGCCTACGCGTACGCATGTGTTGTGCATACGCACAATTTGAAACACCCGCTCTGTTCTGTGCGTACGCAAAGAGGTGTGCGTGGGCACACATGATTGATTTTCAAATTTTTTGCAACATCACAAAAATCAGACTTTTAACCATAACTTCCAACATTCATAACTTTCTCTACAAAATTTCAAATTCAATCATCTTTATACCATTTTAAAGCCCTCTTAATTATCTTTAATTTAAGCTAAACTTCACTTGATTCCAAAATTTGAGGGCCAAGTTATGGCTCACCAAAGTTGGTTAAAATCCACTTTTTACCAAAATTCTGCAAACTCAATTGTTTACCATTTCTCAATCCAAATTCAAGTAAAATTAATATCAAAACCTTTCCAAAAATACTCATTATATATCCATCAATTAACTACACTTTCTAACCATTTTCACACCTAATCAGGTAATTCCAACTCATCCAACAACTCTAAACTCAACACAAACCACATCAATGCTCCTGAAGTTCTATAAATTTGCATCAACATCAATATTACCATTCAAATTTTAAACAATCATCATTACTTCATATATTCAATCTTTTATGCAACTAATCACTTTGTCATCAATCCATACCATTGATGCACCACTACTTCGTGGTACATTTTGTGCATCATTAAGATTATTTTATCAATATTCTATCACACTTATCCATATAAAAAGCATGGTTTTGTGTTTCCTTCCCAATTTAGCTTAATGGTTGAAAACATGATTTTTAGGCCCTAAATAGGCTATATTTTGATCTCTCTCTATTACCATTCGATGCCGTGATCTATTTGTTGAGTGATTTCAGAGCTTATAGGGGCAAGAACGGTCTAGAAGAGGGAAAGGAAGCATGCGTAAGTGGAAGGAGCATGAAAAATGGAGTTTTGGAGCAGTGGCATTGACGTGCACGTGCAGCCAATGCGCACGCATGGGAACTAGATCTTGGATTGGCACGCGAAAAGGGACGCATATGCGTGGCTAGCCAGAATTCTCATCGGTGCGTACGCGTGGATCGCTAAAGCCGATCGACGCGTACGCGTGACGCGCGCACGTGACCTCTTTTAATGAAAACGTGACCAGCGATTTTAGGGGAGCTTCAGACCCAATTCTGGGTGGAATTCTGGTGGGAAAAGATTAAAAAAACCAAAGATTGAAGGGGATGAAGATCTTTTACTCATTTTTTGTAGTTAGTTACTTTTGGAAGTTACATTTTTAGAGAGAGAAACTCCAACTTCTCTCTAGGTTTTTGGCTTTCTCAATTTCAATTGCACTTGGATTCTTTGGTGAGATCTGAATTTGATTTAATTCTACGTTGTTCTAGTTGTAGATCTTTTTCTTCTACTCTCAATTTAGTGATTTTGTTACTCTAGCATTGTAGATCTTGGATCTAGACTTTGTTACTTTGATCTCCATTAATGAATTGAGGAATTTCATGTTAATTGTTGTCAATTGTTTAATTGTTGTTAATTATTTGCAATAGATAGCTTTAATTCAATTACTTTTCTCAATTACATAATGTATTCCATTATTGCTCACCAATTAATTGAGAAAATGTCAACTATAATTATGGAGTAGTTCTTCACTCTTGGCTTAGGGGTTAGGTAATTGGAGACACTTGAATTGTCAAGGTCAATTGTTGATTGACAATTGGAAATTGCTAATTGATTTGAATGACAGTAACTCTAGTCTCTCCCTAGGATTAGACTAGAACTTGTGGACTCAAATTGATTATCTTCACTTGACTTTCCTTCATAGTTAGAGGTTAACTAAGTGAAGCAATAACCAATTGATGTCACAATTAATGGAGATAATGATGATAGGACTTCCAATTCTCAATCATAGCCAAGGCTTTTATATTGATTGATTGTTATTCACTCTTGCTTGATTTTAAATTCTTGTGTCCCTTAGTTTTATAGTTATTTGTTCATTACCTTTATGCACACTTGTTTACATTTCTCGTATTCAACCTCAAACACCAAGAGACTCCTAGCCAATGATGTGCACCATAGGGCAACTCCTAGGGAGAACGACTCGAGACTAATACTCTCGGTTAATGATTTGAATTGTGGATACACTTTCTTTGTTTGATGCGTTATAGTTTGTTGGTTTAGGCTATACTCACGACACAGTTTTATTGGAAAATCTATACCGACAAAATATAGCTAATCAACCAACACAAACATACGACTCACCCATAATCATTCATAAATCCTCATCATCATTAACATACATCATACTCACTACATCTCATTCAACATACTATATTCTCATCTTAATTCATACCCAAAATCAACACAATCAAATTCTCAATTATCAATCACAACTAAATTGTCATCAATCATCTCATTCAATAATTCACAGCGATTACCTTAGCTTACCTCATAGGGGATTTCCTCACCTTATCACGGCCTCTGGCCCAATATCTAAATCGATTAATAATAAAATCAATAAATACCATTCACTTTATAAAGTCACAACAATTCTCAATCAAAACACACATATATATAGCCATTCACTATCCACAACAACAACCAATCTCAATCTACACCTATCCTAGAGTCAACTAACCTAGGCATTCACATAACTTTACATAATACCTACTCGAAACTCAAACCCGTACCTTGAATATCGGTGGTTCAAACTCTTGAAGCCTTGTAATCACCAATCCAAGAGCTCCGCATTAAATAACCTACCAAGGAAACTCCTCCTCATGCCCGTAATCAAATCCAACAAGCTCTAATTCATCTAAATTCATAATTTTAACAAATTTCAACTTAGGATTTATAAAATTAGCAAATCAAAAGGGTATAAATCTTTCTTACCTTAACCCACACGAAATTGGGGCGAAACCAACTTATAATCCATGCTAGAGTACCCCTAAACAACCAAAATCACAAAAATTCAACAACCCCAAAACCAAAAACGTGAATCTGTAAGGAACAGAAAACTGGGCAAAAAAATGAGAGTTCCTTATGACAAAGCTTAGATAGAATTGAAGAGGATGAGGAGAGCTACGTGTGGCCACTGATGAGCGGATATTTTATACGCCTTTTGGGGTTAATTTCATATAGATTTTAGTATGTTTTAGTTGGTTTTTAGTTTATTTTCATTAGTTTCTAGAAAAAATTCATATTTCTGGACTTTACTATGAGTTTGTGTGTTTTTCTGTAATTTCAGGTATTTTCTGGCTGAAATTGAGGGAGCTGAGCAAAAATCTGATTCAGGCTAAAAAATGACTGCTGATGCTGTTGGATTCTGACCTCCCTACACTCAGAATGGATTTTCTGGAGCTATAGGACTCCAAATGGCGTGTTTCCAATTGCGTTGGAAAGTAGACATCCAGGGCTTTCCAGAAATATATAATAGTCTATACTTTGCTCAAGGATAGATGACGTAAACTGGCGTTCAACGCCAGCTCTCTGCCCAATTCTGGCGTCCAACGCCAGAAACAAGTTGCAAGTTGGAGTTCAACGCCAGAAAAGGATCCAAAGCTGGCGTTGAACGCCCAAAACAGCCCCAAGCACGTGAAAGCTTTAGTCTCAGCCCTAGCACACACCAAGTGGGTCCCAGAAGTGGATTTCTGCACTATCTGTTATAGTTTACTCATTTTCTGTAAACCTAGGTTACTAGTTTAGTATAAAAACAACTCTTAAGGACTTACTTTGCATCTCATGACATTTTAGATCTAAACTTTTTACCTTTTGAAGGCATGAGTCTCTAAACTCCATTGTTGGGGGTGAGGAGCTCTGCTGTGCCTCGATGAGTTAATTCCAGTATTTCTGTTTTCTATTCAATCATGTATGTTCCTATCTAAGATATTCATTTGCGCCTTATTATGATGAATGTGATGATCCGTGACACTCATCACCATTCTCAACCTATGAACGTGTGCCTAACAACCACCTCCGTTCTACATTAGATTGAATGAGTATCTCTTGGATTCCTTAATCGGAATCTCCGTGGTATAAGCTAGAATCCATTGGCAGCATCCTTGAGAATCCGGAAAGTCTAAACCTTGTCTGTGGTATTCCTAGTAGGATTCTGGGATTGGATGACTGTGACGAGCTTCAAACTCACGAGTGCTGAGCGTAGTGACAGACGCAAAAGGATAGCGAATCCTATTCCGGTATGATCGAGAACCTACAGATGATTAGCCGTGCGGTGACAGCGCACCTGGACCATTTTCACTGAAAGGAAGGATGGTAGCCATTGACAACGGTGATCCTCCAACACACAACTTGCCATAGGAGGGACGTACGTGCGTGAAGAAGAAGATAGAGAGAAAGCAGAGATTCAAAAGGCAAAGCATCTCCAAAACTCCAACATATTCTCATTTACTGCATAACAAGTAACCTTTAATTCATGCTCTCTTGTTCATTTGCAAGTCAATTGATAGCCACTAATTAATATCCTGACTAAGAGTTGCAAGATAACCATAGCTTGCTTCAAGTCAACAATCTCTGTGGGATCGACCCTTACTCACGTAAGGTATTACTTGGACGACCCAGTGCACGTAAGGTAATTTTTGTGCACCAAGTTTTTGGCGCCGTTGCCGGGGATTGTTTGAGTTTGGACAACTGACGGCTTATTTTGTTGCTTAGATTAGGAAAAATTTTTTTTTCTTTTTGGTTTAGAGTCTTTTATTATTACATTGTTAAAACACTTTAAATTTATAGCTCAATTAGTTAGAGCGTGGTGCTTATGTTCTTGGTAATTGGCTATTCTATTTTTTAAATCTTTTTCAAAAATAATTTTTCTTTGAATAAATCTTGTGCCAAACTCTAAGTTTGGTGTTTTCTTGTTGATTTTTCTTTGGTTTTCTAAAAATTTTAAGTTTAGTGTTCTTTCTTCATGTTCTTGTGTTCTTGTGAGTCTTCAAAGTGTTCTTAAGTTTTCCTTGTGTCTTGATCTTAAAATGTTAAGTTTGGTGTTTCTTGGTGTTTTCCCTCCAAAATTTTCGAAAACAAGGAGCATTAGATCTAAAAATTTTAAATCTTGTGCTATTTTATTGTTTTTCTCTTTCCTCACTAAATTCAAAAATATCTTTT
>NC_029789.2:109807066-109808715 GCF_000816755.2 Arachis ipaensis
CAAAATTGCCAATATTCCAGTCTTCCACAGGAAGAACCTACAGAGTTTCTGGCACAATTTTTACAAATTGCTGACACAGTACATGATAAGGAAATAGATCAGGATGTCTACAGACTATTACTGTTTCCATTTGCTGTAAAAGATCAAGCTAAGAGGTGGTTAAATAACCAACCTAAGGCCAGCATAAGGACATAGAAACAGCTGACAGAAAAATTCCTGAATTAATACTTTCCCCCAAAACGGATGACACAGTTAAGGCTGGACATCCAAGGCTTTAAACAAGGAGATAATGAATCTCTTTATGATGCCTGGGAGAGATACAGAGAGATGCTACGAAAATGCCCCTCTGAAATGTTTTCAGAGTGGGTTCAGTTAGACATATTCTATTATGGGCTTGTAGAAGGAGCTCAGATGTCTCTAGATTACTCAGCTGGTAGATCTATCCACATGAGAAAGACAATTGAAGAGGCTCAAGAGCTCATTGATACAGTTGCCAAGAATCAGCATCTGTACCTAAGCAGTGACCCTTCCAGGAAAGAAGAGGTTAAAACAGTAACTGCTGAACTCAGCCTTGTAAAACAAGCTGCTGAATTCAATCAACAATTGGACTTTCTAACAAAGCAGTTAGCCGAATTCAAGGATAAACTGCAAGAGGCAAGGATGGCTAATATAAATATGGAAGAACAATTGAAGCAAACAAAGCAGCAGCTGTCAAGACAAATAACAGAAGAATGCCAAGCAGTTCAATTAAGAAGTGGGAAAACATTAAATACCCCACCTCAAGGCAGTAAAAAGCTAAGGAATGAGCAAACCACCCAAAATTCACCTGAGGACAGTAAGAGCCCAGGGAAAAGTAATTCTGGCATTAAAACACCAGCAATCTGGTGGGAGGCTGGCGCTGAACGCCCAGACCATGCCCAAGACTGGCGTTCAACGCCAGTAACAAGCAAGGACTGGCGTTCAACGCCAGAAACAAGCAAGGATCTGGCGCTGAACGCCCAAAATGGGCAAGATCTGCCGCTGAACGCCCAAAATGGGCACAGTTCTGGCGTTCAGACGCCAGGAACAGACAAGGAGTTGGCGTCTCACATCACTCCAGCTTCTAACTCTGGCACTCAATTGCCAGTGAGGGATCAGACACACACAAGTGCTGATGACAACCCCTCTAAAAAGGCTTCTTCAGCCACTTTTGTAGGCAATAAACCTACAGCAACTAAGGTTGAGGAATATAAAGCCAAGATACCTTATCCTTAAAAACTCCAGAAAGAGGAACATGATAAGCAATTTGCTCGCTTTGCAGATTATCTCAGGACTCTTGAAATAAAGATTCCATTTGCAGAGGCACTTGAGCAAATACCTTCTTATGCCAAGTTCATGAAAGACATCTTGAGTCATAAAAAGGATTGGAGAGAAACAGAAAGAGTTCTCTTCACTAAAGAATGCAGTGCAGTCATTCTAAAAAGCTTTCCTGAAAAGCTTAAAGACCCTGGGAGTTTTCTGATACCATGCATATTAGAAGGTAACTGCACCAAGACAGCTTTGTGCGATCTTGGGGCAAGCATCAACCTAATACCTGCATCCACTATCAGAAAGCTTAGCTTAACTGAAGAAGTTAAACCAACCCGGATATGTCTCCAACTTGCTGATGG
>NC_029789.2:109808955-109811202 GCF_000816755.2 Arachis ipaensis
CCAAAAAAAGGAGGCATGACAGTGATTCATAATGAAAAAAATGAACTAGTTCCTACAAGAACAGTTACAGGGTGGCGCATGTGTATTGACTACAGAAGACTCAATACAGCCACCAGAAAGGATCATTTTCCTTTACCATTCATAGACCAGATGCTAGAAAGACTGGCAGGTCATAATTATTACTGCTTTTTGGATGGCTACTCAGGCTATAACTAGATTGCAGTAGATCCCCAAGACCAAGAGAAAATAGCATTCACATGTCCATCTGGAGTGTTTGCTTATAGAAGGATGCCATTTGGGCTGTGTAATGCGCCTGCAACCTTCCAGAGATGCATGCTCTCTATTTTCTCTGATATAGTGGAAAAATTTCTGGAAGTCTTCATGGATGACTTCTTAGTATATGGAGACTCATTCAGCTCCTGTCTGGATCACCTGAAACTTGTCCTGAAGAGATGCCAAGAGACCAATCTAGTCTTAAACTGGGAAAAATGTCACTTCATGGTGACTGAAGGGATTGTCCTTGGGCATAAAATCTCAAACAAGGGAATAGAGGTGGATCAAGCAAAAACAGAGGTAATTGAAAAATTACCACCACCTGCCAATGTTAAGGCAATCAGAAGCTTTCTGGGGCATGCAGGATTCTATAGGAGGTTTATAAAGGATTTTTCAAAAATCGCAAAACCTCTAAGTAATCTGCTAGCTGCTGACACGCCATTTGTATTTGACACAGAGTGTCTGCAGGCGTTTGAAACGCTGAAAGCTAAGTTGGTCACAGTACCAGTTATTTCCGCACCAGACTGGACATTACCATTTGAGCTAATGTGTGATGCCAGTGATCGCGCCATTGGTGCAGTATTGGGACAGAGGCATGACAAGCTTCTGCACATCATTTATTATGCTAGTCGCGTTTTAAATGATGCCCAGAAAAATTACACAACCACAGAAAAAGAACTACTTGCAGGGGTTTATGCCATTGACAAGTTCAGATCATACTTAGTAGGATCAAAAGTGATTGTGTATACTGACCATGCTGCTCTTAAATATCTACTCACAAAGCAGGATTCAAAACCCAGGCTCATCAGATGGGTGTTGCTTCTGCAAGAGTTTGATATAGAAATAAGAGACAGAAAGGGGACAGAGAACCAAGTGGCTGATCATCTGTCCCGGATAGAGCCAATAGAAGGGACGTCCCTCCCCTATCTTGAGATCTCAGAGACTTTTCCGGATGAGCATTTATTTGCCATTCAGGAAGCACCATGGTTTGCTCCACACCCACCAATGATACTAAAACAGTGCTGAAGTTCCTCCAGAAATATATCTTCAGCAGGTTTGGGGTCCCTAGAGTACTTATCAGTGATGGGGGCACTCACTTCTGCAATAAACAGCTTTACTCTGCCATAGTCCGGTATGGGATTCGCCACAAGGTAGCGACTCCATATCATCCACAGACTAATGGACAAGCTGAAGTCTCTAACAGAGAGCTAAAAAGAATCCTAGAACGGACTGTAAATACCCGTAGAAAGGATTGGGCAAGAAGCTTGGATGATGCTCTGTGGGCATACAGAACAGCATTCAAGACTCCTATAGGAACCTCTCCATACCAACTGGTCTATGGTAAGGCATGTCACCTGCCCGTGGAACTGGAACATAAAGCCTACTGGGCAACCAGATTCCTGAACTTTGATGCCAGATTAGCTGGAGAAAAAAGATTGCTCCAACTAAATGAGCTAGAGGTATTCAGATTCACTGCTCTCGAAAATGCCAAGCTTTATAAAGAAAAATAAAAAAAGTGGCATGACAGAAAGCTGTCATCTAGAATCTTTGAACCAGGACAAAAGGTTCTGTTGTTCAACTCCAGGCTCAGGCTATTCCCTGGGAAACTGAAGTCCCGGTGGAGGGGACCATATGTGATTACAAGTGTATCACCATATGGTTATGTGGAGCTTCAAGATATTGATTCTGATAAGAAGTTCATTGTCAATGGACAGAGAATCAAGCACTATCTTGAAGGCAATGTTGAGCAAGAGTGCTCAAGGCTGAAGCTAGACTAAAAGCTCAGCAAGGTCCAGCTAAAGACAATAAAGAAGCGCTTGCTGGGAGGCAACCCAGCCATGGGGCATCAATCCTCTAAGCATTTTGCCCTATTTTTATTTTTATTTTTATTTGTTTATATAAAGTTCACTGACCCTAAGGTAAAGAGTCAATTGTATAAGTTCACAGGGTTACAGAAGGATTCTGCACACAAAA